>NC_080546.1:80983756-81283756 GCF_028640845.1 Ahaetulla prasina | reverse complement strand
GAGATGTGGTGAGGGTTCCAAACAGGTGAGCTGTATTCTAGAATTGGTCTAGCAAATGTTTTATATGCTCTGGTTAGTAGTGTGGTGTTTTTGGAAAAGAAGCTACGTAAGATTAGGTTTACAACTTTTAGAGCTTTTTTTGCTATGTAGTTGCAGTGGGCTTTGGCACTTAGATCATTTGACATGAAAACTCCAAGGTCTTTAACGGGATGGGGGTCATCAGTAAGGTAATGTCCATCTAGTATGTACTTAGTGTTTGGGTTCTTTTTTCCTATATGTAAGGCTGAGCATTTGCTGGATGAAATTTGGAGCTGCCAATTTTTAGACCAAGCAGTTAGATGATCAAGGTCATTTTGAATGATAGAAGTGTTGTCTGTGGTATTAAATAGTTGCTGTATGCTGCAGAAGCTTACTTTTATTTCTTCCTAAAAGAGGGGAATTTTAGTATCGCTGACATAAAGGAAAGTTTAATTCCCCTTTGTGTTGGAAAGTAGTAGGCTGGATTCCCAGGAGAAAGGATGTGCATTTCAGAGGTGTAAGTCCAAGCTCAGTCCAGGTATTTTATGTGAGAGAAAGAGGGTAAAGAAAGATCCTTCCTAATAGTTCATAGAGAATAGGTAGTTCTCGATTTACAACAGTTCGTTTAAAGATACAACAGCACTGAAAAAGTGACTTGTGACCATGTTTCACACTTATGACCATTGCAGCATCTCCATGGATCACGTGATTTAAATTCAGACGCTGGACGGTTCATATTTACGACGGGTGCAGTATCCTGGGCTCAGGTGGCTCTCTTTTGCGACCTTCTGACAAGATGTCGTGTCCCACTCCTCCGCTGACGGCCGGGTCAGGGAAATCCGAATCAGGCTTGCCTCTGCAGCTCTGCCCAAAGTCCTAGCAAAGTCCTCAGAGCAGGCAGGAGACCAGTAAGTGACTTCAGCAAGATAAGTTCGACTTTTGCCTGACTCAGAGACTGCCAGAAAGCAGATCCTTTATATAGGCCATGGGGTGTGGCTCCATGACTCAGCACTCATTAAGGCCTGCCCCTCCCTTCCTTCTGTTGCCTCCGCCTATCCAGCCTTCTGATGCGAGGGTCACACCAATCAGCAGCTGTTGGGAATAAGCCCTCCTCAGGCTCACATGCTGTGGAGGAGGGGGAGGGGTCTAGCTGCTCCGTTTGCCTGGGCATGGAGTCAGGGCTGGGGCCGGGAGATGCTCCTTCTTCTGCAGTTTGTGTGGGCATGGAGCCAGGACTGGGGCCGGGAGGCATACATTCCTCAGTGTTCGGGAGCAGGTAAGAAGGCCCCGGCTGCTCTGAGGGCGGGCAAGACACAACACAAGCAAAGTCAATGAGGAAGCCAGACTCATCTAACAACCATGTTACTATGAGCTGCGGTGGTGCAGTGGTTAGAGTGCAGTACTGCAGGCAACTTCTCCTGCTTGACGGCTGCCTGCAATTTGGCAGTTCAAATCTCACCAGGCTCAAGGTTGACTCAGCCTCCCATCCTTCCGAGGTGGGTAAAATGAGGAGCCAGATTGTTGGTGGGGGGGGGGGGCAATAGGCTGACTGTGTAAAACCGCTTAGAGAGGGCTGTGAAGCGGTATATAAGTCTAAGTGCTACTGCTATTGCTACAACAAGCCAGATTCACTTAACAAATGTGATAAGAAAAGTCATAAGCTGGGACAAAACTGATGTTGTGTCTGCGCCTCCCAAGCCGGCCCTCCTGCCAGAAAGTGACTTGAAGCAGGGCCTGCTGCCAGAAAGTGACTTGGACAGTGAGGGGGAAGGGCCGTCAGGACTTACCTCGGGAGCACCGGCTTCCCTGGCTCAGCTCCAGGAGCCAGAAGCAGGCCAGGTGGAAGAGATAATGAGGTCTCCGTCCACTGACTCTTTCCCCCCCCCCAGGCCACGCCTTCAGACCCAGCTGATAGCAATCAGGCTTGGTTGGATCCTAGGTTTCGTAGGCAGGAGAGGAGGGAACAACAGAAGCAGGGGTGGGGCAGGCCTAGGAAGTGCTGAGTCATGGAACCACACCCCACAGGATATAAAGGCAGCAAGAGCTGCTGTGCCTCTTAGTAGCAGGCAAATCAACTGATTAACTAAGAGCTGAAGTTTGTTCCTGGGTGACTCACCAGCATTGTGGAAGATAACGGAGGCTCTTGGGAGACGCCGGCTATTCCGCTGCCAGAGCTGATAGTGCCGGCTAATTAAGCCATCACTCGGACAGAGGCGAGGAAGGACAGAACAACTGACTTAACAATTTTCTCACTTAGCAACATAAATTTTGGGCTCAGTTGTGGCTGTAGGTTGAGGGCCACCTGTATATTGTAGATGCAGATAGTAGAGTGCTTCAGTTTGGCAAGATTCTGTCTATAGATGTGGAACAATAGATAATTCAGTGTGGAAGATTTATCGCATATCTTGGTTTAGTTTTGGGGCCTTCCGATTAGGGAGAGTGCATCTGCCAGTGTTTTGCGAAACTCAGCTTAAATAAATTTAAGGTACATTTCAGTTGTGATATAGCACATGCTTCTACAAGAATTTATCCATGCACGAGAGATAAATAAGGAGCAATGCCTGCACAGCTCAAACCGTGTTTGCTTACGCATATTTTTCCTAAGTTTCAATGTTATAGGAATAAATGGCTTATGGGGAAAAAACAGGATCCTAACTTATCACTTTAGTTTTGTTTAGTGGCCGTTTGAAGTTACCACGTCACTGAAAAACAGTGACGTAAGACCGTTTGTTTTTTTTCAAATACCTCTTCCAAATTTCTGAGTTTATGGAAAAAATGGTAATGGTGATGTTTTATTCTTTATCCATTTATTTATTTATTTATTTATTTATTTATTTATTTATTTATTTATTTATTTGTTTGTTTATTTATTTATTTATTTATTTATTCTTTATCCTTTATCCATTTATTTATTTATTTATTTATTTATTTATTTATTTATTTATTTATTTATTTATTTATTTATTTATTTATTTATTTATTTATTTATTTACTCTTTATCCTTCTATTGAGTACCTGTATACTGCACGAATCAAGAAGAGGGCCGTGAAAAAATTTACAGATCCCTCACATCCAGGACATAAACTGTTTCAACTCCTACCCTAAAAACGACGCTATAGAGCACTGCACACCAGAACAACTAGACACAAGAACAGTTTTTTCCCGAAGGCCATCACTCTGCTAAACAAATAATTCCCTCAACACTGTCAGACTATTGACTAAATCTGCACTACTATTAATCTTCTCATAGTTCCCATCACCAATCTCTTTCCACTTATGACTGTATGACTATAACTTTGTTGCCGGCAATCCTTATGAGTTATATTGATATATTGACCATCAATTGTGTTGTAAATGTTGTACCTTGATGAACGTATCTTTTCTTTTATGTACACTGAGAGCATATGCACCAAGACAAATTCCTTGTGTGTCCAATCCCACTTGGCCAATAAAAAATTCTATTCTATTCTATTCTATTCTATTTTATTCTATTTACGAGTTCTGTTCCTTACAGTTGCAACAGTCCTTAAAGCATCTGCACATTCCTTCAGGCTGCTTTGAAAGAAAGAAAATTTGATATATATATATTTTAATGAGTAGCAGAGACTGCTGAACTCCTGTGAGGTCTGAAGCTTTCTTTAGAAGTGGGCACAGCCCTATCAAGTAATTTCATGCGATAGGCAGAGTAATCTTGGCCTTAAATTGAAAGGAGAAAACATTCCTTATCATTCTTCTCTCTCTCTCTCTCTCTCTCTGGAACTATGACTGGTAAGGATAAAAGCCAAACTCTTGTGTTACTTTTACATTTCTGTAAAAGGTTACTTTTGGGCAGGGGTGAAATTCAAAAAATTTTCCCTACTGGTTCTGTGGGTGTGGCTTGGTGGGCATGGCAGGGGAAGGATACTGCAAAATCCCCATTTATTTATTTATTTATTTGTCACAGCAGTATATATATATATATATATCTATATATATATATATATATATATATATATATATATATATATATATATAAGCATAAGCATGAAATAACTATACGATATATAAGCATATATATAAGCATAATTATGTAAAAACTACATTAATTGGATATAACGAAAGGAAACAATAGGACAGGAACGGTAGGCACGTTTGTGCTCTTATGCACGCCCCTTACAGACCTCTTAGGAATGGGGTGAGGTCAATAGTAGATAGTCTTTGGTTGAAGCTTTGGGGATTTTGGGAAGAGACCACAGAGTCTGGTAGTTTATTCCAAGTATTAACAACTCTGTTACTGAAGTCATATTTTCTGCAATCAAGATTGGAGCGGTTAACATTAAGCTTAAATCTATTGTGTGCTTGTATATTGTTGCAATTGAAGCTGAAGTAGTCTTCAGTAGTAGTAGACATTGTAATAGATGATTCTATGAGTTAAGCTCAGGTCATGTCGAAGGCGGCGGAGTTCCCACTCCTCTCTCTGGGGCCAGCCAGAGGTGATATTTGCCAGTTCTCCAAACTACTCAAAATTTCCGCTACCGGTTCTCCAGAACCTGTTAGAACCTGCTGAGTTTCACCCCTGCTTTGGGGGCCACCCTTTTCAAAATGGAAGCCAGCCTGGTGTAGTAGATAAAGGTACCAGGTTGGATAACAGGGGACTGTGAGTTCTTTTTGGTGCGAAGCCATCTGGTGACCTTAGGGTTGTGTTTGACCTGGGAAGGGGGACGGGTGTGTGTTGTGTGGCCAGCTCAATGTCACTCATCAAGACTGTTTTCAGCTGCAATAGCCTCCTGCAGTCCTCTGCCAACAAAAACGGAGCCTGGTGGGTGCACGCAGGCCCCATAAACTCCGTTTTTGTCTATGACGGCCTCTGCGCATGAAACCAGAGCTTGGGGCGGCTGGCAGAAGACTGCAGGAGGCTGTTGCGGCCAAAAACAGAGCCTTGGAAGGCCGTATACACTACTACTGAGCTTCGTTTTTGCTGCCAGAGGCACCGCATGGCAGTCATTGTTACTAGAGCGGGCTCACGGGCCAGATCTAAGCAGCCCATGGGCCGGATCTGGTCCGTGGGCCTTGAGTTTGACATCCCTGATCTATGTTGGAGATCAAGAACTGACTTGAAAGCATAGCCTGCCCCTCACTTCAAAATGGCTGAGAAAATGGACAATTGGAGCAAAACTATATGTAAAAAGATGGAAAGATTCACTTGGAGGAATGGACCGTGAAGGCGAGGGAACTTGGTGAGGCGGCCCAGTTGACACGGAAAAGACATGGTCTAACTTTAATCGTCACTGGAAACTCCCTAAATATGGGTTTGATTAGAAACAATCCAAGTAGATTTTTTAAATCCCTCACAAATGTTTGAAATGTATATGGAAATCAGTAGTGGGATTAAAAAAAAAATTACTACCGGTTCTGTGGGTGTAGCTTGGTGGATGTGGCATGGCTTGGTGGGTGTGCTTGGTGGGTGTGGCAGGGGAAGGATACTGTAAAATCTCCATTCCCACCCCACTTCAGGGGAAGGTTACTACAAAATCCCCATTTCCTCCCAAACAGCTGGGATTCGGGAGGCAGAGAATAGATGGGGGTGGGGCCAGTCAGAATTTTTACTACCGGTTCTATGGGCGTGGCTTGGTGAGCATGGCAGGAGAAGGATACTGCAAAATCTCCATTCCCTCCCCACTCCAGGGGAAGGTTACTGCAAAATCCCCATTTCCTCCCGATCAGCTGGGACTCGGGAGGCAGAGAATAGATGGGGATGGGGCCAGTCAGAATTTTTACTATTTGTTCTGTGGGGGTGGCTTGGTGGGTGTTGCATGGCTTGGTGGGTGTAGCTTGATGGGTGTGGCATGGCTTGGTGAGTTTGGCTTGGTGGGCATGGCAGGAGAAGGATACTGCAAAATCTCCATTCCCTCCCCACTCCAGGGGAAGGTTACTGCAAAATCCCCATTTCCTCCCGATCAGCTGGGACTCGGGAGGCAGATAATAGATGGCCAGCCCGAGGTGGTATTTACCGGTTCTCCAAACTACTCAAAATTTCCGCTACCGGTTCTCCAGAACTAGTCAGAACCTGCTGAAACCCACCTCTGATGGAAATGCTGAAACCCACCTCTGATGGAAATATTCTGTAACATGTCAAGATTCCCATCCTTTGCCATATTTGGTTCACACAGTACACCTGGTCATCAGAGTTATCCAGATTCAAAGTAGAACGTATTCTGTTGGCTTCGTACCTCAATTATTATTAGAACTTTGCATGAATCTCCGCGAAGAGTCGGAACTTTCATGAACCCTTTGTTTGCCAAGTGGCTTTCTTTGAAAGTGCCACCAGCTGTTCATGGACTGGCAGATAAATAGAAGAAGAGGAACCTGGCAGAAAACCCCGATAGTTTTTTTGTTGTTGTTGTTTTTTACATTTATATCCCGCCCTTCTCCGAAGACTCAGGGCGGCTTACAGTGTATAAAGCAATAGTCTCATTCTATTTGTATTTTTTTTTTTACAAAGTCAACTTATTGCCCCCCCAACAATCTGGGTCCTCATTTTACCTACCTTATAAAGGATGGAAGGCTGAGTCAACCTTAGGCCGGGCTCGAACCTGCAGTAATTGCAGGCTACTGTGTTCTAATAACAGGCTTCTTAATAGCCTGAGCTATCCCGGTTTTGCTATTTGGTAATTCCTACCCAGAGAAGGGTTGGAGGGCCGACTAAATTAGAGCTATAAACCTTTGCATTTTTAACCCTGAGGTCCCAACCCACGCCAGCAATTGAGCCAGGAGGGGGAAAAAAGTTGACAGCCAATATGTGAATATGGATTATTGCAGAGAAAAATGTGCTCCACCTACTTTAGATGGCTCAGAATGAAAGTCAAGATGCAGGCAGCTCTTCACCCTAGCTGCCCCATCAAATCGTCATCGTAAAACACAGTATACAGTGTACACCACGTTCTCTAAATCCAGGCAGTATTTCCAAATTGGTCATACAGAGCTGTAACTCGCTCATAAATCTGCAGTCTAGCTGAGTAGGCAAGCCCCAGGAATTTCCATTCCTGCCTCCAAAGTTTGGAACATCAAGAATATACAAGATGAATGAGGTTGCTCACTATTTTGCAGCTAGATCAAAGACCCACGGGGCACCGGAAATAGATTTCTTCTTGCTTGTTTTCAAAAGATTTTGGTTTGTTTTAGACATTTATCTTCCCTGTGGAACCGTATTTCTTCCAGACCTTCGCTGGGAATGTCAAATTATCTAGCCTTCCATCGGATCTTTCTCCTTACTGTGGGTTCTTTGAGATAACCAAAACCAGCCAGCAATCATGATCCTTAGTGTCCCTATGGACGATGGATCTCTTTCATTTAGTATTTGTACAGTAGTGGCCAAAATTGTGGAAACCTTTTGGGAAAAAGTATATTTTTGAGGTTTGATGACTAATAACCCCATTTTTTTCTGGAGTAGTACCATAAAATTATACATCAATGGAAAGATATTTTAATCAAGAATGTAATGCAATAACTTTTATGAAGGGTTTGCTAGTAGAATATCAGTTATGGTATAAAGAAGAAAAGTGAAACACACAGAAAAAACAAGATATACAAAAATTATCACTATGTCAGTTAATACTTAGTTGAGTAACCTTTAGCATGAATTACGGCCTTACAACGTCTTTCCATGGAGTAAACGAAGTCTTTTAGTTCTGCGGCTGTTATAATGTGAAACCAAGCTTGAATGATTGCTTCTGTTAACTGGGTTTTGTTGCTGGGTCGCTTCTGACTAACAAGTTTCTTTAGTTGGCTCCATAGATTTTCAATTGGGTTAAGGTCTGGGCCAGGGGTCAGCAGCCTGTGGCTTTGGAGCCGCATGTGGCTCTTTGATCCCTCTGCTGCAGTTCCATGTCATTCAAAATATGTGTCACAACCGCCAATGTGCGACACTCACCGGCACACGATTTATTGAGCTTTTCAACCCCCAGTAGGCCAACCATGGATAAATCCGAGAAAAGTTTCAGAAGAAAACAGAACATTTAACTCAACTACATATGCTAGTTTTGTGGCCGCTCAAGAAATAGTCAGGCACGGGAAGGGTTTTTGTGGCTCCCTGTGTTTTCTTTTCTGTGGGAAATGGATCCAAATGGCTCTTTGAGTGTTTTAAGATTGCTGATCCCTGGTCTGGGCTATTCTCAGACCATTCCAGCAGTGGAATTATATTGAAACTCCCCCAAAACAGTGGTGTTATTAGCCATCAAACCTTAAAAATACTTTTCCCAAAAGGTTTCCACAATTTTGGCCACTACTGTATTTCAATCTGGGATGTTCTCCCTGACTTCTTTCCAAGGTGATGGGCGGCAAAGTCTAGCATCGTGATGGCGAACCTATGGCACACGTGCCACCGGTAGCACATGGAGCCATATATGTGGCCATGTGAGCGTTGCCCTAGCTCAGCTCCAGCATGCACGTATGTGCCAGCCACCTGATTTTCGGGCCTTCTGGGCCCACCAGAAGTTGGGAAATGGATTGTTTCCTGCCTCAGGAGGGCCTCGGGGGGGGGGAATGGGGAAGGCCATTTTCACCCCTCCCCAGGCTCCTAGAAAGCCTCTGGAGCCTAGGGAGAGCAAAAAATGGGCCTTACCCAAAAAATGAGCCTTACCCAAAAAACTGCCTCCCCCCCCCCCGGAATTCAGGAAATGGGCCATTTCCGGCCTCTGGAGGGCTTCCAGGGGGGTGGGGAAGGCCGTTTTTTGCCCTCCCCAGGCTCCAAGAAAGTCTCTGGAGGTTGGGGAGGATGAAAAACGGGCCTACCTGGCCCACCATCCCATCGCATGCCAAAAGCAGGGGGGAAGTGTGGGGGCGGTCGCGCACATATGCGTGGGGGGCAGGGCCATTGAATTATGGGCTCTCCCCCCGTTTTTGGCACGCAATGGCAAAAAGGTTAGCCATCACTGGCCTAGCAGATTTTTCATACATTAAGGGGGTGCATTTGAGCTATACAGACTAAGGAGAAGGGACTATTTTAAAGCCAATTCAAGAAAGGTGAACTTTAGCCTGTCTCACCCCCCCCCCCACCAGGCTGGAGACAATGACAGCAATATCATGAGGCATTAGCAGAAAGCAGAAGTTTCTGCATGTGGGGGAGAAGGCTCGTAGCTCTTATTTGAACCCGGTCCTGACAAAGAACCTTGGGGGAGGTTACTAATTTGGTAGACTACACTAGTCCAAGACGTCAGTTTAAGAGATGATACCATCGGGAAGGAGATATAGAAGTATACCCAGCCACAGAAACAGGCTGAAGAACAGTTTTTATCCGTGGGCTGTCAGATTCCTGCATGAGAAATAACATCATAACTACGTAGTATGATGGACTGGAGGGCCGGCGCAATGTGTAACATGTTCACACTGGTGCAGTAGGACTGGGTGTTTTGTTAATAGGATTTATTGGGTTGGGGATTTTCTGTCTTCATTATGAGTTGTATTGTATTGGAGGGTTGCACTGAGGGAGCTCAACCAATCTCATTGTACATATGATTATTTCATTTTATTTTATTTTATTTTATTTATTTTATTTATTTATTTCGTCAAGCATGTATTTTATGACAGATACAAGGGTAAACGTAGTTATAGATACATGTAAAGGATACGAAAGGGACACGGTGGCTCAGAGGCTAGGACGTTGAGCTTGTCGATCGAAAGGTCGGCAGCTCAGTGGTTCGAATCCCTAGTGCTGCCGTGTAACGGGGTGAGCTCCCGTTACTTGTCTCAGCTTCTGCCAACCTAGCAATTTCGAAAGCACGTAAAAATGCAAGTAGAAAAAATAGGGAAGATAACAGCATTCTGTGCGCCTTTGGTGTTGAGTCATGCCGGCCACATGACTATGGAGACGTCTTCGGACAGCGCTGGCTCTTCGGCTTTGAAACGGAGATGAGCACCGTCCCCTAGATTCAGCAACGACTAGCATGTATGTGTGAGGGGAACCTTTACCTTTTTTTTAAAGGATACGAATAAAAGAAAACAATAGGACAGGGACGGTAGGCATGCTGGTGCGCATATGCACGCCCCTCTCTTCCACCGTTTAACAAATCAGTTTAGAAGTGCCTCTGATAGTAATTTCATCTTGAGGCCCATCAGGTCTGCAGAACTGCAGACGATTTCTGCATGATCGCCACGGAGGAGGGGGGGAATTTTCTACATTTCTTTCTTGCCATTTGATGGTGATTTAGCATCCCAGTCTAGAACTGCTTGTCCACCATAACGTTTAGCAATCTTGTCTATTCGATTAAAGCATTCTTACCCAGCTTTTCAGTCCAAAAATAATCTCCTTCCAGCCTCCAGAAACCAACGGAGATTATTTATTGCCATCTATTCCTGTAAAAACATTGTGGCATGCTTTATACTCATTTTTGTTCCCCCTCCACTTTTTTATTTTATTTGAGCTTTTCAATGGTGGAACTGGGTTGCCGGAGATCAAGCGACAGGCTTCGACCACTAATTTCCACCACAGGCTTGGTAGGACGCGCTAACCCGTAACAAACTGCATTATATCTTGTTTTCAACAGGAAAAATTGTTTTCAATAACTGCTGCAATGAGAAAAGTTACAGTAGTGGCCAAAATTGTGGGAACGTTTTGGGAAAAGTATATTTTTGAACTACACTACACTACACTACACTACACTACACTAGAATAGAATAGAATAGAATAGAATAGAATAGAATAGAATAGAATAGAATAGAATAGAATAGAATAGAATAGGTTCTAGTCCCACCAGGCCCAAGGTTGACTCAGCCTTCCATCCTTTATAAGGTAGGTAAAATGAGGACCCAGATTGTTGGGGGGGCAATGAGTTGACTTTGTATATAAATATACAAATAGAATGAGACTATTGCCTTACACAATGTAAGCCGCTCTGAGTCTTCGGAGAAGGGCGGGATATAAATGTAAAAAAAAAAAATAGAATAGAATAGAATAGAATAGAACAGAATTTTTTATTGGCCAAGTGTGATTGGACACAAAAGGAATTTGTCTTAGTGCATATGCTCTCAGTGTACATAAAAGAAAAGATACGTTTATCAAGAATCACAAGGTACAACACTTAATGATAGCCATAGGGTATAAATAAGCAATCAGGAAACAATGAATATAAATATAAATCATAAGGATACAACCAACAAAGTTACAGTCATACAGTCATAAGTGGAAAGAGATTGGTGATGGGAACGATGAGAAGATTAATAGTAGTGCAGATTTAGTAAATAGTTTGACAGTGTTGAGGGAATTATTTGTTTAGCAGAGTGATGGCTTTCGGGGGAAAAACTGTTCTTGTGTTTAGTTGTTCTGGTGTGCAGTGCTCTGTAGCGTTGTTTTGAGGGTAGGAGTTGAAACAGTTTATGTCCCGGATGTGAGGGGTCTGTAAATATTTTCACAGCCCTCTTTTTGACTCGTGCAGTATACAGGTCCTCAGTGGAAGGCAGGTTGGTAGCCATTGTTTTTTGATGGCTGATAACACAACTTTTTGTTTTGGAGTTTCAAGATAATCCTATTCCACTACTGGAATGGCCTGGCAATAGCCTAGACCTTAACTCAATTGAAAATCTATGGAGCCGACTAAAGAAACTGGTTAGTCAGAAGCGACCCAGCAATAAAACCCAGTTAATAGAAGCAATCCTTCAATCTTAGTTTCACATTATAACAGCTGCAGAACTAAAAGACTTGGTTCACTCCATGCGAAGACATTGTAATGCTGTAATTCATGCTAAAGGTTACCCAACTAAGTGACAGGGGGATCATTTTTGTATATCTCATTTTTTCTATTTTGATCATTTTTGTATATCTGGTTTTTTTCTACGTGTTTCTACTTTTCTTCTTTATACTGTAACTGCTATTCTAATAGTAGGGACCGCCTGCTGTTACCTCATGCCTCCCACCGACCCGTGCGCTCTCACAGAGAGGGTCTTCTCAGGGTGCCGTCCGCCAAGCAATGTCGGCTGGCGGCCCCCAGGGGAAGAGCCTTCTCTGTGGGAGCACCTACTCTCTGGAACAAACTTCCCCCCGGTTTACGCCAATTACCTGACCTTCGGACCTTTCGCCGGGAATTGAAAACCTATCTATTTATCCAAGCGGGACTGGCCTGAATTTTAAATTTTTTTAAATTTTTTAAATTTTTTTCAATTTTAATAATTTTATTGGGTATTTTAATATGGTCAATTTGACGGTTTTAATTTCGGCCTTTATTGAATAAGTTTTTTAATTGTTATTTTAAGTTTGTATATTTAACTGTTTTAATGTAGGCTGTACACCGCCCTGAGTCCTTCGGGAGAAGGGCGGTATAAAAGTTTAAATAATAAATAAATAAAATAAATAAATAAATAAAGTAAATCCTTCATAAAAGTTATTGCATTACATTCTTGATTAAATTATCTTTCTATTGATGTATAATTTGATGGTATTACTCCCCCCCCCAAAAAAAAAGTCAGGTAATTAGCTAATTTTAGAAAATACACTTTTCCCCAAAAGGTTTCCACAATTTTGGCCACTACTGTACAAGGTTTAAGACTCATGAATTTTGGTGGAAACCATGTATAACAACTTTGTGTTCTCCTTCATGCAGCGTGTGGCTGTCCGTTGAATTTGTTTGCATGGAAAAGATGCTATGATATTAATCTACTCTAGATGTATATTTTACAGAGAGAAAGGGCTGCATCAGAGGTGAAATCCAGCAGATTCTGACAGGTTCTGGAAAACTGGTAGCGGAAATTTTAAGCAGTTTCGGAGAACTGGCCAATACCACCTCTGGCTGGCCCCAGAGTGCGGTGAGAATGGAGATTTTGCAATATTCTTCCCCCAGGAGTGGGGTGGGAATGGGGATTTTGTAGTATCCTTCCCCTGGAGTGGGGAGGGAATGGGGATTTTGCAGAATCCTTCCCCTGGAGTGGGGAGGGAATGAGAATTTTGCCGTATCCTTCCCCTGGAGTGGGGTGGGAATGGAGATTTTGCAGTATCCTTCCTGTGCCACGCCCACCAAGCCACGCCCGCAAAACCGGTAGTAAAAAAAATTGGATTTCACCATTGGGCTGCATACGGTATATATTAGGATTAAATTACATGCTTGCAGGGCTCTGTAGGCATCTGGCAAAGAAACAGCTCAAAGAGTTTGGTTGTGCTACGAACACTGACACATCAAAAAAAGCAGAAACAAAACAGATAAGAGAAACCCGAAGCCAGGAACCATTAGATCAATTTACAGGAACAGATTGTTTGCTTACTCCTCTGGGAAATAGAAGGATACAAGAATAAGCAGAAAAGACCGAGGCCAAGAATGTCTGAGTAATGGGAGGGAAATATAAGCCAAATGTAAGCGACGCTAGTTAACAAATTGCAAATTAAAGACTCAAGGTTTGGCAAGGAGGCTTCTGAAGTTTGTTCGCTTCCATACCCATTGCAGGTTTCTTTTTTTAATTTGGGGGGATTGGGGAGAACTAGCAGCAGAACTGGAATGAACATATCCCTGCACTTGAAGGGGACTTAGCAAGCATGGCGATACACGCTTTGCCAAACGAGAGAGCGATAGGAAAGATGAAGGGTCGGCGGCAAAGTGTTAGCCCTGCATTCAAAAAATTGGGACTGCCTTTTCTGAAAACTTGTGCTTTCATTGGGACAAAAGTGTTTCTGGACTCCTTCTAATTTTTTGTCCTTTTACTATAGACAGCTAGCACAGCTTTCCTTCTTGCCAATTCAGCCAGAAGCTGCAAAATATAGATTTTTTTTTATTGGCCAAGTGTGATTGAATACACAAGGAATTTGTCTCGGTGCATATGCTCTCAGTGTACATAAAAGAGAAGATATGTTCATCAAGAATAGAATAGAATAGAATAGAATAGAATAGAATAGAATAGAATAGAATAGAATAGAATAGAATAGAATAGAATTTTATTGGCCAAGTGTGATTGGACACACAAGGAATTTGTCTTGGTGCATATGCTCTCAGTGTACATAAAAGAGAAGATATGTTCATCAAGAATAGAATAGAATAGAATAGAATAGGATAGGATAGGATAGGATAGGATAGGATAGGATAGGATAGAATTTTGTATTGGCCAAGTGTGATTGGACACACAAGGAATTTGTCTTGGTGCATATGCTCTCAGTGTACATAAAAGAAAAGATACGTTCATCAAAGTACAACATTTACAACACAAATGATGGTCAATATATCAATATAAACCATAAGGATTACCAGCCACAAAGTTACAGTCATACAGTACATAGAATCATAAGGTACAACACATAATGATAGTCATAGGGTACAAATAAGCAATCAGGAAACAATATCAATATCAATATAAATCGTAAGGATACAAGCAACTAAGTTAAAGTCATGCATTCATAAGTGGAAAGAGATTGGTGATGGGAACGATGAGAAGATTAATAGTAGTGCAGATTTAGTAAATAGTTCAACAGTGTTGAGGGAATTATTTGTTTAGCAGAGTGATGGCCTTCGGGAAAAAACTGTTCTTGTGTCTAGTTTTTCTGGTGTGCAGTTCTCTGTAGCATCGTTTTGAGGGTAGGAGTTGAAACAGTTTATGTCCAGGATGTGAGGGGTTTCTAAATACTTTCACAGCCCTCTTTTTGACTCGTGCATTATACAGGTCCTCAATGGAAGGCAGATTGGTAGCTATTATTTTTTCTGCAGTTCTAATTATCCTCTGAAGTCTGTGTCTGTCTTGTTGGGTTGCAGAACCAAACCAGACAGTTATAGAGGTGCAGATGACAGACTCAATAATTCCTCTGTAGAACTGGAGCAGCAGCTCCTTGGGCAGTTTGAGCTTTCTGAGTTGGTGCACAAAGAAAGTATGACCTATTTCATTGCACATATAAAAGTGGACAGGGGTGGGCTTCAAAAATTTTAGCAAGGGGTTCTGTGCCCGGGTGCTGGGTGGGCATGGCTATGGTGGGCGTGGCCTAGTCGACCTCCTGCACCACGGCGAAGGGGGGGCTTTTTTGCCCTCCCCAGATTCCAGAGATTTTTTTTGAGCCTCCAGAAGGGCAAAAAATGGCTTCCCCAGACTCTGGAGGTTCTGAGTGCTCCAACACTGGAGGTTTTCAAGAAGAGATTGGACAATCATTTGACCAGAAGAGTCTCATACTATTATGGAAAAACAAACAGCTGTGATTTGATGTGAATGCCTTATTTTACTGCAACAGAGATAGTTGGAAGTCAATTCTTCTTTTTCTTTTCCCTATCTTTCCTCATTTCATTTCCCCCTTTCCCCTCCCTGTTCTTCTATTTACTTTCGTATTTTGTATTTTTATAATACTCTATAACTTAATTTTAAAAAATGTAATACTAAGAAGAGATTAGACAATTAGTTGTCCATAATGGTATAGGGTCGTGATGGCGAACCTACGGCACCGTGTGCCACAGAGGCACGCAACACCCTCACTGTGGACATGCAAGCCATCACCCACTGGTGGGATTCAAATAATTTAACAACCAGTTCCCTGCCCTAATGACCAGCTGGGTAGGCGTGACTCAGTGGTCATATGACCGTGTGGGCGTGGCCAACTCAATGTCACTCACGTCGATGGGCGCTTCACCTTAGCTGTTACAATGTAATAAGGGTTAACCAGAGAGGCAGTTTCTGTAAGCGGGGCATT
Source organism: Ahaetulla prasina (assembly GCF_028640845.1). Classification (NCBI taxonomy): domain Eukaryota; kingdom Metazoa; phylum Chordata; class Lepidosauria; order Squamata; family Colubridae; genus Ahaetulla; species Ahaetulla prasina. The sequence continues at coordinate 81,268,122 of NC_080546.1, read as the reverse complement.
AAAAATTAGGCTAGAAACAACACCGGAATGTTTCCTTCCCTCCTTCCTAATAGGATTAGCCCTGTAAAGTGGGGGAAAAACAAAATAAGATTTCTTCCAACAATGGGTTCTCCGAACTGCTTAGAAAGTTAACAACCGGTTCTCCCATATAGGTGCGAACTGGCTGAATCCCACCACTGTTCACGCCTGACCTTATGTGTTCTGACCCAGCTCCCAAACATGACAAACCCTCTATAGTTACCTAATTGTTCCCTTTATTAGAAGTACCAGCAGCCCCGGCAAAAAGATTCTCTCTGTGTCTCTGTCTCTCTCTCTCTCTGTCTCATTGTCTCTCTCTCTCTCTCTCCCTCTCCCTCTCCCTCTCCCTCTCCCCCACCCGCTCTCTCAGCAGGCTAGCAAGACTGTTGTCTGCCATACCTATTAATCTCCACTCCTTACCTTTTAACCCCAGAGATAGGATAGAGCTTCATTAGCAGCGGCGGCTCTTCCAACCCAAGGACTGGCTCATAGATTTCCAGTGCTCCCCTCTCCTCTGCCTTCTGCGCATCAGGCACTGGACCCAGCTGTTCCTCATCAGCCACCTCCAGATCTGGGTGCTGTTGACTCTCCATCTGAGGGCTGATGAATGGCCTAGGCTCCACCTCTCTGTCTGGCAGCTCCATTCCGTCTTCCCTCTCAGAGCTCTCAGGTTGCCTTGATGCTGATCCTGACTCCTACACTGCCTCCTCATCTGATTTGGCTGCCGGAGGGGCCGGCAGCTGGCAGGACACAACACTATGGTTGATTTCTGAAAGTCTCATGTCCTCCTATTGAAGTTGGCACTTGCCTTTATTCATTCTTTTGCCTATCCTGCTGTGCACATCCCAACGGTTGGTCCATCCTATAATTTACAAGAGCCACTTTGAAGCCATCGATCTTAACTTTCCTCCTATTCTTAATCTTGCTCAGAAATTCAGAGGTGACTCTTTAAAACGAAGAATTAAAAACACCTCCCACCCCAAATAGCTGAATTCTGGATCTTCATTAAGCACGTGGAACATGTACCCAAATATAGGTAGTCCTCGCCTTACGACCACCATTGACCCCCCCCAAAAAAATGTTTATGTTGTTAAGTGAAAAATTGTGTGCTTGCCTCCTGCCGGCAAGTTGGTCATCGGGTCTCTGCCATGGATGTGGGGGGGGGGGGCGTATGTGGGTGTGTGAGCGTGAGGGGCTGGGTCAGTGGTGGGTTGCCTCTGGCTCAGACCGGTTCGCAGGAACCGATAGTAAAACCAGTGGGGAAGCGCCACCCACCGACCCCGACATCATCAGGAAATTTCTGCGCACGCGGCCCCATTGTGAACCAGTAGTAAAGGTAAGTAGAACCCACCCCTGGGCTGGGTGCGTGTAGGGACCCGCGCGTGCATAAGCAGGGGGGCAGGTCGCATGCATGGGGCTGCACTTGCATTGCATTATGGGGATTCGGTTGCGCATGCGTGCATTTGCATGCGTGTGCTTTGGGCACTCGGTCCAGTAAAGGTTAACCATCCCTTGTACAAGGGGTTGGACTACCTCCAAGATCCCTTCAGACTCTGTTGTTCTGTTATTCTACTTGTCACTGCCTCCTTCAAGGATATTTTCTGATTTCCCAGTCTAGCCCAGAACGCCAAGTGTTCCTAGATGTGGACTGCTTTAACTCACAGCTCCCCAAGCGCTGTGCTCATTTGTGCACCGTGCAAGAATGCGGAGAGAAAGCCTCTGCTGATTTGCCTGCAGGACTGCAAAGCTTGGTGCTCTTTCACACAAGAGTCACACCCATTGGGTGAGTCATGACAAGTTGCAACAAATAGCTTCTTGTGCCTACCCACTCAGGTGAGCTGTACTCTTAATGGCAGGTGTAAGGTGGTGACACTTCTTTATGTTCCCTCTGTTGTTGTTTTTTAAATGAATTTACGAGTATATATTATATTGTCTCATGCTAACATGCACTGGAAGATCATCGGGGACTCTTCGGCTTGATTTAATTGTGATGTTTAGTTATCAAGTTTCCTTCAAACCCAGCTTGAATTCAAAGACACAAAGGTTCGACTGGCTTTGTCAGCAATATAGAAGTGATTCCATACAGCCTTCCTGCAGGATCCTAGATTCCCAGGAATCAATTTGAGATTCCTTAGAAATCAGCATCCAGCTACCAACCAGGGGTCCATGGGGCTCTCTGAGCTTGGTTGTTTTCTTGTAGACGTTTCATTACCCAAACTAGGTAACATCATCAGTGCAGTTTGGTAGGGTGACCAACTTTTTTACAATGAGAAGGAGGACACAAATAAATTGAAGAAAAAAAGTGGAGTACCCCAAGGCTCTGTTTTAGGCCCAGTACTCTTCAACATCTTCATCAATGAGGGGATAGATGGGGAACTCATCAAATTTGCAGATGACACTAAGCTGGCAGGAATAGCCAACACTCCAGAAGATAGGATCAAGTTACAGAAGGATCTTGACAGACTTGAACATTGGGCGCTATCTAACAAAATGAAATTCAACAGTGAAAAAAGTAAGGTTCTACATTTAGGCCAAAAAAACAAAATGCACAGGTACCGGATATGTGGTACCTTGCTCAATAGTAGTAACCGTGAGAGGGATCTTGGAGTCCTAGTGGACAACCATTTAGATATGAGCCAGCAGTGTGCAGCAGCTGCCAAAAAAGCCAACACAATTCTGGGCTGCATAAACAGAGGGATAGAATCAAGATCACGTGAAGTGTTAATACCACTTTATAATGCCTTGGTAAGGCCACACTTGGAATATTGCATTCAGTTTGGGTCGCCACGATGTAAAAAAAGATGTTGAGACTCTAGAAAGAGTGCAGAGAAGAGCAACGAAGATGATTAGGGGACTGGAGGCTAAAAAATATGAAGAACGGTTGCAGGAACTCGGTATGCCTAGTTTAATGAAAAGAAGGACTAGGGGAGACATGATAGCAGTGTTCCAATATCTCAGGGGCTGCCACAAAGAAGAGGGAGTCAAACTATTCTCCAAAGCACCTGTGGGTAGAACAAGAAGTAATGGGTGGAAACTAATCAAGGAGAGAAGCAACCTAGAACTAAGGAGAAATTTCCTGACAGTTAGAACAATTAATCAGTGGAACAACTTGCCTGCAGAAGTTGTGAATGCTCCAACACTGGAAATTTTTAAGAAAATGTTGGATAGCCATTTGTCTGAAATGGTGTAGGGTTTCCTGCCTGGGCAGGGGGTTGGACTAGAAGGCCTCCAAGGTCCCTTCCAACTCTGATATTATTATTATTATTATTGTTGTTGTTGTTGTTGTTGTTGTTGTTGTTATTGTTGTTGTTGTTGTTGTTGTTGTTATTGTTATTATTATAAAATATCATAAAGAAAAGAAACTTTTTATTCATTGCAGCAATAATACAGAATACTCTATAATATGATAAAAAACATTTGTAACAATAACATTTTATATTATAATTATGCTTACATGCCTATTAATTATTGTTTAAATGAGTACTTTTCCATTGAATAAATAAACTTGTAAATAAAATTATACATATTTGGAAATTACCAACTAGATAATGAATTAACAAAATGTGAATTATTGTGCTCACCTCTGTATGATTGAATATTCACTGAGAAAGAAGTGAGTCTAATGCGTGCATGTGTGCCATGTCGTGTTTCAGTAAGAAGTAAACAAAGCCACTTGCGCGCGGCGCACTCTCTCAAAACAATTCTCCTGTGCGGAGCACATGCGTCCCATAATCGCGTCTCGCCGCACTGTACCGAGGCTTGACAAATCGTCATGTCAAATACAAATACATCACATCACATGCAACGGATCGGATCGGCATCGATTGAATACGGAGATTTACAGATTAGTCTTCAAATATCGAAAAGGAGGACATGTAGGAGGACACTTTTTGAGAGAGGACAGAACTTACAAAAGAAGGACAATTAATACAATTGAGCGTGTCCAGAAATATTTTACAAGAAGAGTTCTCCACTCCTCAGTTTACAACAAAATATCTTATGCCACCAGACTTGAAATCCTAGGTTTAGAAAATTTAGAACTCCGTTGCCTTCGGCATGACCTGAGCATAGCTCATAAAATCATCTGCTACAATGTCCTTCCTGTCGAAGACTACTTCAGCTCTCAATCGCAACAACACACGAGCACACAATAGATTTAAACTTAAAGTGAACCACTCCAATCTTGATTGTAGAAAATATGACTTCAGTAACAGAGTTGTTAATGCCTGGAGTGCGCTACCTGACTTCGTGGTCTCTTCCCCAAATCCCCAAAGCTTTAACCAAAGACTATCTACTATTGACCTCACCCCATTCCTAAGAGGTCTGTAAGGGGCATGCATAAGAGCACCAGCGTGCCTACCGTTCCTGTCCTAATGTTCCCTTTGACTGTATCCAATTCGTATGGTTATTTCATGCTTATACTTATATATACTGTTGTGTTTGACAAATAAAAAATAAATAAAAAAAAAATAAAAAAATAAAAGGACTGTCCTCCCTAAAGGAGGATGATTGGTCACTTTAAGTTTGGGTAATGTTGGAAAGCCGCCAAGCTCAGAGAGAACCAACGACCTCTCCTTTCAACCCTGAGTTACAAATATTATCTTTTATTGGAACTACCACCCATGCCTGACCAGTTAACTTCCCATTCCAGGCAAGATTATGTCTTTTTACAGATTACAGATTAAACAGAGTTGGACGGGTCATCTTGTAGGTCATCTAGTCCACCCCCCACTCAAGCAGGAGACCCTACACCATTTCTGACAGATGGCAGTCCAATTTCTTCTTGAAAGCCTCCAGTGATGAAGCTCCCACAACTTCCGAAGGCAACTTCTGCTCCATGGGTTGATTGTTCTCACTGTCAGAAAATTCCTTCTTATTTCTAAGCTTGAATCTCTCCTTGTTCAGTTTCCATCCATGATTTCTTGTCTGGCCTTCAGGTGCTCTGGAAAACAGCTTGAGCCCCCTCCTCTCTGTGGCAGCCCCTCAAATATTGGAAGGATGCTATCATGTCTCCCCTGGTCCTTCTCTTCACTAGACTAGCCCTGCCCAGTTCCTGCAACCGTTCATCGTATGTTTTAGCCTCCAGTCCCCTAATCATCTTGGTTGCTCTTCTCTGCGCTTTTTCTCAAGTCTCAACATCTTTTTTTATAGGGTGGTGACCGGAACTGGATGCAGTATTCTAGGTATGGTCTTACTAAGGCTTTATGGACTGGTATTATCAAGTGGCCTCACTTGATCTTGATGGTATCCCTCTGTTAATCCAATTTAAGATTGCATTGGCTTTTTTGGCTGCTGTCACACACTGTACATCAGGGGTGTCAAACTCAAGGCTGTGGGCTGGATGTGGCCTGCAGGATGCTTAAATCTGGCCTTCAGGGCCGGTCAGGAAATATCAAAGGACCAGTTCGTAGCGCCTCTGCTGGCCAAAATGAGCTACACAGCCCATTTTTGGCCTCTCTGGTCTCCAATAGCTCTCTCTGCCAAAGACAGGCCTCATGGATGCAGAGTGATTTTGGAGACCGGGGAGTACTGTGGAAAGAAAGAAAGAAAGAAAGAAAGAAAGAAAGAAAGAAAGAAAGAAAGAAAGAAAGAAAGAAGGAAGGAAGGAAGGAAGGAAGGAAGGAAGGAAGGAAGGAAGGAAGGAAGGAAGGAAGGAAGGAAGGAAGGAAAGAGAGAGAGAGAGAGGAAGGAAGGAAGGAAGGAAGGAAGGAAGGAAGGAAGGAAGGAAGGAAGGAAGGAAGGAAGGAAGGAAGGAAGGAAGGAAGGAAGGAAGGAAGGAAGGAAGAAAAAAGCTTATGTTGAGAGCCTGTGTCAAACGCCTACCATAACCACGCCCACCATGACCACGCCCATCCTAGCCATGACCACCATGACCACATCTACCCCACCCCACCCCCGAGGTCAAACATAACCCTGATGCGGCCCTCAATGAAATTGAGTTTGACACCCCTGCTGTAGATGTTGCCGTTCACTTACAGCAGGGGTCGGCAACCTTAAACCTTAAAGAGCCACAAAGGTCCTAACCGGAAGGGGGGCCCCCCCATTGAATTCTGGACCTGACCGGAAGTCCGGTTCCCCCCACCATAGAGTCTCCTCCTAGTGTGGCGTCCTTTTTCCTCTGCCGACCAGAAGTCCGGTTCCCCCACCATAGAATCTCCTCCTAGAGTGGCATCTTTTTCCCTCTGCCGACCAGAAGTCCGGTTTCCCCACCATAGAATCTCCTCCTAGAGTGGCATCTTTTTCCCTCTGCCGACCAGAAGTCCGGTTCCCCCACCATAGAATCTCCTCCTAGAGTGGCATCTTTTTCCCTCTGCCGACCAGAAGTCCGGTTCCCCCACCATAGAATCTCCTCCTAGAGTGGCATCCTTTTTCCTCTACCTGTCCTAAGCAAAAGTCCTATCAATTGTGGAGGTGACCGGCGACAGGGAGCTGCAGCAGAGTGATAAAAGAGCCACATGCAGCTCCAGAGCCACAGGTTGCTGACCCCTGACTTATAGTAATGACCAATTCTAAAAACTCAACCAACTCAAGACAAAAAGGAGCCACAGAATTACTTATGTCTTGTGCAACTGCAATTGGAATAGATTATCTACCTCCCAAGGAGCTTCAAAGGACTTCCCAAGCTGTTGAGATTCCAGCATAGTGATTAGCCAAGATCCTTCTGCTGCTCCATCCTTTCCCTTTACCCTTGATCCTGTAGACCAGGGGTGTCAAAACTTGATTTTAATTAGGGCCGAATCAGGATTCTGTTTGACCTTGAATGGGTGTGGCAAGGTGGGTGTGGCCAGGGTGGGTGTGGCCAGGGTTGGGCGTGGCCAGTTCGATTATCTTTAACAGTAGAGTTCTGATTTTTCTTGTGGTGTCCGTTTCCTGACTGGTCCACCCTAAAGGGTTGACAATCACAAAACTCACATAAACGCATAAATCAACATTCGCTTTATAAATCAGGAAAGGGAAAATGTGGCTTTTCAGATGGTTTTGGATTAAAAATCCCATCTTCGTCCCATTATTGACCATGGTCAAAGGAGCCGTGGTGGCACAGTGGTTAGAATGCAGTAAAGGTCCCCCTCGCACATACGTGCTAGTCGTTCCTGACTCTAGGTGGCGGTGCTCATCTCCGTTTCAAAGCCCAAGAGCCAGCGCTGTCTGAAGACATCTCCATGGTCATGTGGCCAGCATGACTACATGACAAAGGCGCATGGAATGCTGTTACCTTCCCACCAAAGGTGGTTCCTATTTTTCTACTTGCATTTTTTACGTGCTTTTGAATTGCTAGGTTGGCAGAAGCTGGGACAAGTAACGGGAGCTCAACCCGTTATGCAGCACTAGGGATTCGAACTGCTGACCTTTCGATCAACCAGCTCAGTGTCTTAGCCACTGAGCCACCATGTCTCTAGAATGCAAGTTAATTCTGCCGACTGCCAGCAGTTCGATCCTGATCAGCTCAAGGTTGACTCAGCCTTCCATCCTTCTGAGGTGGGTAAAATGAGGATCCAGATTGTTGGGGGCCATAGGCTGACTCTGTAGCCCACTTAGAGAGGGCTGTAAAGCACTGTGAAGCGGTATATAAGTCTGAGTGCTATTGCTACTGCTAAAAACTTCCAAAAACGAAGAACCTCAAAACAATCTGAAGAGGACAGGAATGGCTTTATATCATGCAGGTTCGGTCTTATGACCAAAACCAAAAAAACCAAAAAAAAAGCCCTCCAAATGTTCAGGAAGAAAACAATTCTATCCTTCTGCCTCTTGCTCTGATCTCTTACTTTCTTCCTGTCTTTTTCCAAGGATCCGTCACTAAGGAATGCCTTATCTCCGGTCCGCTATATAGAGCTTTCCTGGATTGGATCCTTTCCTCAGAAGGGTGTCATTTTCCACGGGGGCATCATTTCCACCTGAATCACTGATCTCAGAGCTTGTGGTCTTTGGAAAAGCAAAAAGAAAGAAACATTGCAGCTTGCTTTGCTAAAGATAGATTTTTTCATGTCGGAAAGAATTTTTAACGTACGGGGATCAATGCAGGGGTTCGCTGCTGGGGGTTCGCAGGGGTTCGGGAGAACCTCTCGCTAAGATTCTGTGCAGTTCGGAGAACCCCCAAATCCCACTCCTGGCTGGCCCCGTCCACTCCACCCCGCCCCTCCCAGGAGTTCCCACACAGCCCGTTTTGGATGCAGGTCGCGCTCGGAGGCTCGGGAAGGGTGAAAAATGGGCCTACTGGAGGGCCTCCGGAGCCTGGGGAGGTCGTTTTCACCCTCCCGGAGGCTCAAGGAAAGTCTCCAGAGGCCAGGGAGGGCAAAAATGCCCCGCCCCCTGTTGTGATGCAGGAGACCAACTAGGCCACGCCCACCATGGCCACACCCACCTAGCAACCAAGCAGAAAACCCCTTGCTAAAATTTTTGAAGCCCATCCCTGGATCAATGTGCCAATTTATCACGAAGAGCCTTCTCAAGGAAGGGCACCCTTCAAAGAGCAACGGAACGTTCTAGCCAATATAAAGATTATCTTTGAATTATTAACCGAGGAAATAGGAAAAACAATTTAAAGCGCTTGTGTGGAAAACAAACTGTTTCTCTTCAGCTTCATGACAGGGCCTTAATTCAAACCCATCACATTTCAAGGCTGGATGCAAACCTGGCTGGAAATTATTATATACGTTTTCTTGCGATGACCTAGCCTACCCACTGTGAGGGAAAGCAAACCATAGTTCCTCTGGAAAACTAAGCCATCTCTGACTTATAATTTTGAAACTCCTTGGAGATTTCCTTTGAACTTCAACCAAGAAAAACCCTGTCTTATAAATAATGGAATTTGTTGATTGGCTGACAGACTGGGTCAATATTAGCTTTGGCGCAACAGACTGGATGCATTTCCTTGAAGAACTCTGCTGGTCACGGCGCTAAAAATTTCTGTCAGCGTAATTTCTTTTTGTTGGAGCGATGCTAAACGAAAGAATCATTTCCAAAGTCACTTCCAGAATTTAACCTAACATTTGGCCTGCCTTGGTTAAATGTTATTTTACATATTTCTTTCTGGAACACTCGATCTTTCTTGCGTGCTTTCCTACTTACCAAAGATTGAGGCCATCTTTTCCGATTTAAAATGTAACGATAGGCAAGTTTCATTCAATGCCAGTTGAAATGGTAAACCGATTGGGTCGCTTCTATTAAAGCCGCGAGAGATGAAGAATCTTACCCGCAAACATACTTCCACAGAAGCAGAAAACCGACTGAAAGGAATTGAGGGAATTTGGGTTTTTCTAAATGGAGGGCAATGTGGGTTGAAGAAATAGTTAATCACAAAAGCATCAATTTTCTGCTCAAGTGGTAAGCTCCAAAGCGCACGCCCAATTCTATCTACGGTTCGTGAGAGCTAAGTTAAAACACCACAACAAAAAACAGCCATGTGGGATGTTAGATTTGTCCTATATACAATGAAACATATGGGACGCGGTGGCTTAGTGGGTAAGACGCTGAGCTTGTCGATCGAAAGGTCGGCAGTTCAGCGGTTCGAATCCCTAGTGCCACGTAATGGGGTGAACTCCCATTATTTGTCCCAGCTTCTGCCAACCTAGCAGTTCGAAAGCACGTAAAAAATGCAAGTAGAAAAATAGGGACCACCTTTGGTGGGAAGGTAACAGCGTTCCGTGTGCCTTTGGTGTTGAGTCATGCTGGCTACATGACCATGGAGACGTCTTCGGACAATGCTGGCTCTTCAGCTTTGAAATGGAGATGAGCACTGCCCCCTAGAGTCGGGAACGACTAGCACGTATGTGTGAGGAGAACCTTTACCTTTACCTTTACATGAAATATCTCCATGGCTAAGTCACTTTTTTCTGTCGTATTTCCCAAAGTTTGAAGATATTTTCTTGCTGCTCAGTCCTTGACATCAGTCCGGTGTTCATCACAATGGTTCAGCTACAGTGGTGGTATTCAGCTGGTTCTATCCAGTTCGGGCGAACCAGTCATGGCGGATGCAGGAGGCTCCCGTTTTTGATGATCTGTGCATGCACAGAAGACTCTGCACATGCGCGGAGGTGGCGCGTGTGAGCGAAACGAGTGTGCGTGCTCACATTTGCGAATCGGAAGTGAAGGTAAGTGAATACCACCCCTGTTCAGCTCTGAGGACCTCTTGGCTTGCTGAGCCACAGTTGTGTCAGATGCCGTAAGAATAAGCAAGCCAACTTGGGTTTCTTCCAGATAATGACTGCTTTTATTTGGTCTGCTACAAACCGGGTCTCAGGAAAAGTCAAGGTTTCTTTATATAAAGTCAGCACTGAGAGCTTCTGCCTCTCAGCCCCTTTTAAACATCCTGCGCTGCTCAGGCCCCGCCCCATGGCTGAACCACTCTGTTGATTGGATGCCCGCCCGCTCTCTCCCTCCTCATCTGACAGCCTTAGCTGCCACATCATCTGCTAAACCCCGGAACAAAAGCAGCTCTTTCTAACATTCAGCCATCATCTCCCTCTATCCCGGCCGCCAGTGTGCTGACTCATTTCTCATGCTTGCCAAATGCAGATCCCTGCAGCCCTCAAACAAGTCCTTGATATGTTTTCCCCTTAGATCTTCGAGTAGGGGCTGCTCCCATGATCCGGATCCCGGTAGCGTCATGTGTCGAGCCAGAGCTGTGCTCGACAAGAACAGTAAATAAAGTTAGGAAAGATTTCTGGATTATGGTTTACGTATTAATTTTTCTAGCAAATGCAGCATTTGGCTAGGCTACTGGAGGGGAATGAGTGACAGAATCTGAGGGTGGAGTTAAGAGTGGGATCAGCCTACAATCTCTATGTAGCCACAAGTGGATTAAGTCCAATCCCCTTTGAATTTCATTGACCCTCATCTAACTCCTAGCAAGTGCTAACAGTTAGTTGAGAAGAATCCCTGTGCTTAGTAGCAAAAATAACAATAAACCAGTTTAATTAGACCTTCACATCAGGGGTGAAATGCTCTGAATTCTGCTACCGGTTTGCTTCGCACGTGTCGTGTCTCCCTCTCCCTCCGACGAGCGGGTCAAGGAAGTCCGTATCAAACGTGGCAATGAAGCCTCTGCAGCTTGCCAAATTCCTTTGAGGTTTCTCAGGGCAGGCAGGAGTCCAAGTTGTGACTTCAGCAAACTAGATGAGACTTTGCTTGACTCAAGGTTGGAATGCCAAAAGCAGGTCCTTTATATAGGCTGTGGGGTGTGGCTCCATGACTCAGCATTTATCCAGGCCTGCCCCTCCCTTCCTTTTGCTGGCGTCACCTCTCAGATCTCCGGAAGCGAGGATCCTCCCACTTTGAACTCTCTTCAACTGGATCTGCTGTCAGTAATTCCAGCACGTGGCTGGCTTCCTGCTCACACGCTGTAGGAATGATGTTTCCCAGGCTTGTCTGTTCACTCCTGACATCCTGTCTGGGCATGGGGCCAGGGCCGGGGGCTGGAGGCATGACAGGCCATTCATCTTCATTATCAGACTCGGAGTCTGATAACAGACCCAGGTGGAAACGGGAGGGGCCCGGCTGAGGAGGGAGGACGAGGCACAACAGCACGCATGCGCACCACAGATGCTAAGAAGCCTTTTCTGAGTCTGCAAACGTAAGTAGAACAGCAAGGGCGGGGGAACAGCTGTGCCGCGCGATCATCAAAACTTTTTTTTTTACTTTTTAAAGCATTTTTTACTGCCAGTTCCAGCAAACCGGTAGAAAAAAAAATGTTTAAAAAGTAAAAAAAAAAAAAAAAAGGGTCCGATGACCTGTGCAACAATCAGTTGTGCCACCCAATCATCAGAACTTTTTTAAAACTTTTTTTTTAGCATTTTTACTACCAGTTCCGGCGAACTAGTCATAAAAAAATGCTTTAAAAGTTAAAAAAAAATCCGACGATCAGCGTGTGACTATCAGCTGTGCCGCATGATCTTCGGAACATTTTCCCCCTTTTTTTAGCATTTTTTACTACCGGTTCGAGTGGACCGGCCTGAACCAGTAGCATTTCACCCTTGCTTCACATATGGATTTGATCTTTCATGCCAAATAGCTGGGGCTCACAAAGTCTAGTTAATACTTTGGGTGGGAGGTCTCCAAAGCTGTGTGAAATAAAAAAAAATCATCCAGACTTGGTGTACAAATTGCAAAATCACCTGAATATGGCTGCAAATGGGGGGAAAATGGTTGCGTTCATGGAATCATCTGGAGTTTTCAGTTGGAGGAAGCATTCGTTTTATGTGGGAACACACAATAAAGTGCTAAATGTATTTTCTGTTCTTCAGTTTGTAAATCATCGTATTAGGACACTCATATTAAGAAAGAAATCCTAAATCCCACTTAATGGACAACCCCTTTATCAAGGTGCCCAAACTATTACAAATTAGGGACCACAGCAGTATTCATTAGGACTTGATGGCACAAAAAACTAGAGACACAAATCGGTAGCTATATTAAGCCCAAGGCTGCTTTTTAGACCTACCCCAAGAGGCGAACTGTATTAATTAGAATTTGAGAAAATGCCAAATTACAAAATTAGTGGACTCTACTGAGATATGCTATCAAAATATTCTGAATTCCGGTGAAAGAAATATTAGAAAAAAAATAGGGATTCAAGACTTAAGCCAGGAGTCGGCAACCTTAAACACTCAAAGAGCCACACAAGTCCTAACCGGAAGCTCCCTGTTCAATTCTGGAGCTGACCGGAAGTCCGGTTCCCCCACCATAGAGTTTCCTCCTAGCGTGGTGTCCTTTTTCCTCTGCTGATCGGAAGTCCGGTTCCCCCACCATAGAGTCTCCTCCTAGCGCAGCGTCCTTTTTCCTCTGCCGACCAGAAGTCCGGTCCCCCCACCATAGAGTCTCCTCCTAGTGCAGCGTCCTTTTTCCTCTACCTGTCCTAACCAAAAGCCCTATCAATTGTGGAGCCAACCGGCAACAGGGAGCTACAGCAGAGGGATGAAAGAGCCACATGCGGCTCCAGAGCCACAAGTTGCCGACTGCTGACTTAGGCCGCGTGGGAAGAGGATATGGAAAGGGAGGAGAGAGCCCCAGAGATGAAATATCCCCGCTCTTGGTGGAAACACAAATACACACCCACACAAAGAAAAAAAAACTCTTTAGTATTGAACTGGCTTTGAACAGTCACTTCTTTGGAGACCTGCAATTCTAAGTCTCTGCCCGAACAGATTATTCTTGTTTGAGAAAGGGAGAAATGGCCAAGTGGTAGGTAGAAGGATGAAGTCTTCTGAATGACCTCATCTACAGTAGCTGTGAAATTACCATAATGAACAATGCATGTTACTCATCAAAATGTCCAGTGGTGAACACCCTTCTCTCGTAAATTAAAATGGAGCTATAATTCCATGCCCATGTAGAGCAGGTGAAACCTGTTCCTTCAATTTAATCCCCTCTCGATGTTGTAGTTAAAACCACCCAAGAAGATGGCTTCTGAGGGAGATCTTGAATCTGGCTCCCAGATTGTGATTAAAAACGTGTTCCCATTGGTAAATTTCGGAGTTTTTTTTTTCCTAAGGGAACCTGTATCTTTTGTTGCGGTAGAGGAACAAGATCAAAGTTTCTGGTGAGATAATAGATCATAATTAGGTCTTTCCCCCATTTAGATTTAATCTGTCAGGGGCAAAGAATAAGGACCATATCTTAAGTTGCAGCTCAGATTTATTATACACAAGAATCTAGTCAATTAAAGTTCAGTACTAAATGGGCAGTAGATAAGGGTCAACAGAATTCAAGGCGGATTAGAGTTACGTCATTTGTGGAAACATAAGGAGTCTAGGCTAATGACTCATTTAACTCTGCCCTCTCCACAAATACAACCATACAAGATTCATTTTTTTCCTCAAATGTATTTCTGCACTGTGGCCTTTATCCCAAGACAGGGAGAAGCTTAAATCACCCTTTAGCTGCTGTACCCTTATTAAAATAGCGTCTCCGTCTTTCTTCTAACACCGCCCAATGGCAGCCGCAAGGGGTGTAAAAATCTGTTAAGCTTAGCAACCAATTACCTTGGTGAGAAGTCAGGAAATCGGCAAGGACTTGAAGCAGAGGCAGTCGGAAGGAGACAGGGGATGCCGGCAGCAGGTGGCCCGTCCGCTCAGTTTGCTGCTGACTCAAGATGGGAGGATAGAGTTGGATTCAGCAGTGGGGGAAGGTCCTACGTAGGAAGGTCCTACGTCATCCCTCTGAAACTAATGTCCTTGGTTGGAGAAAAAGGGAAACGATGGAGAACGATGACCTAAGAACAGCAGTTCCCACTCACACAGGATGGGGGTGGGGTGGGGGACAAAAGAGAAGTTCCTTGGGTCAAGAAGTTTTGTACTGTGGGTCTCACATGGGGAGTTTAAAAAAGGAAGGAAAATCCATCTGGTTCAGTTCCATGCGGGAGAAAGATGCTGGAAAGAAAATGGAGGCTGGAGGCCGATTGGAAAGAAGATCCATTTATTGATGATCACCCATTATCTGGAGCAGTCATTTCCTTTTACATAGAAAAGCAGAAAACCTTCGACTACATTATTTTTCTCTCTCCACCAGATGAATAGAATAGAATAGAATAGAATAGAATAGAATTTTTTATTGGCCAAGTGTGATTGGATACACAAGGAATTTGTCTTGGTGCATATTCTCTTAGTGTATATAAAAGAAAAGATACGTTCATCAAGGTACAACATTTACAACACAAATGATGGTCAATATATCAATAGAAATCATAAGGATTGCCAGCAACAAAGTTACAGTCATACAGTCATAAGTGGTGATGGGAACAATGAGAAGATTAATAGTATTGCAGACTCAGTAAATAGTTTGACAGTGTTGAGGAGATTATTTGTTTAGCAGAGTGATGGCCTTCGGGGAAAAACTGTTCTTGTGTCTAGTTGTTCTGTTGTGCAGTGCTCTATAGCGTCGTTTTGAGGGTAGGAGTTGAAACAGTTTATGTCCTGGATGTGAGGGATCTGTAAATATTTTCACGGATGAAAATATTGATATATTGATATAAAATATATGAGATGAGGGGGTTGGAAGCAAAGTTCCTTGTGAAGCCGGGGCAGCGAGCAAGAAGGGTCGCAGGGATTCTTCTGTCCTTCAAGAAATTCTCTGTCAAAAAAATGTTTCCCTAGCTGTTCTAATTTGTGCCCCCAGCCAACTGGAGCTTCCAAACTATAAATAAGCCAATTAGGTTGGGTGGAGATGTAGGCCTTGGAGAATTTGTTCGGGAGAAGAGCCAAGAATGGAAAGGCTGATGAAGAATTTTTGATCTTCCTAGCTAATTCTCCCTTGAAGGACCAACGGTTCAGAATCCTTTTATTTATTTATTTTTGAAAATTTTATTGGTTTTAAAAACAAACAAAAGCAATGGACGTCTCTGGTTTCTAACATTTACGTCAAATTCAAGTTACTATATCATATATTCCTCAGTCTATATACAAATTTACATATCTCCTAATTCCTAATCTAGTATATACTCTATTACTACTACCCCTACAACTATATACATATTTAATAAGACTATTATATCCTCACAAGTACAATATACGTTGATATATACATTTCCAGACATTCATTGTCTCTTGTTTTTGGCATTCTTCCTCCTGTCAAGCCAGTTGTAAAATTTACTCCAGACCTCATAGTATCTTGATTCGCTTTTGTCTTTGAGTTCTAAAGTAAATCTGTCCATCTCTGCACAGTTGTAAATTTTGCTTATTACTTCTTCTTCTGAGGGTATTTCTTTACACGTCCATTTTTGAGCAAATGCTCATCTTGCCGCGGTTAATAATAGGTTCAGAATCCTTGTTAACCTCTTTGTCAGTGGTGAAATCCTGCCGGTTCAGAGGTAGGTTTCAGCAGGTTCTGACCAGTTCTGGAGAATCAGTAGTAAAATTTCTGACTGGCCCTGCCTCCATCTATTCTCTGCCTCCCAAGTCCCAGCTGATCGGGAGGAAATGGGGATTTTGCAGTAACCTTCCCCGCCAAATCCACCAAACCATGCCCACGAAGCCATGCCACGCCCACCAAACGCCCACCACAGACCTGGTAGTAAAAAAATTTGAAACCCACAACTGTGCCGGTTCTGTCCGGCTTGCCCTAGCCGGTAGCGCCAGTGGTGCGTGGTTCGGTGAACCGGTTGCGGCATGTGCACTTCCAAACCAGTAGGGAAGGTAAATTGATTTCACCCCTGCTCTTCATCTAGACCAGTGGTAGTCAACCTGGTCCCTACCGCCCAGTAGTGGGCATTCCAGCTTTCATGTTGGGCGGTAGAGGTTTTGTCCGATACTGAAGCATTCCTTTTTTTTTTAAATTTAATTGACTTTTTTAAAAAAATTCATAGCATTATTTAAAAACATTTTCATTAGGTTTTCATAAAATTCCCCGTGACTATTTAAATTTCTGAAAATATACTATTTGTATCGCCCGCGCATAAGTTTAGTTCACGTTACATAAGTGAAACTAAATGGCGCTATAGTGCGACCGCAAACAAAAGAGCCTCATCCCAGAATAGCTCACCCATCTCCCCCCACACCACCCAGCTATAACCGACAAGCAGAGCTGGTAGCCGCCCCCGCCCCCGCAAACCCAATCCACGATGTGCGAGAGGCATCCTCTGTTGCTCAGACTGGTAAGACAATCTGTTATTAACACAGCTGCCTGCAATTACTGCAGGTTCTAGTCCCACCAGGCCCAAGGTTGACTCAGCCTTCCATCCTTTATAAGGTAGGACTCAAATTGTTGGGAACAATAAGTTGACTTTGTATATAAATATACAAATAGGATGAAGACTATTGCTAACAGAGTGTAAGCCGCCCTGAGTCTTCGGAGAAGGGCGGGATATAAATGCAAATAAATAAATAAATAAATGCACAGACGACGATACACAGTGCATTACCGTGGAACCGGTGGGCGGTTAGAAAATTTTACTACTAACAGAGCAGTAAAATTTTACTACTAACTACTTAGTACTAACAGAGATACAAAAGTGGGCGGTAGGTATAAAAAGGTTGACTACCCCGATCTAGATCATTGACTTTCTCTTACATAGACGTCGTCTCGATGTTGGGACGACTGTTCAAGTTAAATAACTACCTTCAAGCACATCTAAGCCTTGCTGAAAAATGAATTTGCTGTGTAAGGAAAAACAGCAAAACTACATGGGGTGTGATTAAGGAAGGATCCTGACTGACATTTGCACTACTCAGGGGACCTTGAAGACACAGACAAAACTCCAAGTGGCCTCAACGAACTCTCTAAAAGGATACAAATCCTTCCATTCCCCACCATCCAGTCAGAGCGGAAGAAGCTTCTTGGATGAGAAGTGAAACGTCTTCAAGGAAGAAACAAGAAAGTCCCATTGCCTCTTGAAGAAAAGCACCTTTGAGATAACCATGACCTGGATGACTGAGAATCTCCATAGACCGATCCTGACAGACCTGAACATTGGGCGCTATCTAACAAAATAAAAATTCAACGGTGAATAAAATGAGGTTCTACCTTTAGGCAAGAAAAACCAAATGCATAGGTATAGAATAGGTGGTACCTGGCTTACTAATAGTAATTGTGAGAGAGATCTTGGAGTCCTAGTGGACAATCACTTAAATCACTTCAAAAAGAGGCGGTCAATCTATTCTCCAAAGCACCTGAGGGCAGGACAAGAAGCAATCAAGGAGAGAGGCAACCTAGAACTAAGGACAAATTTCCTGACAATTAGAACAATTAATCAGTGGAACAACTTGCAAACACTGGAAGTTTTAAAGAAGAGATTGGACAATCATTTGTCTGAAATGGTGTAGGATTTCCTGCCTAAGCAGGGGGATTGGACTTGAAGACCTCCAAGGTCCCTTCCAACTCTGTTATTATTCTATTCTTATATTTATATTTTCTATTCTTATTCTTATACTATTTCTATTTCTATTATTTCTATTTCTATTTTCTATTCTATTCTTATATTTCTATTTCTATTTTCTATTCTATTCTTATTCTATTTCTATTTCTATTATTTATATTTATATTTTCTATTCTATTCTTATTATCTTATTTCTATTTTCTATTCTTATTCTATTTCTATTTCTATTTCTATTTCTATTATTTCTATTTCTATTTTCTATTTCTATTTGATTTGGCAGTACGCTGCAGCTGACAAAAACACCCCAATGCAATGCTATTTCCTATTCTACTCTTATTCTTATATTTATATTTTCTATTCTTATTCTATTTCTATTTCTATTATTTCTATTTCTATTTTCTATTCTATTATTATTTTTATATTTATATTTATATTTATATTTTCTATTCTATTCTTATTCTTATATTTCTATTTCTATTTTCTATTCTATTCTTATATTTCTATTTCTATTTTCTATTCTATTCTATTCTATTTCTATTTTCTATTCTTATTCTTATTCTATTTCTATTTCTATTATTTCTATTTCTATTATTTCTATTTCTATTTGATTCGGCAGTACGCTGCAGCTGACAAAAACACCCCAATGCAATGCTATTTCCTATTCTACTCTTATTCTTATATTTATATTTTCTATTCTTATTCTATTCTATTCTATTATTTCTATTCTATTCTATTCTATTATTATTTTTATATTTATATTTCTATTCTTATTCTATTCTTATTCTTATTCTATTCTATTCTATTATTTCTATTCTATTCTATTCTATTCTATTCTATTTTCTATTCTATTCTATTCTATTCTATTCTATTCTATTTATATTTCTATTCTATTTTCTATTCTATTCTATTCTTATTCTTATTATTTCTATTATTTCTATTCTATTCTATTCTATTCTATTCTTATATTTATATTTATATTTATATTCTATTCTATTATTATTTCTATTCTATTCTATTCTATTCTTATTCTTATATTTCTATTCTATTCTATTCTATTTTATTCTTATATTTCTATTCTTATTCTTATTCTATTCTATTCTATTATTTCTATTTTCATTCTATTCTTATATTTCTATTTCTATTTTCTATTCTATTCTATTTCAATTTCTATTTTCTATTCTTATTCTTATTATTTCTATTATTTCTATTTCTATTATTTCTATTTCTATTTTCTATTCTATTATTATTCTTATATTTATATTTATATTTTCTATTCTATTCTTATTCTTATATTTCTATTTCTATTTTCTATTCTATTCTTATATTTCTATTTCTATTTTCTATTCTATTCTTATATTTCTATTTCTATTTTCTATTCTATTCTTATATTTCTATTTCTATTTTCTATTCTATTCTATTTCTATTTTCTATTCTTATTCTTATTCTATTTCTATTTCTATTATTTCTATTTCTATTATTTCTATTTCTATTTGATTCGGCAGTATGCTGCAGCTGACAAAAACACCCCAATGCAATCCTAAATTGCATTAACAGAGGGATAGAATCAAGATCATATAATTTGTTATTACACTTAATAAAGCCTTGGTAAGACCACATTTGGCATGCTGCAACCAGTATGTCTGGTTTAATGAAAAGGAGGACTGGGGCTGACATGATAATAATGTTCCAATATCTAGGGGGCTACCACAAAGAAGTGGGGGGGAGTCAACCTATTCTCCAAAGCACCTGAAGACAGAACAAAAAACAATGGTTGGAAACTAATCAAGGATAGGAGCAACCTAGAAATAAGGAGAATTTTCCTGACAGTGAAAACAATCAATCAGTGGAACAACTTGCATCCAGAAGTTGTGAATGCTCCAACACTGGAGATTTTTAAGAAGAGATTTGATAACCATTTGTCTGAAATGGCATAGGCTCTCCTGCTTGAGCAGGAAGTTAGACTAGAAGATCTCAAGTTTCCTTCCAACTCCACTATTCTGCTACTAGTAGTAAAATTAAGATCGCCTTTAAATCTGTGTATCTTTGCTGACAACACAGTGAAACTTGCTTTTCATCGCCTTTTTGAAGTGGTTTTATTTTTTTTTTAAACTTCCCAACCTAAGCCAACATTTTAGGACACCTGAAGATCTGCCACCCAAATATTAACCAAGTTTGACAGATTGACCGGCTGTTCAAGTTTATCGGTCCAAGATAACGAGGCGGGCTAATATACTTGAAATACTTCTGCAGAATTAGGAGATAAGAAGAGAGATTTGCAGGGATTATAAACTAGTGATGGAAGGAAAATCCATCTGGTTCAGTTTCAAGCTGGGAGAAAGACACTGGAAAACACGGAGGCTGATTGGAAAGATGGTTTATTGATGAACAGGACCACATGGGTTTGAGGTCATGGACGGCTGACTACATGGAGTGGAAAGTGAGAGTTATTTATGCCCTCTCTTGGGCCTTGCCCTTGAGCTTCCTGTTCCTGTGGCAAGGACATCTTATACTATTGGCTGTAGTCAAACTCCCATGGGGCCATGTGGGGTCTTGTTTGTCTGAATCAAGTTTGGTTGAAGCCTGGAGGGTGATGCAATGTCCCCAGATGATTTTGTAATGTGGTGAGCCCTGTGGCTAGATAATCCTATTACAGTAGAACCTCCGGTCACGACCATAATCTGTTCCATGACTTCGGTCACAACCCAATTTGGTCATGACCGGAAGTGAGACTGATTGCACATGCACATACCAAAAAAAAAAAATGGCACAGAAGAGGAAATCGCCATGGCTGTGTTTGATCGCCACCTGACTATTTGTTTGCGACCAGATGCAAAAATTTTGCAAAATTTTTGGTCGTCACCCGATTTGGTCGTGGTCAGAAGTGTTCATGACCAGAGGTTCTATTGTATGTCCTGGAGGGTCATGTCTTAATCCCATCACCCTGGAGTTGAAGGTCTTTTGTTTTGTAAATAGGCTGGCCCAGTCCTTCTCAATGGGCACCAAATACCGGCTGGCAGCAGGGAGTATCCATTTCTCTTTTAGGGGAAATATAACGTTCTGCCTTTTTAAATATGTCTCAAAATATTTCATTCTTCTAGGAGGGGTGACTTCCTTCAAAGGCAAAATTAATAAACCAAAATGAATTCCTCCCATCTTTACAATTTAGCCACACAAGCTTATTAATTCTGCTTAGCTCATTTTAAGGTGTTTAATGCCTGTACTTGTAACCTTAAAAGTGCTTTGCAACAGAAATAAACCAACAATTCTCTGCAAGTTCTTTGGCAATATAGACTATAATCACTATGTAGCGACTCTAAATATTAAGCCCAGGGGCTTCCTAGCAGACATTGTTCCACACCTAATATAATGGTGCATTTCTTTAGATAAATTAACTGCCTTAATTAATCCAAACATCATCACCTAAACGCTTCAGAGTGATAGACATCAAGGAGTCTTCATAATTTCTTATTTTCCTTTCTGCAGGAGGTCTTGGCACTGTCACCAAGAGGCTCGTACTACACTTCCAGAGACCGATTTAATAGCATAAACTCTGTACTATTAATAATGGAGGTAAAGAAAATTCCAGGTATATGTAGCATAAGCATTTCAAAGCCCATATGGCCTTTCCTTTAATAAGGTAAAAGTAAAGGTTCCCCTCGCACATATGTGCTAGTCGTTCCCGACTCTAGGGGGCGATACTCATCTCCGTTTCAAAGCCGAAGAGCAGGCGCTGTCCAAAGACGTCTCCGTGGTCATGTGGCCGGCATGACTAAACACCGAAGGTGCACGGGACACTGTTACCTTCCCACCAAAGGTGGTTCCTTTTTTTTTCTACTTGCATTTTTTACATGCTTTCGAACTGCTAGGTTGGCAGAAGCTGGGACAAGTAACGGGAGCTCACCCCATTACACGGCAGCACTAGGGATTCGAACCCCTGAACTGCCGACCTTTCAATCGACAAACTCAGTGTCTTAGCCACTGAGCCACCATGTCCTTCTCTTTAATGGAAGATGATTAATCTGTGCAATACGTGAATATGCAGCCACATTTTGTCTTCTCGTATCTTTTATTAAAATGAAAACGGAAATCGTACTTCAGATATTCTCTCTGCCCTTAAGTGGGGGAGTCACACCCTTTTGGTCAAGTTCAAACAGATTATGTATACCAGGGGTCAGCAAGCGTGGCTCTGGAGCCGCATGTGGCTCTTTCATCCCTCTGCTGCGGCTCCCTGTTGCTCAAAATATGCGCACAACTGCCAATGTGACACCCATTGACACGCAATTTATTAAGCTTTTCGACCCCTGGTAGGCCAACCATGGATAAAGAAAAGTTTCAGAAAGAAACAGAATCTTTAATTCAACTATACAATACAATGATGTACAATATTTTTATGACAAAAATGTTATTTTTTTGGTAAAAGGGGAGGATAATCACACACCAATGGTAAAAGTAGATTATTCCTTTCTTTGACCATTGTGTGTTTTTCCCCTTGAGATTGTGCCAGTTACTCCAATGATTATAATTTTATCATGGAATCGGCAATCAATACTTCAAAGACTTAATCCAATTAGTCGCCCCAACGCAATAAAGATGTTGAGACTCTAGAAAGACTACAGGGAAAAGTAACAAAGATGATAAGAATATGGAGACTAAAACCATATGATAAATAGTTAAGGGAACTGGCTATGTGTAGTCTAATGAAGAGATGGATGAAAGATATGATAGCAATTTTCAATATTTGAGTCTTCACAGAGAAGAAGGGATTAACCTATTCGGCAAAGCACTACTATAATATTTTAATATAAATAGATATGAAGAGTGAAATATAGGAATTATAAATAAGAATTAAGCATTAATTGGAAACTTAAAGATTGAATGATGGTATTATTAAATACGAATAAAAATATTATGCTTAGCAGTGAAATTATAAAAATAAACAATGGGTGATTAGATAATGAAATAATACATTTTAATGTAAATATGTGTATTAATAGTAGAATCACACGTAATGGATGATTGGAAAGAACATGAATAGATTTACTCTATATGTTTAAATGATTGCAATTGGTACTAGAAGTGTACATTGAAACACTGAGTAATGAAAAGAATAAAAGATGCAACTTTAATATAAATAGATGTGAAGACCTAAATAAGGGTGATAGGAATAATAAAGTAGGTGAAAGATGGAAAATAGAAAAGAAATGTCTGAATATTACGGTGACATAAAAAAAATAGAGATAGCAATAAGAGGGAATAATAATAATTATATATATATAATATATGTATGTATGTATGTATATGTGTAAGGGGTAAGCGATGGCTCAAGGGGCTAGGACGATGAGCTTGTCAATCAAAAGGTCAGCAGTTCAGTGGTTCAAATCCCTGGTGCTGCCGTGTAACGGGGTGAGCTCCCGTTAGTTGCCAACCTAGCAGTTCGAAAGCACGTAAAAAATGCAAGTAGAAAAAATAGGGACCACCTTTGGTGGGAAGGTAACAGCGTTCTGTGTGCCTTTGACGTTGAGTCATGCCAGCAACATGACCATGGAGATGTCTTCGGACAGTGCTGGCTCTTCGGCTTTGAAACGGAGATGAGCACCGCCCCCTAGAGTCGGGAATGACTAGCATGTATGTGCGAGGGAAACCTTTACCTTTATGTATATGTGTATATATATAGACATACACACACACATATATAGATATATAGATATACATACATATTTGTTTTCTGAGGTTTTCGTGGGTGTTTGTATGTAGATCTTTGGTTATTCGGGTTTTCTCCCGCGTAAAATTGGAAGTGTCTTGGCGACGTTTCGACAATGTCTCATTCGTCATCTTCAGGCTTCAGCTTCGTGCTTCTGGGAGCAATGTGTGATTGCAGCTGTTTCTTCCTTTTAGAACCACGAACACGAAGCCAAACAACAGCAATGCAGCTCACCAGCTCAAATCCCCCTGCAACTCAGACTAATCTGAGCTCAATCAAGCCCCTACCCAAACAGGACACACCCCCAGCCAATCAGAGCACAAAAATACCCCCATCCAATCAGAGCACAGCCAAGCTCCCACCCAATCAGTTCAAACCCCCACTAGCAATTAAAAGGAAGAAACAGCTGCGATCACACATTGCTCCCAGAAGCACGAAGCTGAAGCCTGAAGATGACGAATGATACTTTGTCGAAACATCGCCAAGACACTTCCAATTTTACACGGGAGAAAACCCGAATAACCAAAGCCATATATAACAAAGCCATATATAACAAGATATATGTAATAATAACAGGGAGGTTTAGAAGTTGAAGGGCAGTAGTATTAGGCATGTTTAAACAATATAAAATTATGAAAAAGAAATGTGATATCCATGAGTAATAATATTATGTCTCTTTGTATCAAAATGTATGATACCAAGGTATCATACTGGGGATGATATATATTTTGATATATATCGATACATACATATCAATGCGTATATTCATGCATTGATATGTATTGTATATACATGCATTGATATGTAGGTCTTTGGTTTTGGTTTGCATTGATATGTATAAATAATATAAAATAAAAAACTTGGGGGAAAAACTCTGGGCGGTGGCTGACAGTCAGTTAAACAATAAATGTTAAAGGAAAAATTTAAAATATAAAAATCCATACTAACGACTATAAAAACCAAAGCTGCTATGTGAATCTTTTCCAATAGATAGTAGAAGGCGTGGTTTAACTATCATAGTACCTTTCCTTTTTCTCTCTGCCCTTTCTCACAAGCAAAGTTAGCGAAAGGAGATATAAACATTTTCAGTAATGGTACAGGTAGTCCTTGACTTAAACGACAGTTCATTTAGTGACCGTTCGAAATTCCGACGGCACTGAAAAAATTAACTTACGACCGTTTTTCATACTTACGACCACGGCAACATCCCTGAGGTTACATGATCAAAGCTTGGCAACTGACTCATATTTATGACGGTTGGAGTATCCTGGCGTCATATGATTCCCCTTTTGTGACCTTCAGATGAACGAAGTCAGTATAGAAGCCAGACTCAATTTAACAGCCATGTTACTGACTTAATAACCGTAATGATTCGCTTAACCGCTGTGGCAAGGAAGGTTGTAAAATCAGGCAAAGCTGCTGCTTAACAACGGTCTCGCTTAGCAACAGGAATTGAGGGGTTCACTTGTGGACGTAAGTCAAGGATTACCTGCAAGGATATCATTATCTTTTGAATAGAAGAATAGAATAGATTTAATAACTGCTGCAAGATTATTGATTGCACAATATTTGAAGAAAGAAGACTTACCTACAACTGGAGAATGGATTAGTAAAGTATCAAATTTAGCAGAAATGGCAAAAATTTCTGCCTACTTGAAAGACTGTACACAAGAAAAATATATATTGGAATGGAGGAAGTGGATTGATTATATTCAAAATAAGTATCAGATTAAAAAATATCAATTAGTTTTTGAGTGAAGTTAGGAATTATTATGTATTAGTTTAAGAAAGAAGGGAATTGATAGTGTGATGGTGTGAAATGGAATATGTTTTATGTTATATTTTAGATTATGTTTGTTAGTTACAATACCCTGTATTCTGTTCTGGGAAGTCTCGGGGAAGGAGGCGGGAAGGGAAGACTATAAATTGATTGGTTGCCATTGTACAGGAATAATGGTAGAATTAAACAAGTTGGAATGGTGTAATGTCGGGACTGCTCGGCAAACACTCCCGAACGAAAAGGGTAAGGAAAGGGGAGTAAAGAAGGAAGAAAGTAGGTAGGTAGGTGGGTAGGGAGGAAAGAAGGGAGGGAGAAGAAAGGATAGGAGGAGGAGGAGAAGGAGAAGATAGAGGGTTAGAAAGGATGGTAGTGAGAAGTGGGAAAGAGGAGGGGAAGTAGGAAAGCGAGGAGAAGGTGGTGGGGGAAGTTTAAGAAGGATGAGAAGGGAAGAAAGGATTAAAGGGGGGAGTGGCAGTCGAGCAGCCCTGACTGAGTATAATTTGAGTATAGGACTGATTGTTGGATAAGTGATTGTATTGTACACTGGTCAAATTGTGGGAATTATTATGGAAAAATAAAAAAAATTTGCAAAAAAAAAAAAAGAATAGAATAGAATAGAATAGAATTTAAGTTAAATTTAAATTTAAAATTAAATTTAAAATTTAATTAATTTAAATTTAATTAATTTTAATTAATTTAAATTTAAATTTAAATTTAAGTTAAATTTAAGTGCACATAGTCAAAGCTATGGTTTTCCCAGTTGCAATGTATGGCTGTGAAGGTTGGACCATAAGAAAGGCTGAGCGTCAAAAAATTGAGGCCTTTGAACTCTGGTGCTGAAGAAGACTCCTGCGAGTCTCTTGGACTGCAAGACGAACAAACAAGTCAGTCCTAGAGGAGATCAATCCTGACTGCTCTTTAGAAAAAAAGGGCCTCTGTGGCTCAGACTGGTAAGACAGTCTGTTATTAACAGCAGCTGCCTGCAATTACTGCAGGTTCAAGCCCCACCAGGCCCAAGGTTGACTCAGTCTTCCATCCTTTATAAGGTAGGTAAAATGAGGACCCAGATTGTTGGGGGCAGTAAGTTGACTTTGTGTATAATATACAAATGGATGAAGACTATTGTTTGACATAGTGTAAGCCGCCCTGAGACTTCGGAGAAGGGCGGGATATAAATGCAAATAATAATTTAAAAAAAAGAAGGCCAGATCCTGAAGATGAAACTGAAATACTTTGGCCACCTAATGAGAAAGAAGGACTCACTGGAGAAGAGCCTAATGCTGGGAAAGATTGAGGGCAAAAGAAGAAGGGGACGACAGAGAACGAAGTGGCTGGATGGAGTCACTGAAGCAGTAGGCATGAGTTTAAATGGACTCCAGAGGATGGTAGAGGACAAGAAGGCCTGGAGGAATGTTGTCCATGGGGTCGGACACGACTTCGCAACTAACAACAAAAAGAATAGAATTATTTATTGGCCAAGTGTGATTATGCACACAATTTGTCTTGGTGCATATGCTCTCAGTGTACATGAAAGAAAAGATACCTTCATCAAGAATCATAAGGTACAACACTTAATGATAGTCATAGGCTACAAATAAGCAATCAGGAAACAATCAATATCGATATAAATCATAAGGATACAAGCAACAAAGTTACAGTCATACAGTCATAAGTGGAAGGAGATGGGTGATGGGAACGATGAGAAGATTAATAGTAGTGCAGACTTAATAACTAGTTTGACAGTGTTGAGGGAAATATTTGTTTAGCAGAGTGATGGCGTTCGGGGAAAAACTGTCCTTGTGTCTAGTTGTTCTAGTGTGCAGCGTCGTTTTGAGGGTAGGAGTTGAAACAGTTTATGTCCAGGATGTGAGGGGTCTGTTTCACAGCCCTCTTTTTGACTCGTGCAGTATACAGGTCCTCAATGGAAGGCAATGAAATTATCTTGTGTGTGTGTGAAGTAAGTCGATATTCCATCTTTCAAGAAAGAGCAGTGTGAAAATTCACCACGGAGTCTTTTTTTACCCCCAAATTCTTTTGAAAATCCCCTTCGTACAAACACAAACCGTGTGCGATACATTACAGAGCTTTACAAAGGAACAAATCCTTGTTTGCGTTAAGCTTCACAAAACTGCCAGCTGACCGCCTTTGATTTGAAAAGAAAAACCTGGTATTTCCTTCTGGCTTTGCCGCCTCTAAAAATGAAATGCTTTCAATCGATCCCTCTTCTAGGATTCTCCTGGGGTAACATGATGGATTTCACGTCATTCTAATCAGCTGAGGAGACCACAGCAATTTTCTTTAAATGAATCCTCTATGAATAATTATCCGGTATGGGGAAACTAAAGAGAACAATTAAAATCCTTCCTCTTCTACTCGTGATGTCCAGTCATCTTGGCCGAAATAGTCAATAGCAACTGCTTGTATTTTATTTTTTTCCGGATGGTAAGGAGTCATTTGTGCAATTGGTAGGACCACCTATTATAAATCTGGCTAATTTCATCTGAAAAATACAGGCTAATGTCATCCCCAAAAGACTAGAGAGACAGATGTTTGGATGTTCTCGGCAGGGGTAGGTTCTACTCACCTTTACTACCGGTTTGCATCGTGCCCGCATGCACCCGCGCGCTCCGCTCCGCATGCGCAGAAGAGTTTTGATGACGTTTGGTCAGTGGGTGGAGCCTCCCGATGGTTTTACTACCGGTTCTATAGAACCGGTCCAAACTGGGGCAACCCACCACTGGTTCTCGGATGGAGAACTGAAACCTTCCATATGTTTTGATCTGCATCCCTGTTGTGCCTCGTTCTCCCTCCTCTCCTCAGCCGGGCCCCTCCTGTCTCCTCCCGGGCCTGCTATCAGATTCGGAGTCTGATAATGAAGATGAATGGCCTGTCATGCCTCCAGCCCCCAGCCCTGGCCTCATGGCCGGACAGGATGTCAGGAATGAACAAACAAACCTCACTCCTACAGCGTGTGAACAGGGAGCCAGCCACGTGCTGGAATTATCGGCAGCAGATCCAGCAGAAGAGAATTCACGGTGGGAGGATCCCCGCTTCCGGAGATCTGAGAGGCGATGTCAGCAGAAGGAAGGGAGGGGCAGGCCTGGATAAGTGCTCAGTCATGGAGCCATACCCCACAGCCTATATAAAGGACCAGCTTGAGTTAAGCAACTTTGAGTCAAGCAAAGTCTCATTTAGTTTGCTGAAGTCAGAACTTGGATTCCTGCCTGCCCTGAGAAATCTGAAAGGAATTTGGCAAAGCTGCAGAGGCTTCATGGCCACGCTTGATACAAACTTCCTAGACCCGGTGGTTGGAGGGGGAGGGGGACACGACAATCCCATGGAGATTCTCAGCCATCCAGGTCATGGTTGTCCCAAAGGTGCTTTTTCCAAAAGGCAACTGGACTTTGTTTTTCCTTTCAAAAGCTTTCGCTTCTCATCCAAGAAGTATCTTCAAAGATTATTAGGGGACTGGAGGCTAAAACATATAAAGAACGGTTGCTGGAACTGGGTATGTCTAGCTTGATGAAAATAAGGACTAGGGGGTGACATGAGAGCAGTGTTCTGATATCTCAGGGGCTGCCACAAAGAAGAGGGAGTCGAGCTATTCTCCAAAGCGTCTGCGGGTAAGACTTTTGTGGCCCACCAGTGGCCAGCAGAGCTGGCAGCAGAGTCGGACAGTGATGAGGTTGGGAAGGAACGTGAGCCAGTCCTGGAATCTGTGGAAGGGTCGGATGAGAGGTCTGAGTCGGAGGCAGAGAGGAGGCCAAGGCCATCTGGTGGTTCTTTGCTGCCTGCAGAGCCTCAGGAGTCTGACATCAGCGAGGCAGAAGAACAGCAGGAGCCTGTTCCCAGTATGCACATGTGCAGAGCTGCCAGAAGACAGGAACAATTAAGAAAACAGGGTCAACTTGGGAGTAAGGCTTGGAGATGATTGGCCCCTCCCATAACACGTAAAAGAGAAGCGAACGGGCCGTGAGCTTTTGCAGGAAGCAATTAGTTCATCTGGTCAGTAAAAGCTTTGGAAAAGCTCTGTTTGACTCTATGCTAAGTTTGGCCTTGCCCTGCGTGTGGCAATTAATTCTCTGGCAGCATTCCAAGGGAGATAAGGTGAGTGTTTGTAAACACTCCCTTGATAGACTGTTTGAAAAGCCTTTTGACTGGGAATGACAATAATTCACAGCCGTTTGAATTAAAGAGGTTTGCCGGGACTAAGTTTGTGCTGTTTACTTTCTAAGGAAGCCTAGGTCAGAACAAAGACAAGAAGCAATGGGTGGAAACTAATTAAGGAGAGAAGCAACCTAGAACTAAGGAGAAATTTCCTGACAGTTAGAACAATTAATCCATGGAACAACGTGCCTCCAGAAGTTGTGGAGTTCTAGTTCCAGCACTGAAAGTTTTAAAGAAGAGATTGGACAACCATTTGTCTGAAGTGGTGTAGGGTTTCCTGCTTGAGCTGGGGGTTGGACTAGAAGACCTCCAAGGTCTCTTCCAACTCTGTTATTCTATTCTGATCATTGCATGATTCACCTTGTACCTGCTTACAGGCAAAGACTTAAAGCCATAAAACCAATAATTAAATCAGTGAAAACCTGGACGGAGGAATCAGAATTAAAGCTACAGGCATGTTTTGACTGCACTGATTGGAATATTTTTAAAGATACCTCTGCAGACCTGGATGAACTCACAGATACTGTAACATCATATGTCAGCTTCTGTGAAGACCTATGTGTACCTACAAGGAACTTGCGAATACACAGTAATAACAAACCTTGGTTTACACCTAAACTTAAGCAGCTACGACATTCCAAAGAGGAAGCCTACAGAAAAGGTGATAAAATGCTGTACAATCAGGCCAGAAATGCACTAACAAGGGAGATAAGAGCAGCAAAAGAAGCTACTCTGAAAAGCTAAAGAATCAATTTTCAGCAAATGAACCAGCAAACATGTGGAAAACTCTTAAAAATATCACCGGCTATGGCAAACCTCCTTCCCAGGCTGAAGGTAATCAACAACTGGCAGATGACCTGAATGAGTTTTACTGCAGGTTTGAAAGGAAACTACAGCCACCTATCTCCACAACCCCCATCTCAGACACAGCAACAACAGCCAAGCCTCCTACAACTGACCCCATTTCATTGGGTTCACAACCCCTAGTGATCACAGAAAAGGAAGTGCAGGACCTATTTCACAGACAAAAGCCAGGAAAAGCTCCAGGCCCAGACAAGATAACTCCTTCTTGCTTAAAAGTCTGTGCTGACCAATTGGTCCCCTCTTCATCCATATTTTCAATAAATCTCTAGAGATGTGCTATGTTCCTTCTTGCTTCAAACGCTCTACCATCATCCAGTGCCGAAGAAGCCCACCATCAAGGAACTGAATGACTACAGACCAGTTGCTCTAACATCTGTAGTCATGAAAACCTTTGAAAGGCTAGTGCTTTCCTACCTGAAAACCATCACGAATCCGCTTTTAGACCCCTTGCAATTTGCATACCGAGCAAATAGATCAACAGATGATGCTGTTAATATGGCTCTGCACTACATCCTACAACATCTTGAGTCTCCAAAGACCTATGCAAGGGTCTTTTTTGTAGACTTTAGTTCAGCATTCAATACCATCATTCCAGACATTCTTCTAACTAAGCTAAACCAGCTACAGGTACCGGAACAGACTTGTAAGTGGATCACAAGCTTCCTAACAAACAGGAAGCAGCAGGTGAAGCTAAGCAAGATCACATCAAATACCTGTACAATTAGCACAGGGCCCCAAGGCTGTGTGCTCCCCACTTCTCTTCTCTCTGTATACCAATGACTGCATCTCCAATGATCCATTTGTTAAGCTACTGAAGTTCGCAGATGACACAACAGTGATTGGTCTCATTCGAGACAATGACGAATCCGCATATAGACGAGAGGTCGAACGACTAGCCTTGTGGTGCAACCAAAACAATCTGGAACTGAACACACTCAAAACCGTAGAAATGGTGGTAGACTTTAGGAAAAACCCTTCCATACTTCCACCTCTCACAATACTTGACAACACAGTATCAACAGTAGAAACCTTCAAATTTCTGGGTTCTATCATATCGCAAGATCTCAAATGGACAGCTAACATCAAAACATCATTAAAAAGGGCAACAAAGAATGTTCTTTCTGCGCCAACTCAGTAAGCTCAAACTGCCCAAGGAGCTGCTGATCCAATTCTACAGAGGAATTATTGAGTCTGTCATTTGCACCTCTATAACTGTCTGGTTCGGTTCTGCAACCCAACAAGAAAAACACAGACTTCAGAGGATAATTAGAACTGCAGAAAATTAATTGCTCCCAACTTGCCTTCCATTGAGGACCTGTATACTGCACGAATCAAGAAGAGGGCCGTGAAAATATTTGCAGATCCCTCGCATCCTGGACATAAACTGTTTCAACTCCTACCCTCAAAACGACGCTATAGAGCACTGCACACCAGAACAACTAGACACAAGAACAGTTTTTTCCCGAAGGCCATCACTCTGCTAAACAAATAATTCCCTCAACACTGTCAGACTATTTACTGAATCTGCACTACTATTAATCGTTTCATAGTTCCCATCACCAATCTCTTTCCACTTATGACTGTATGACTATAACTTGTTGCTGGCAATCCTTATGATTTATATTGATATATTGATCATCAATTGTGTTGTAAATGTTGTACCTTGATGAACGTATCTTTTCTTTTATGTACACTGAGAGCATATGCACCAAGACAAATTCCTTGTGTGTCCAATCACACTTGGCCAATAAAATTCTATTCTATTCTATTCTATTCTAAAAGCCTTTTGACTGGGAATGACAATAATTCACAGCCGTTTGAATTAAAGAGGTTTGCCGGGACTAAGTTTGTGCTGTTTACTTTCTAAGGAAGCCTAGGTCAGAACAAAGACAAGAAGCAATGGGTGGAAACTAATTAAGGAGAGAAGCAACCTAGAACTAAGGAGAAATTTCCTGACAGTTAGAACAATTAATCCATGGAACAACGTGCCTCCAGAAGTTGTGGAGTTCTAGTTCCAGCACTGAAAGTTTTAAAGAAGAGATTGGACAACCATTTGTCTGAAGTGGTGTAGGGTTTCCTGCTTGAGCTGGGGGTTGGACTAGAAGACCTCCAAGGTCTCTTCCAACTCTGTTATTCTATTCTATTCTATTCTATTCTAGTCCTACTCCTACTCCTACTCCTACTCCTACTCCTACTCCTACTCCTACTCCTATTTGTATTCTTTAATTCGACATAAGAAGCTTCTTGGAAGAGAAATGAAAGTTTTTCAAAAGAAGTAAACCAAGAAAGTCCAGTTGCCTTTTGGGGAAAAAAAACTACCTTTGGGACATCCCTTGTAATCTTCTCTAGGGCTGGGGAGAATTCTCAAGTCCACCACATCTGGAGGACTCATGTTACTTATCATTACCCTCAAATCTAAAGGTCAGTTCCTCATTGCTATATAGACGGTGCTTTCAATTAACCCTCTCTTTTCTGTCATTCAGTTTTGATCACTTTTGTAATGGGAATGGAAGTTTTAAGTCTGAACTCATCTGGAGCCATTAGGATTGTCCTCCTGTTACATTCAAAATAGGTGAGATTAAGCATTCCCGAAATCTTAATTTATCTGATTTAGCCAGTGTGGTTTTATGGATCCAGGTAATTGCTTCACTGGCTGAAAAATTCCTTACTCTAATCAATCTTTGCAGGTAGCGGTAAGAATGAGGTCTCCTGCTATGTTTTCTTGAACAGCTTGGAAGAAGGGTGAATTATAACTTTAGCAAATCTTCCGATTTCCTAGCTCTTTACCCTGTATTTTATATGGGATTTCCCCTGTTGATTTTCCCCCAAAAATGTGCCTCCCTATTAGTCATGAAGCATGAACATGGGCCAAGCTGGAGAGAAAGCAAAAAAATAAAATAAAAACTGAACTCATAAAAAGGCCATTCTTTCCTGTAATTTATAGCACTCAAAGTTGCCTGAGGAAAAATAAAAATGTAAATCGTTTCCATATGGCTAAACACCCCCAGTGAGAAGGTCTGTACAGCATACAGGCATTGAATCTGCAAATTGTAGGAGCATCTGCCAAGTCCTTAACACTTCGATTCCACCTAGTTATTTTGCTGTTGTGTACCTTTGTAATATTTGGCCATTTCTGCTGAGCTGCTAGAGGAAGGCAAGGCAAGAGATATTTTAGATCATAGAAGGAATGGGGAAAAAAGCTAGAAAATATAAACAATTACGCATATGCGTGTAGTGAAAAGAGGACAGTTGTAAAAGATTAGAACTAGTGGGAAGCCAAATTTGCTTAACAACCACATTGCTAACTTAACAACTGCAGTGATTCACTTAACAACGGTGGCAAGAAAAGTCATACACGATGGCAAAACTCACAACTGTCTTGCTTAGTGAGTGAAACGTTAGGTTCAATTGTGGTCGTAAGTCAAGGATTATCTGTATTATCCGTAGATGTTATATTTTGCCTTATAAATTAATGTACCGTTTGCACAACGTTATTATGGTTTGCCCCGAAGGCCTTTATGGCAAGGGTGGGTTATAAAACCTGTCACTACTGGTTCGTTCGTGGGCACGCGCGCAATGCTTCTGAGCATGCACAGAAGCATCGGGGCAGGTGGGCAGAGCCTCCTGCCGCTACTACTGGTTTGCCCAATCCAGAGCAAAGCAGTAGCAACTCACCACTGCTTTATGGACAAAAAAAAATAAAGTACATGTATTTCTAAAGATAGGTAATGAGTCATTAAAAATGACTCCCTTAGTTATCAATTCCCTTAACTACCCTGTTTCCCCTAAAATAAGACTCAACCAGAAAATAAGCCCTAATATGATTTTTCAGGATGCTCGTAAATATAAGCCCTACCCCGAAAATAAGCCCCAGTTATGGTTGTCAGCCAGAAAGACGCATTTAGTACCGTGTTTTCCCAAAAGTAAGACCTAACTGGAAAATAAGCCCTGATATGTCTTTTGGAGAAAAAATTAATATAAGACCTGGTCTTATTTTGGGGAAAATACGATCTCAACTCTCAAAAACATCCCCACAAAACAGTTTATAGAGTAATAAATAACAATAATACCATGTTACGCATCCTGATATTGAGTTAGGGACATGGAAGATGAGGTCCAAATTCTGTGTGGTATTTCCATAGACTACCTGCAGTGCAAAACCGTTTTTTATCCTTAGGCAGATCACAAAACGTGAACAAGTCTTCATGTAACCAAAATCAGATGGTTAATAATAAAAAAAAAAACCACAGCCGATGAAAAAGGCTAATGAAAACCTGCAGTTTCAAGCTTCAGGATTTTAAACCAGAGAGTGAAAGGTTTTCATCTGGAATCGATCTATACCATAAAGCGACACCAGGCAAACCTCGTACCAGAAAATTTTCAGAACAGGGAAGTTAAGCAGACCAAAAAAACTTATTTTTCCCTAGTAGCCACTAACTCCTGCCGTTTGGCCACGGAAAAGGAGAACAGGGTGTTTGCAAGAGGAAGTTGTGGGTAGAGAAGCAGTCCCGCCCTATTAATTCAGAATTCTGGATTAATTCAAAAGTGTCTACAACATCAGGGGGCGATTCAGTCACAATAAAAGTGAACGGCGATCCATTTTGACAGCCGATTAATTGTTTACTAGTAGGAATCCAATGGTATGCCAAGCCCATGGCTCTTAGACTTATCCAAGTCATTAATAAATATAAATATATTTGTTGTTGCTGGTAATCCTTATGATTTATATTGATATTGATTGTTTCCTGATTGCTTATTTGTAGTCTATGACTATCATTAAGTGTTAAATTTGTACCCTGTGACCATCATTAAGTGTTGTACCTTGATGAAGGTATCTTTTCTTTTATGTACACTGAGAGCATATGCACCAAGATAAATTCCTTGTGTGCCCAATCACACTTGGCCAATAAAAATTCTATTCTTCTATTCTATTCTAGACCCAGGACATGTGAATGCTTCTTCTCTTTTTTGTAGCTGATACATAAAAGTTGTTGAGACCACGTGTGCAAAGAATTGCAACGAAGATGATAAAGCATCTGGAAGCTAAAATCACAGAATGAACAACTGAGGGAGTTGAGTATGTCTAGTCCAGAGGTCTTCAAACTTGGCAGCTTTAAGACTTGTGTACTTCAACTCCCAGAATTCTCCAGCCAGCTGGCTGGAGAATTCTGGGAGTTGAAGTCCACAAGTCTTAAAGCTGTTATGTCTGGGGACCCCTGGTCTAGTCTGTCAAAGAGAAGGACTAGGGGTGATGAGTACATAGAAAAGAAGGGGTTCCACTTATTCTCCAAAGCACCAGAGGGCAGGATAACAAATAAAGGATAAAGGTAAAGGTTCCCCTCGCACATATGTGCTAGTCCAGAGGTCGGCAACCTTAAACACTCAAAGAGCCACCAAGGTCCTAACCGGAAGCCCCCTGTTCAATTCTGGACCCAATCAGAAGTCCAGGTTCTCCCACCATAGAGTCTCCTCCTAGCACGGCCTCCTTTTTCCTCTATTTGTCCTAACCAAATGCGGTATCAATTGTGGAGCCGACTGGCAGCAGGGAGCCGCAGCAGAGGGATGAAAGAGCCACATGCGGCTCCAGAGCTGCGGATTGCTGACCCCTGTGCTAATCATTCCCGACTCTAGGAGGCAGTGCTCATCTCCGTTTCAAAGCCGAAGAGCCAGCGCTGTCTGAAGACGTCTCCGTGATCATGTGGCCGGCATGACTCAACGCCAAAGGCGCATGGAACGCTGTTACCTTCCCACCAAAGGTGGTGCCTATTTTTCTACTTGCATTTTTTTACATGCTTTTGAACTGCTAGGTTGGCAGAAGCTGAGACAAGTAACGCAGCACTACGAATTTGAACTGCTGACCTTGCGATCGACAAGCTCTTAGTCTCTTTCCTTCCTTCCTTCCTTCTCAGTCTCCTTTCTTCCTTCTCTCAGTCTCCTTCCTTCCTTTCCCCCCTTTGTCTTCCCCTTTCATCTGCACACATCTTTAAAAAGAGTCCTGATTGACAGACACAACCATCACTTTGATTCCTTTTCCCATCCTTTCCTCCACACATGCCTTCAAAAAATTCAGACAGACGGGTGAGATTCAAAACCTACCTCTCAACTTCATTTTTTCAGGCCCCTTCTCAAACCTTGGCTTTGCCATCATCCGGCCTGGAGGGCCCCCATAGTGAGTTTTTCACCTTTCACTGACCTTGATCAGATTCATTTTCTCCTTATTTAAACCAGTTAAAGTCAGACGAGATAGAAACATAGGAGAAGCCTGATTCCAGTGCTGCACGTAGCTCTAAAGGTTTTTCCAAATAGCAATTAACAGAAGACCATATTATTTGCAGGCTAAGTCCTAATCTATCCTTCAGCTGTTACCTTAAGTGCAAAGAAGAGGCACTCAGCCAGCTAACCAGCCTAGATGATGGGTACCTTTGTACTCTAGAGCAAGGGTCTGCAACCTTGGGAACTTTAAGCCTGGTGGACTTCAACTCCCAGAATTCCCCAGCCACCTTTGCTTTGCTTTGCTTTGCTGGCTGGGGAATTCTAGGAGTTGAAGTCCTCCAGGCTTAAAGTTCCCAAGGTTGAAGACCCCTGCCCTAGAGAAAAATCCCTGCAACCTGGCACAACAGAAATACATTATATTTTGATACCCATCTTTGAATAATATTAATCAAAAAGGCCTGGAGACTAAACCATACGAGGAACAGATGAGCAGGATTTGGGCCTGGCTAGTCTAAAGAAAAGAAGAATTAGGGGGTGCCTTGACAGCAGTCTTCCAGTATTTGAGGGGCTGCCACAAAGAAGAGGGGGTCAAATTATTCTCCAAAGCACCGAAGGGCAGGACAAGAAACAATGGTTGGAAACTAACCAAAGGGAGAAGCAGCCTGGAACTAAGGAGAAATTTCCTGACAATTAGAACAATTAATCAGTGGAACAACTTGCCTCCAGAAGTTGTAAATGCGCCAACAGAGTGGAACAACAGTGGGGACAATTAACCAGTGGAATAGCTTGCCTCCAGAAATCCTGGGCACTTCATCACTGGACGTATTTAAGAAGAGACTAGATAACCAATGATCTGAAATACTATAGGTTCTTCTCCTTGAGCAGGGGGCTGGACTAGAAGACCTCCAAGGTCCCTTCCAGCTCTCTTCTCTTCTCTTCTCTCTTCTCTTCTTTCATTCCAATATCTATTCTATTCTGTTCTATTCTAGTCTAGTCTAGTCTAGTCTAGTCTAGTCTAGTCTAGTCTATCTATTCTAGTCTATTCTAGTCTAGTCTTCTGTTCTATTCTAAAAATAACAAGATATTTACCCATGTCGTGTGTAGAAAAAGGAATTATCTCTGATTTTTCTAGGCCTTGGGGAACTGGCTGACGTCGCATGAGAGAGCAACTCGGTCCCTGATCCAGCTGCTTCAAATTTACAAAAGGCAGATCCCTCTTGAGGTGTGTTTGTTGACTGCCTGGGAGGAAGCAGCCTTTTTAACACCTGGATGAGATGGGCTACCTGTTGGGTTCCAGAATGTCAGCCTTGCTTCAACGTGTGCCTGTCTTATTCCGCAGATGCCGTCCATCAAACGCACGGGACATTTGATTGGCCTGTTGGTCCCTTTCTATGTCCATTAGAGAACCTGCCTTTTGGTACTGGGACCAAACTGCCACCGCTTGGCTTCTGAACATGAAATTTCCAGCTCCAGCCACAGGTAGGTTTCCCTCATTGACTTATGACCATTTTTGCACACTCATGACCATTGCAACATCCACAGGGCCCCGTGATTTATATTTGGATGCTTGAAAACTGCCTCCCATTTACGATGGTTGCAGTGTCCCGGGGTCACGTGCGGGGGTTGGATTCAGCTGGTTCAGACCGGTTCGGGCGAACCGGGTGTTAATTTTAATCTGGTTCGCTGAACCAGTAGCTGCAAGGACGTACTGTCCCGCCCATCCCAGGAGTCTCCATGCGGCCTGTTTTGGATACCAGGTAAGTACAGGGCCTGTGCGGAGCCTCTGGGAAGGTGAAAAACGGGTCTACCGGAAGTCCTGGAAGTCCAGAAACAGGCCCATTTCTGGCCTCCGGAGGGCCTCCAGTGCCCAGGGGAGGCCGATTTTGCACTCCTGGAGGCTTGAGGAAAGCCTCCGGAGCCTGAGGAGGATGAAAATGCTCCCCCCCCCCGTGGTGCAGGAAGCCGACTAGGCCACTCACCCATGGCCACGCCAACCCAGCAACCAGGCAGAGAACCAGTTGCTAATTTTTTTCAATCCCATCCTTGGTCACGTGATCCCCTTTTGCGATGGGGAAGCGCGATTCACTTCACAAACGTGTTACTAATTTAACTGCAGTGATTCACTTAACAACTGTAGCAAGAGAGACCTTAAAGTAGGGCCAAACTCACTTCACAGCTGTCTTGCTTAACAAATTAAGTCAAGGACTATATGTATAACATTTTTGGGAAATACGTTCACTCAAACACAAGAACATCAAGGGATGGCATATCGCAAAGAACCTCGGGGAGAACGTAAGGATGATAAAGCCACAAATGAAAACAATTTGTCACAATTGCACAATGCAGGTTTTTCCTTGGTTTTCTGCAGAAAAGGAGCCTCTGCAATTTTGCAGAAAATGTGCAGGCCGCCGAGAATGGCCGCTTTGAAAAATAGTCTGGCTCAGACGTAGCATTCTTTCAGTTCCTTCTGAAAGTTTATAATAAGAAAAAAAATCCTTTGGATAGGAAAATGGAAGCGAGCAGCCAAATCTTTCGGCACTTACTTGGCTGAGTCAGAAACCTCAAAATATACAATGCAAAGCAAGCGCCTTTGGAAATGACCACAATGCTCTCCTAACTGAATCATCCGAAAACAAATAAAGCTAAAAACTAAGCAAGTGCAGAGGACAGCAACAAAGATGATTAGGGGACTGGAGGCTAAAACATATATGCATATCTCTATCTCTACCTATCCCTATCTCTATTTCTATCTATCTCTATCTACATCTATCTCTATCTATCTCTATCTCTTCTATATCTATATCTACATCTGCATCTACATCTACATCTATCTATCTCTACCTCTATGTCTTCTATATCTATATCTATATCTACATCTATCTCTATCTATCTCTCTCTGTCGTGTCCCACTCCTCCTCCGACAGCCGGGTCTGGGAAGTCTGTATCAAGCGTGGCCACGAAGCCTCTGCAGCTTTGCCAAATTCCTGTCAGAGTTCTCAGGGCAGGCAGGAATCCAAGGTGTGACTTCAGCAACCAGATGAGACTTTGCTTGACTCAAGGAATGCCAAAAAGCAGATCCTTTATATAGGCCATGGGGTGTGGCTCCATGACTCAGCACTTATCCAGGCCTGCCCCTCCCTTCCTTTTGCTGACGTCGCCTCTCCATTCTCCGGAAGCGGGGATCCATCCACTGTGTCTTTCCGTCCTCCTGCTCTGCTGCCGGCACTTCTAGCACGTGGCTGGCTTCTTGCTCACACGCTGTAGGAGGGAGGTTTGTTTGCTCATTCTGTCCGGGCATGGTGCCAGGGCTGGGGGCTGGAGGCATGCCAGGCCATTCTTCTTCACTATCAGTCTCTGGCTCAGATAGCAGGAGATGGGAGGGGCCCGGCTGAGGAGAGGAGGGCGGGCGAGGCACAACATTATCTCTGTATCTATATCTATATCTTCTATATCTATATCTGCATCTGCATCTGCATCTACATCTATCTCTATCTCTATCTCTTTCTATATCTATATCTATCTCTACATCTACATATCTCTCTATCTATCTATCTATCTATCTATTCTATATCTATATGTATCTCTACATCTACATCTCTATCTCTATCTATCTCTATCTCTTCTATATCTATATATACATATACATCTATCTCTAT
Organism: Ahaetulla prasina; assembly: GCF_028640845.1. Taxonomy (NCBI): domain Eukaryota; kingdom Metazoa; phylum Chordata; class Lepidosauria; order Squamata; family Colubridae; genus Ahaetulla; species Ahaetulla prasina. The sequence goes on along the minus strand of NC_080546.1, from coordinate 81,227,920 downwards.
CTCTGTCTCTTTTATATCTATATCTACATCTACAACTACATCTCTCTCTCCCTCTCTCTCTCTATCTATCTATCTCTATCTCTGAATCCATATCTATATCTTCTATAACTATATCTACACCAACACCTACATTTACATCTACATCTATCTCTATGTCTATCTCTATCTCTTCTATATCTATATCTTAAAAAATGCTTTTAAAAGTAAAAAAAAAGTTGGCCACACCCACCTAATCACATTACTCCCCCCTACCAAGCCATGGCCACAGAACCGGTAGTAACCAATTTTACATTTCACCTCTGGGCAAAACTCCCTGAACAAATTTCTCACTTAGCAACATAAATTTTGGGCTCAATCATGGTCCGTAAGTTAAAGAACGATTTAAATCAGCTAAAAAAAATTGTGGGTTGGATTTTGCTAAAAATGAATTTGGAAAGCTTACCGTGTGGTAGCGATGAGCTCATATTATTGCTAAGATTTATACGATGTTATTGAAATTGAATTTGGAAAGTGGACATGTAAAAAATATTGCACGATGCAGTGGGCAAGGAATTTTGGACACAACGTGATGCTTGAGCAATGGGAAAATATGTGGATGAAAGGTTTAAAATTTACACTAAACTATAATTTAAAAGAAAAATTTTATAAGATGATGTATCGCTGGTATTTAACTCCGGATAAGTTGTCTAGAATGTATAAAGGTATGTCAAATTAATATTGGAAGCAGAGGTGGGTTTTACATATTCTTACCCCTGGACCACTGCGCGGGTTTGCCTTTTGTGCATGCACCCTGTCAGCATTCGAGAAAAAGCCCTCCTGCAGAAAAAACTCCGAGGCAACCATCTTTCAAAGTTCTTTTACTAGCACAGGTAAACTGGCACAGCTGGATAAACTCCGAATCTGGAGATCCGGGTTTTTCCTCAGTAGTACAAAACCCCAGACCACCACCTCCTTGACTCCTCTGGCGATCACGTGCTCCAATCACCAACCGTCCCATCTCGAGGCATCACTCTGACCACTCCTTCTCCAGATGCAGTCTTGGCCTGACCTTGACTGGCAGGAAGAATGTTATTATGTCTAATGGCCCCTTGTACCAACCCCGTCCCCTTCTCCTACTTTCCCACACTGGAGAAAGTGGCAGCGTGGAAGCCTTCGGCCTAATATGGCTTCCAAAGTTGACACACCCAGCCTTCTGCGTATGTGCTTTGCTTGTGCACATGCCTTCCACGCATCTGCCCGGCCTCGAAAACGTGGCTAAATAGGACAGTATTACACCGGAAGGTGTGGGCGGGCTCATTTATGGTCGCCGCTACCAGTTCGCCCGAACTAGTCTGAATTGGCCAAATACCACCACTGACTGGAAGTATAAAAGCAAAGAAGGAATTTATTGATTGATTGATTAATTTTATTTATTTTGTCAATCATATATAAGTTAACAGGTAAAAATATAAACATAATTTGGATACATGAAAAGAGTAAGTAAAAAAGGAACATTAGGACAGGGACGGTAGGCACACAGGTGCACTTATGCACGCCTTTACCCTTGTATGGTGGATATGGGATAAACTAAATCAAAGAAATTTTGGAGTAAGATTTATATTATAATACAGAAAATTCTTCAAACGAAAACGAAAATGAAACCAGAAATTTTTCTTTTGGGTTTAATGGGAAAAGACCTGGAGAAAAAATGTGGACCTTTGTTTTTATATATGTGGACAGCAGCAAGACTATTACACGCCACAAAAATGGAAGGACACTTCGATTCCCATAATGGACGAACGGCTGCAGAAGCTGATGGGAGTTGGCTGAAATGGCAAAATTGATTATTTTGATTAAAGAAAAGAATATAAAGAAGAGAGGGAGGGAGGAAGAAAAAATAGAGAAAGAAAGAAGGAAGGAAGAAAGGAAGAGAGAGAGAGAGAAAGAAAGAGGGAGGGAGGGAGGGAGGGAGGGAGGAGGAGGAGGGAGAAAGAAAAGAAAAGAAAAGAAAAGAAAAGAAAAGAAAAGAAAAGAAAAGAAAAGAAAAGAAAAGAAAAGAAAAGAAAAGAAAAGAAAAGAAAGAGGGAGGGAGGAGAGAGAGAGAGAGAGAGAGAGAAAGAGAAAGAAAGAAAGAAAGAAAGGAAAAGAAAAGAAAAGAAAAGAAAAGAAAAGAAAAGAAAAGAAAAGAAAAGAAAAGAAAAGAAAGGAGGGAGGAGAGAGAGAGAGAAGAAAGAAAGGAGGGAGGGAGGAGAGAGAGAGAGAAAGAGAGAGAAAGAGAAAGAAAAGAAAAGAAAAGAAAAGAAAAGAAAAGAAAGAAGAAAGAAAGACAGAAAGAAAGAGAGAGAAGAGAAAGAAAAGAAAAGAAAAGAAAGAGAAAGAAAAAAGAGAGAGAGAGAGAGAAAGAAAAGAAAAGAAAAGAAAAGAAAAGAAAAGAAAGAAGAAAGAAAAGAAAAGAAAAAGAAAAGAAAGGAGAGAGAGAAAGAAAAACAAAGAGAGAGAGAGAGAGAAAGAAAAGAAAAGAAAAGAAAAGAAAAGAAAAGAAAAGAAAAGAAAAGAAAAGAAAGAGAAAGAAAAGAAAAGAAAGGAGGGAGGGAGGGAGGAGAGAGAGAGAAGAGAAAGAAAAGAAAAGAAAGAGGAGAGAGAGAGAGAGAGAGAAAGAAAAGAAAAGAAAGAAGAAAGAAAAGAAAAGAAAGAGAAAGAAAGAAGAAAGAAAGGAGAGAGAGAGGGAGAGAAAGAAAAGAAAGAGAGAGAGAGAGAGAGAGAAAAGAAAGAAAAGAAAAGAAAAGAAAAGAAAAGAAAAGAAAAGAAAAGAAAAGAAAAGAAAAGAAAAGAAAAGAAAGAAGTGAGAAACAGAGAGAGAGAGAGAGAGAGAAAGTAAACAAACAAGCAAGCAAGCAACCAAGCCAGCCTTCGGGAAATCGATCCCCCAAGAGACGTGTCTTTGAGTTCCATGCTTTTACAATCTAAGAACGATGCATTTAATCAGGTAAAACAGTTTGATACTTTAAAACCCTCTGAGAGTACACTGAGAGTACACTGAGAGCATATGCACCAAGACAAATTCCTTGTGTGTCCAATCACACTTGGCCAATAAAAATTCTATTCTATTCTATTCTATTCTATTCTATTCTATTCTCTGTCCACAGAGCATATCCATTGCAAGATTTAACAGCCTGCCCTCTGCTGGATGAAAAGTGTATAGAATAATTATATATGGGGGGAAAGGCATTAAGAGCACCCAACTCTGATCGCCAAAGTCTCGGTGTTTTGACAAGATATTCCCCATTTCACTCTCTTCCCCTTTTTCCTCATCTTTTTCCGAGAATTCAGAAACATGCCTTGGTTTTTTTCCTTTCTTGCCCAGAGGAAAGCAAAGGCAGATTTTGAGTGCCAGTTACAAAGACTAAGTGAAGGCATCGCTCCATGCATTTTGAGATAGATTTTGTCGTTCTAAGTGAATACAGTTTAGCAATCTGTATACATCCATAGATTTAGGATTAGTTTCTGTTTCGCTTACGGAGTTTCTGAGTCATCGGGATCAGGGCTGTCCCAAAGATGCTTTTTCCTGTAGGAATTTAGCACCCACCCCCCTCCTAGAAGAATGAAATATTTTAGAAAATATTTAAAAAGGCAGAATATATTTCCCTGGATGAGAAATGGAGAAACATGTTTTAAAGACAAAGCAGCTTCCTGACTCCCCCCCCCACCTTTGTCAATGGGCCATTAAAAGCCTCAGCTAAACTCACTCATTCTCCCCACCTTTCTCAATGGGCCATCCTCATCTGCAACATAATAGAACCCATCTAGAACAGAAACTCACCACATGGCACCTGGGAAGATTACATCAGCCAGCAAGGCTAGCTAAGACCCCCACCCCCTGGGAGTCTGACAGCCAATCAGGATACTCTTCCTGTGCCCCAGAAAGTTCAAAGCTCAGAAAAAGCATAAAACCAGGGAGCACACAGGATCTCGCCCTTTTCTGTTCAGGAACTCAAGCCATGTGATCCTGGCCACCATTAAACCATCTTTCCAAGCAGCCTCCATGTTTCCAGTGTCTTTGTCCCCACTTGGAACTGAACCCAGATGGATATTTCTTCCAACATTCCAAAAGGCAACTGTTTTGTTTTGTTTTTTGTTTTTTTGACGTTTCCTTTGAAAATGTTTCACTTTTCATCCAAGTGAACCGGTGAAGCTTCTTGGATGAGGAACGAAACGTTTTCAAAGGAAAACAAAAACAAGAAAAGTCCAGATGCCTTTTTTTGCGGGGTGGAAAACACACTTTTGGGATTAATTAGTTTGTGTTCCAGATATCAAGTGAGAGTGCAAATGTTTTGTTAACACAGCCGGGATAATTAATTTATATCAGGCATAAACTGCACAGCAGGGCAAGTGTATCCTTTTAATGAATCAAGGCTTATTTAACTAGCAGTGCAAATTCAATTAAGTACAAATAAGGTAAAGGTTCCCCTCGCACATATGTGCTAGTCGTTCCTGACTCTAGGGGGAAACCTTTTGGGAAAACGGTATTTTCTAAAACTAGCTACTAACACCAGTTGTTTTTGTGGGGTTTTTTTTTTTTTGGAGTACTACAGAAGTGGGTTTCAGCAGGTTCTGACCAGTTCTGGAGAACCGGTACTGGAAATTTTGAGTAGTTTGGAAAAACGGTAGTAAAAATTCTGACTGGCCCTGTCCCCATCTATTCTCTGCCTCCCAAGTCCCAGCTGATCAGGAGGAAATGGGGATTTTACAGTATTGTTCCCCTGGAGTGGGGAGGGAATGGAGATTTTACAGTATCCTTCCCCTGCCACACCCACCAAGCCATACCCACAGAACCAGTAGTAAAAAAAAATTGAAACCCACCAATGGAGTAGTACCATAAAATTATATATCAATGGAAAGATAATTTAATCAAGAATGTAATGCAATAACTTTTATGAAGGATTTGCTATTAGAATAGCAGTTACATTATAAAGAAGAAAAGTGAAACACGTAGAAAAAAACGAGATACATAGAAATGATCAAAATAGAAAAAATGAAATATACAAAAATGATCCCCATGTCAGTTAATACTTAGTTGGGTAACCTTTAGCATGAATGACAGCCTTACAACATCTTCCCAAGGAGTAAACCAAGTTTTTTAGTTCAGCTGTAATCATGTGAAACCAAGATTGAATGACTGCTTCTATTAACTGGGTTTTATTGCTGGGTCGCTTCTGACTAACAAGTTTCTTTAGTCAACTCCATAGATTTTCAATTGGGTGAAGGTCTGGGCTATTCCCAGGCCGTTCCAGCAGTAGAATATGATTATCTTGAAACTCCAAAAGAATTAAAGAAAAGAAGAATCAGGGGATGACATGATAGCGCTGTTTCAGTATTTGAGGGGCTGCCCCAAAGAAGAGGGGGTCAAATTCTTCTCCAAAGCACCAGAGGGCAGGAGAAGAAACAATGGCTGGAAACTGATCAAAGAAAGAAGCAACCTGGAATTAAGGATAAACTTCCTAACAGTGAGGACAATTAACCAGTGGAACAGCTTGCCTCCAGGAATCGTGGGCACTCCATCACTGGAGGTTTTTAACAAGAGACAGGACAGTCACTTGTCTGAGATTGTATAAGTGCTTGACTAGGGCACGGGACTAGAAGAGCTCCAAGGTCTCTTCCAGCTCTATTCTATTCCATTCCGTTCTATTCTTCATTCCATTATTCTATTCTGTTCTGTTCTATTCTATTCTATTCCATTCCATTGCATTCCATTCCGTTCTTCATTCCGTTCTTCTATTCTATTCTGTTCTGTTCCATTCCGTTCCATTCTTCATTCCCTTATTCTATTCTGTTCTGTTCTGTTCCATTCTATTCTTCATTCCATTATTCTATTCTATTCTATTCTATTCTATTCTATTCTATTCTATTCTATTCTATTCTATTCCATCTCATTCCATTATTCTATTTTATTCCATTCCATTCCATTCCATTCCATTATTCTATTCTATTCTATTCCATTCCTTTCTTCTATTCTGTTCTGTTCTGTTCCATTCCGTTCTATTCTTCATTCCATTATTCTATTCTATTCTATTCTATTCTATTCTATTCTATTCTATTCTATTCTATTCTATTCCATTCCGTTCTTCTATTCTATTCTGTTCTGTTCCATTCCGTTCCATTCTTCATTCCCTTATTCTATTCTATTCTTATTCTATTCTATTCTATTCTATTCTATTCCATCTCATTCCATTATTCTATTTTATTCCATTCCATTCCATTCCATTCCATTATTCTATTCTATTCTATTCTATTCCATTCCTTTCTTCTATTCTGTTCTGTTCTGTTCCATTCCGTTCTATTCTTCATTCCATTATTCTATTCTATTCTATTCTATTCTATTCCATTCCATTCCGTTCTTCTATTCTATTCTGTTCTGTTCCATTCCGTTCCATTCTTCATTCCCTTATTCTATTCTGTTCTGTTCCATTCCGTTCTATTCTTCATTCCATTATTCTATTCTATTCTATTCTATTCTATTCCATTCCATTGCATTCCATTCCGTTCTTCATTCCATTATTCTATTCTATTCTGTTCTGTTCCATTCTGTTCCATTCCGTTCAATTCTACAGAGGAATTATTGAGTCTGTCATTTGCACCTCTATAACTGTCTGGTTCGGTTCTGCAACCCAACAAGAAAAACACAGACTTCAGAGGATAATTACAACTGCAGAAAAAATAATTGCTACCAACCTGCCTTCCATTGAGGACCTGTATACTGCACGAATCAAGAAGAGGGCCGTGAAAATATTTGCAGATCACTCGCATCCTGGACATAAACTGTTTCAACTCCTACCCTCAAAACGACGCTATAGAGCACTGCACACCAGAACAACTAGACACAAGAACAGTTTTTCCCCGAAGGCCATCACTCTGCTAAACAAATAATTCCATCAACACTGTCAGACTATTTACTGAATCTGCACTACTATTAATCGTTTCATAGTTCCCATCACCAATCTCTTTCCACTTATGACTGTATGACTATAACTTGTTGCTGGCAATCCTTATGATTTATATTGATATATTGACCATCAATTGTGTTGTAAATGTTGTACCTTGATGAACGTATCTTTTCTTTTATGTACACTGAGAGCATATGCACCAAGACAAATTCCTTGTGTGTCCAATCACACTTGGCCAATAAAATTCTATTCTATTCTATTCTATTCTTCATTCCATTATTCTGTACTATTCTATTCCATTCCACTCCATTCCATTCTACTCTACTCTTAAGTCTAGTCTGAGAAACGGCTGGAGTGCTCCATCTAGTGGACAAAAAGAGAATAGCACACAATAGTAATGGCACTTTACTGCACTGCCATCTGAATACTGTACAGGTAATTCTCAACTTACATTTCGTTTAGTGACCGTTCAAAGTTACAACAAGCACTAAAAAAGTGACCGTTTTTCCCACAGCTAAAACCTTTTCAGGATCCCCATGATCACGTGATCTCGAAATTCAGGTGCTTGGCCACTGATTTCATATTTCTGACCCTCGCTGTGTCCCAAGGTCATGTGATCACTTTTTCAGACCTTCGGATAAGCAGTCAATGGGGAAGCCAGATTCACTTAATGTTGTGTCTCGTCCGATTTCACCACCACAGCCGGGGTCTGCTTATCTGCTTCCGAACGCTGAGGAATGTCCTAGTATGCCTCCCGGCCCCAGCCCTGGCTCCATGCCCAGACAGGCTGAGGAGGAAAAAGTGCCTCCAGCCCCCAGCTCTGGCTCCATGCCCAGGCAAACGGAGCAACTAGACCCCTCCCCCTCCTCCACAGCATGTGAGCCTGAGGAAGGTCAATTGCCAACAGCTGCCGACTGGAGTGACCCTCGCTTCAGAAGAATTGATAGGCGGAGGCAACAGAAGGAAGGGAGGGGCAGGCCTGGATAAGTGCTGAATCATGGAGCCATACCCCATGGCCTATATAAAGGATCTGCTTTCTGGCATTCTCTGAGTCAGGCAAAGTCTAAACATATCTTGCTGAAGTCACTTTCTGGTCTCCTGCCTGCCCTGAGGACTTTGCTAGGACTTTGGCAGAGCTGCAGAGGCACGCCTGATTCGGATTTCCCTGACCCGGCCGTCAGCGGAGGAGTGGGACACGACACTTAAGAACCAGATGGCTAACTTATCAACTGCAGTGATTCACTTAAGAACTGAGGCAAAAAAGGGTTATAAAATGGGACAAAATTCACTCAACGCCTCTCACTTAACAACATTAATTTTGGGCTCAAATTGTGGTTAAATCGAGGATTACCTGTGCTAAGTTTCCAGTATGAAGGGCATTCAGCTTTCTGAAGACATTAAAGGTAAAGGTAAAGGTTCCCTTCACACATATGTGCTAGTCGTTCCTAACTCGAGGGTACGGTGCTCATCTCTGTTTCAAAGGTGAAGAGCCAGCGCTGTCCGAAGACGTCTCCGTGGTCATGTGGCCGGCATGACTCAATGCCAAAGGCGCACAGAACGCTATTACCTTCCCACCAAAGGTGGTCCCTGTTTTTCTACTTGCAGTTTTTTTACCTGCTTTCGAACTGCTAGGTTGGCAGAAGCTGGGACAAGTAACGGGAGCTCACCCTGTTATGCGGCACTAGGGATTTGAACCCCTGAACTGCCGACCTTTCGATCGACAAGCTCAGCATCTTACCAACTAAGCCACCGCGTCCCTCTCTGAAGACATTAGGGGCTAGAAATAAGCAATTCAACTTCCTTTGGACCATTACAATAATTGAGGCAAATGTACTGCTGACCATTGGTAAAGACCTTGTGTGCTGTGATCAAAACAATACTGCAGGGAATGTAGTTTACAGATTAACAGAGTTGGAAGGGACCTTGTAGGTCATCTAGTCCAACCCCTCCCCGCAAGCAGGAGATCCTACACCAGGGGTCAGCAACCTGCAGCTCGGGAGCCGCATGTGGCTCTTTCATCCCTCTGCTGGAGCTCCCCGTCACTGGTCGGCACCTCAATTTTGAGAAGAGCTTCCGGTTAGGGGGGGCATGGCGTGCCAGGAGGAGACTATGGCAAGGAGTGGATTTTCCATTTGACTCCAAAATTGATAGGGCTTATGGTTAGGACAAGTAGAGGAAAAAGGACTCCGCACTAGGAGGAGACACTATGGTGGGGGAACCGGACTTCCGGTCAGCTCCAGAATTGAACAGGGGGCTTCTGGTTAGGGCATTTGTGGCTCTTTGAGGGTTTAAGGTTGCCAACCCCTGCCCTACACCATTTCTGACAGATGGCAGTCCAGTCTCTTCTTGAAAGCTTCCAGTGATGAAGCTCCCACAACTTCCCAAGGTAACTTCTGTTCCGTTGGTTGTCAGAAAATTTCTCCTTATTTCCAGGTTGAATCTCTCCTTGTTCAGTTTCCATCCATGATTCCTTGCCTGGCCTTCAGGTGCTTTGGAAAATAGCTTGAGCCCTTCCTCTCTGTGGCAGCCCCTCAAATATTGGAAGGATGCTATCCTGTCTCCCCTGGTCCTTCTCTTCACTGGACTAGCCATGCCCAGTTCCTGCAACCGTTCTTCATGTTTTAGCCTTCAGTCCCCTAATCATCTTGGTTGCTCTTCTCTGCACTTTTTCTAGAGTCTCAACATCTTTTTTATAGTGTGGTGACCAAAACTGAATGCAGCAATCTAGGTATGGTCTTACTAAGGCTTTATGGACTGGTATTAGTACCTCCCTTGATCTTGATTGTATCCCTCTGTTAATGCAAGTTAGGACTGCATTGGCTTTTTTGGCTGCTACCGCACACTGCTGGCTCATAACTGGTTGTCCATTAAGACTCCCTGAGCCTTCTCATAGTTACTGCTATTATGCCTGGTTTCACCAGTCTATATGTGTACTTTTGGTTAGTAACAAATCTGTAACAAATATTTAAATCTGATAATTTTGGAGAGCCTTGCAAAGGTTTTATCAGATACAGATGTTTATATGTACTGCTACAGTCTTACTGTGGAGGTTATCAGTTACTAGTCTAATGAAGAGAAGGACCATTCTTGTGTCAAATATTTGTTTTAAAGTAAATCCGTGAAAAACACGATAATATTTATATCCCTGAACTAGGGGTGAAATGCTCCCGGTTCCTTGGTTGTGACCTCTGCACCTTGCTTTTTCATCCTCTGAAACCTCCGTTTGAAAGGCTGGGTGGGGCTATATTCGGGGTATAAGACGCACCCAAGTTTTCACCCTCTTTTAGGGGGGAGGAAAGATGCGTCTTATACTCCAAAAAGTACGGTATGTCTCGAAGCCAACCTAGTGAGAATTTAAACACAAAATTATTCAGAAGTTTCATATAAAGAAAAACAGTATATAACTTTACGAAAAAAAGATTTCAAAATGAGTAATACACATTTTTTTATTTTTAACAGGAAAATGACAAATATAGTTTCTCTTAATTAATTAATTAACTTTAAAAACCCTGACTCCAAAATGGTAGAGTTTTAATTAGAAATTAAATCCATTTAAAAACCATCTCTTCTTGAAGCCTGAAATAATATGTTCATCTGGGATCTTTTTCAGAAATAACTATTGTTTTTATCAGTTCACCTTTTCATTTAAAGAACAACTAAAACACTGAGCACTGTATCCTGTAGTAGATTATAAAAAGGCTCTCTCACAATTTTAGAACCATGTGTTTTTTATAATATATTTTATTATTAGCATATTTTATACAGATATCAGCTGCATCATCTGTACAGATAAAACACATTTATTCTTTCAATAAAGGAAAAGACAATTATTCCATTTTCTTAACAGAAAACATTCCATACAGTTCTCTTTGCCATAGCAAGATCAGAGACAAACTTAATGTTTGAAAATTAGCAACTGCTACGGAGTCTATATGCACGAATGCAAGCCAACATGCCAAACTCTTTTTCTACATTATCTCAGTTGTCAGAAAGGTCTTGGGAGTATCGTGGATGGCAAAGGGGGAAATCCACACTTCTTCAAGCTCTTATCCAGGGAGATGTTTTTTTATTTTCTTCCAAATGGATCAGACCACACTTTTAATCCTACAGGTAAACATACGATTAGAGCGTTTAGAATTCTTCCTTTTAATATCGGTATCAGTGCAAGGAGATAGTTCCCAATTGTAAACGTACACACATCAAAGGGAAAACCTCAATAACCCTTATAATTTAAATAATAAAACAAGCACCCTGCTCCCACCCACCCGTCCCCGAAAAAAAGCAGATCTCGTTTAAAATTAGTCTGAGGAGTTGACTCAGAAATGACGTTCCTACATGTGTACATTAGAACATGCAGATTTCCTATGAGGGCAGTGGTGGGTTTCAGATTTTTTTACTACCAGTTCTGTGGGTGTGGCTTGGTGGGCGTGGCCTGGTGGGCGTGGCAGGGGAAGGATACTGTAAAATCTCCATTCCCACCCCACTCCAGGGGAAGGATACGGCAAAATCCCCATTTTCTCCCGATCAGCTGGGACTCAGAAGGCAAAGAATGGATGGGGGTGGGGCCAGTCAGAGGTAGTATTTACTGGTTCTCCAAACTACTCAAAATTTCCGCTACCGGTTCTCTAGAACTGATCAGAACCTGCTGAAACCCACCTCTGTATGAAGGTAATCTAAGACTCTGGTTAGCCTTCCACTTTCATTAACTGATGAAATTTTCATTAACTGATCAGGTAACACTGCCCACAGTTCTTGCTGAACTTACAACAACACAGGATAGATTTAACTGTTTTGAAAAATGAGCATCAAATACAGGTTGGGTATAGTATTGTCTCCGAGACAAAATACTTTGGGGAAAAGAACAATAGAAGAAAGAACAACTATTCACTGAAGCAGTTTGTCTCGGAAAGAAATTCCACTCTTAAATCTAACTCATTTATTTCAAGATTTAAAAGCTGCCCGACTTGACAATGTGATTCTGGAAGGATGCACAATATACAATGATTTAAAAAATTAACAACAAACAATATATAAATACCAAAGCTAAAAGCTAAACTATAAAATGACATTTCCCAATAAATAAACCTGTCAATAAACTCATTATCTAATAAACATGTTTAGAATTGTAGCAGGGGAAAAAAATTATCCAGCAATAACCAGTAACTTGGAACACTAATGCACATACTACTTTCTAAAATAGTTGCATAATAAATGAGTGAGGGGCGAAATATGGCAAAAAAAAAAACTTCAGGGGAACTTGGTTAACATGTAAAGAGTCCAATTTTTTAGTTTTATTTGAATCTGAATCCTCACAAATGTTGGTTGCAAACAATGAGTTCAATCAGTAACAACACTGATAAATTTGTTAACGTGATATTTCCTAACTAGGCTCTAGTAACTAAAACCCTTTTTCCCCCTCTCTTCTATTTCATCTCAAAAGGGGAAGTAATTGAGTATCAATAGAATAGAGAAGGTATTTTGGCAAAGGAGTACATACTTTTGTAAGTATCTAAATTAGCACTTTAAACACTCAGAAACAAATAGGTAGCCAGCAGTTCTAAAAATGGCAATACAATAATATATTGTACAAACGCAAATATGTTGGGCTCATAATTTGAGTGCCAAACAATTTACGAAGCCAGTTGCTTTATAACATTTTGAAGCAATTGAGCATGGATGACCAGGTTTTCCCTGCCTAGGAATATTGACAAGCCAGTATTGGTTGTCTACTCCAACTACACTTGGGAGTCTCTGTCAAAGTTAAATGCCAGAGGAAAAACAAACTTAAAATCTGCTTTGTAGGTTAGTACAAAACCACTGTGTGGCTGGATGGATCCTAATTCTTCAAACAGGGAAAATCAGTTATGCATAGCACTTCTATTTCTTGGTATATTTTACTTATTGGCCTTCATCCAACCTAGAAAAAATAGATTTCATACAGCTGAGTTCACTAATTATCCTCACTAATGGGTAATTTAATAACTTTCCTGTACTAACCCAAATCTTCTGGATTTGCATGGCCTTGTAAGCCACAAAACTAATCAGATAGGCTGAGCTTGCACAACGAGCCAAGAAAAATGTGGTTGGCTAATTTGTGCAAACAGAATTTCAGTAATGTAACTGACAAGAAAAAGAGCTGGATAACATCACATAGTGGCTAGGATTTCACAAATATAAACTAGAGAATTACAGAAAGGGAATAAGAAACTGCAAACAGAAGGAACTAAAAGCATTAAAAAGAAAATACAATTAAATCTAGTTATTAACACAACTTGCAGCTCCTTTCCATAACTTTCTATCTTGCAAATCATCATTGCTTTGCCTAAAGGTAAAGGTAAAAGTTCCCCTCGCATATGTGCTAGTCGTTCCCGACTCTAGGGGGTAATGCTCATGTCCGTTTCAAAGCTGAAGAGCCAGCGCTGTCTGAAGACATCTCCGTGGTCATGTGGCCGGCATGACTCAACGCCAAAGGCGCACGGAACTCTGTTACCTTCCTACCAAAGGTGGTCCCTATTTTCCTACTCTCATTTTTTATGGGCTTTCGAACTGCTAGGTTGGCAGAAGCTGGGACAAGTAACAGGAGCTCACCCCGTTACGTGGCACCAGGGATTCGAACCGCTGAACTGCCGACCTTTTGATCGACAAGCTCAGCATCTTAGCGACTGAGCCACCGTGTCCCTTTTGCTTTCCCTATATCCACATTTTTTTGTTCTTTAAGCTTCTCACTTGTTTGAAGATTTTGTCAATTCCACCAATCATGACTTCCTGCCTTGTACCCCCTCTCCACCTATTCACCCTTCTTTCTTCACACAATTATTTTATAATTCATTCTTCTTTCTTTTTTTTTTTTTATTCAAAAGGTTTTACAAAAAAAATTTTTTCCCCCTTTCCCCCCCTCCCCCCCCCCCGACTTCCCGGAACGAGCACAAGGTATAGTTAAAAATAAAACAAACATATGCTAAAAAATTTTCATCCCAACTTAATTGTACCCCTACAATCATCAATTCCTAACTTCCCCAAAAGCAATCAAAATAATACATCATAATCATTCAAAACAGTCTGATAACTCTTAGTCTGATATCTACGTTGAATATAGTCAATCCATTTTTTCCATTCCTTTAAGTATCTTTCTTGCGTATTGTCTTTCAAAAAGGCTGATATCTTCGCCATCTCAGCCAAATTGGCAACTTTCAATATCCATTCTTCTATTGTTGGTACTTCTTTTTCTTCCAATATTGTCCTATTAGTAATCTTGCTGCAGTTATTAGATTTAAAATCAATTTAGTCTCAATTACTGTACAATCCGTAATAATTCCCAACAAGAAAAATTGCGGCAGGAACTTTATCTTCTTTTCAGAACATTTTGTAAAATCCACCAAATTTTTATCCAAAAGGCCTTTATGTCCTTACAAGTCCACCAAATGTGAAAATATGTAGCGTCATCACAATTACATCTCCAACATTTTGCTTGCATTTCTGGATACATACGATAATTTTTAGGATCTAGATGCCATCTATAAAACATTTTATAAAATTTTCCTCAGATTCTGTGCCTGTGAATTTAACATTTCTAACCCAAATTTTTCCCACGTTTCCAATAATATTGGCTCCTGAAAATTTTGTGCCCACTTTATCATACAGTCCTTTACCAAGTCCCTTTCAGAATCTATTTCAAGTAACACATTATACAATCTCTTTATATGCTCCTGAGACTGATTTCTAATTTGCTTTACCAAATTTCCCTCGTTCTGCTCTATACCAATTTTCTGATCTCCTTCCATCTAGCACGTAGTTGCTCATATTGAAACCAAGTATAATTTTTCCCTTCCTCTCTTAATACTTGCAGAGATTTTAACTGCAAATTACCTCTTTCAGTATACAAAAGATCTTTATATGTAATCATTTCCTGATTCTGTTCTATGTTTATATTTTCTACTGTATGTCTAGGACTTGCCCATATAGGAACCTTATAATTTAGTTTATAAGAGTATTTTTCCAATCACACAGAAGGGCATTTCTTAGCACATGATTTTTAAAGGCCTTATCCACTTTTTTGTCATAAATTAAATATGCATGCCATCCATATAACAAATCATAACCTTCTATATTCAAAATTCTGTCCTCTGTTAAATTAAACCAATCACTTATTGCAGAGAGAGCAGCTGCTTCATAATATAATTTAAAATTAGGCATTTTAAACCTCCCTTTCCGAGAATCTTGAATTATTTTCATTTTAACCCTAGCTTTTTTACCTTCCCATATAAATTTGTTAATTCCCTTCTGCCATTCCTCAAGATTCTTATCTTTCTTAATTATTGGTATCATCTGAAAGAGGAATAAAAATCTAGGTAAAACATTCATTTTAATAGCAGCAATTCTCCCAGCAAAGATAATTGCAATTTTTCCAAACAATCAACTCCTTCTGAGCTTTTTGCCATAAAACCTCATAGTTATTCTTATACAATTTCACATTTGATGACGTAATATAAACCCCTAAATACTTAACCTTCTTTACAATTTCAAATCCTGTTATTTCCTCTAGTTTTTCTTTCTGTTGTCTGGCCATATTTTTATTATCACTTTTGTCTTTTCTGATTTACCTTAAACCCTGAGACATTCCCATATTGATCAATTATTTCCAACAAAGATTTACTAGAATTTATAGGGTTTGTTAAAGTAATCACCAAATCATCTGCAAAAGCTCTTAACTTATATTCATACTGTCTAACTCTAATTCCTCTATCTCCTTTACTTCGTATTTTATCCAATAATGGTTCTAGAGTTAAAATAAACAATAATGGTGATAAAGGACATCCCTGTCTTGTTCCTTTCGCAATCTTAAAAGGTTCTGTTAAGCTACCATTGATTATAATCTGTGCTGTTTGCTCTCCATAAATTGCCCTAATTATTCTTAAAAAACCATCTCCAAATTGCATCTTTTCTATTAATTTAAATAAAAAATCCCAATGCAATCGATCAAAAGCTTTCTCTGCATCGAGAAAATAAATGCTGCTGGAATAAAATTTTTCTTCCTCTCTTAATACTTGCAGAGATTTTAACTGCAAATTACCTCTTTCAGTATACAAAAGATCTCTATATGTAATCATTTCCTGATTCTGTTCTATGTTTATATTTTCTACTGTATGTCTAGGACTTGCCCATATAGGAACCTTATAATTTAGTTTATAAGAGTATTTTTCCAAACACAGAAGGGCATTTCTTAGCACATGATTTTTAAAGGCCTTATCCACTTTTTGTCATAAATTAAATATGCATGCCATCCATATAACAAATCATAACCTTCTATATTCAAAATTCTGTCCTCTGTTAAATTAAACCAATCACTTATTGCAGAGAGCAGCTGCTTCATAATATAATTTAAAATTAGGCATTTTAAACCTCCCTTTCCGAGAATCTTGAATTATTTTCATTTTAACCCTAGCTTTTTTACCTTCCCATATAAATTTGTTAATTCCCTTCTGCCATTCCTCAAGATTCTTATCTTTCTTAATTATTGGTATCATCTGAAAGAGGAATAAAAATCTAGGTAAAACATTCATTTTAATAGCAGCAATTCTCCCAGCAAAGATAATTGCAATTTTTCCAAACAATCAACTCCTTCTGAACTTTTTGCCATAAAACCTCATAGTTATTCTTATACAATTTCACATTTGATGACGTAATATAAACCCCTAAATACTTAACCTTCTTTACAATTTCAAATCCTGTTACTTCCTCTAGTTTTTCTTTCTGTTGTCTGGCCATATTTTTATTATCACTTTTGTCTTTTCTGATTTACCTTAAACCCTGAGACATTCCCATATTGATCAATTATTTCCAACAAAGATTTACTAGAATTTATAGGGTTTGTTAAAGTAATCACCAAATCATCTGCAAAAGCTCTTAACTTATATTCATACTGTCTAACTCTAATTCCTCTATCTCCTTTACTTCTATTTTATCCAATAATGGTTCTAGAGTTAAAATAAACAATAATGGTGATAAAGGACATCCCTGTCTTGTTCCTTTCGCAATCTTAAAAGGTTCTGTTAAGCTACCATTGATTATAATCTGTGCTGTTTGCTCTCCATAAATTGCCCTAATTATTCTTAAAAAACCATCTCCAAATTGCATCTTTTCTATTAATTTAAATAAAAAATCCCAATGCAATCGATCAAAAGCTTTCTCTGCATCGAGAAAAATAAATGCTGCTGGAATAAAATTTTTCTTTTCTAAGTACTCCAGTAAATTAACAATCTGCCTAACATTATTCCTCATCTGTCTCCCTTTTATAAATCCAGATTGATCATTATGAATTCTTCGCTGCAGAATCAACATTAATCTATTAGCTATTATTTTAACAAAAATCTTATAATCATTATTTAAAAGTGAGATTGGCCTATAATTCCCAGGTTTAGAACAATCCTGTTCCTCTTTGGTATCAATGAAATAAAGAGGTTCTCCATGAGGGGAATTCTCCTAGTTGTATCTGATTAAATAATTCCTTAAGTGGACCTAACATCTCATCCTGTAAATTCCTATAATAACTAACTGTGAGCCCATCCGTACCAGGAGTTTTCCCATTTTAATTGTTTAATTACCAAAATAATTTCTTCCGAGGTTATAGGCCGATTCAGTTCATCCGCTTGTTCTAAAGTTAAATTTTTAACCTTATATTCCTTCAAATAATTATCAATATCCCTATTCAATATATTATCTTTAAGATATAAATTTGTATAATATTCTAAAAAAGCTTTTTTAATTTTATCCTGTTGATATCTCTCTTTACCTTTATATTCTATTTTTTCTATAGTACGTTGTTTTTGTCTTTTCCTTAAAGTATATGCTAACCACCTACCAGGCCTATTTGCATTACAAAAAGTATTATGTTTGGCATATTGTATATTTGTTGCCACCTGATCAGCCATTATCATATTAAATTGATTCTGTAGTAACTTTATTGCATCTTTAAGTTTTTGATCATGTGGATTATGTATTAATAATTGTTGTTTCTTATAAATTTCCTCTTCTAAATACCTACGCTGTCTTTGTTGCTTATTTCTCTGTCTATTATTAAGATATATTAATACACCTCTCATAAAAGCTTTACTGCAGTCCCAAACCATTTCTATCGATGTTTCATTATTCAAATTATAATCAAAAAATTCTTTCATCTGCTTTTTACATTGATTTACATTATCCTGATATCTAAACAAATTTTCATTTAATCTCCAAGTTCTTCTACCCTCTTTTCCATATTGCAATTCCATCCAAACAGGACTATGATCAGACAAACATCTTGGAAATATCTTAGTTTTCTTCACCCTAAAAAGCAAATCATTAGAAATTAAAATAAAATCAATACGTGAGAAGGATTGATGCCTATCAGAAAAAAGTATAGTCTCTTTCCTCCAAATTCCGCAGTCTCCATACATCTCTTAACTCAAAATCTTCTATCATATCAAAAAAGGATTTAGGCAGCTTTGCATGTGCAGGTATCTTCTTGGAAGAAATTCTCTTGTCCTTTCGTGTATCTATTACTCCATTCCAATCTCCCAATATAATGCACGATTTATAATCCCATAGATTCAACTTATCATATAACATTCTATAAAATTTTTCTTGTTGCTGATTGGGTGCATATATACCAAGCAAGAGAGTCCTTTTTGTTTCTATTGTAAGTTCAATAGCAATATATCTTCCGTGAATATCTGCCTCTATTAACTTGGCTGGTATATCTTTTCTCAAATAAACCACTATGCCATGTTTTTTCTCCAAAGCTGAAGCAACAAAATGTTTACCTAACTTTGAGTTTATTAGGTACTTTTGATCTGATAATTTAATATGCGTTTCTTGTAAGCAAATAACATCATTTTTAAATTGTTTCAAATAATGAAATATTTTTTCTCTTCTGAGCTGAGTTCAAACCATTGACATTCCAAGTCAAGATTTTATTTGCCATTACTGGGCTGCTGAAGCCTTTGGGCAATCAACTGAAGATCGTCCTCCCGTATCTTCGGCCGTGCTCCTCCCACCGCTTCTGTAGCAGAATCCTGAACTTTACTTTGGGTTTGTTGCTCCTTTTCTTTACGCTTAAGGGCTCCCCTCGTCAGTCTTTGTTCTTGTGGTTGTTCCTCTGATGGTAACATCACTGGAATCACCTCAGCTTCCACACCCATTTGAGTCTCTTGAATTCTTTTTTCTATTATTTCTATTTCAAATTTCAGCACTGTAGAAAGAAAATCTTTGGCCTTAAGCACTGTGTCAATACGATGTCTCCTTCCTTGATAATACACTGTCAAGCCAACTGGAACCTCCCATCTAAATTGAATCTGGTATTTCTTAAGTTCTTGTGTAAAAAATGTAAAGTCCTTTCTATCCCTTAACATCTTGGGAGGAATCTCTTTCAAAACCTTCAACTCCTGTTCCCCTATTTTCAAGTTTTTCTGAAAAGCAACTTGCAAAATTTGATTCCTCACTGTTCTTTTCAAAAAATAAACCACAATGTCTCTAGGAAGTTTCTTTTGCCTAGCAATCCAAGAATTAACTCTATAAATTTTGTCAATTTGATAAGCAACCTCTTGTGGATCAAGTTCAATAAATTCAGCCAGAGCTTCTGATAAAAAATTTTTTAAATCTTCCCCTTTTTCCTCATTCAAACCTCTAATTCTCAGAGCTCCTTCCATCATTCTATACTGCATCACCACCACTTGATCTTCATTTTTATCCAATTTGATTTGCATTCCCCCATTCTATTTTTCTATTTGTTGATTTGACTGAACAATTTCTTGCACCTCCTCCTCCACCACCTCCAGTCTTTTGCCAAACCTTGAAAAGCCATCAAGATATCTTCTCTTATTTTTTATTATTCTCTTTTATTTCTTCTCTTATTTTCTCATTATTATCCATAATCTCCTTAAACCTTTCTTCAGACACTTTCCTTGCTCTTTAATCAGATCTTCTAAAGCTGGTTCAGAACCCTTCTGCCCCCAGTCTTAGGTGGTTTAGTAGCCATTTCAGTTTTAAAATTCACAAAATATAAGTCTAGAAACTTCTCTTTTCCCCTTTAAGTATAGGAGAGCTCAGTTCACTTCATTAAAATCCACACATAACATTTCTTATCTTCTTAGTTGCACAGACTGTTTGAAATTCCATTCGTCACTTTCACTCCCGTTCAGGCGCCATCTTTAAGAGTCAATTAAAACAAAGGAAAAAAATTTTTCTCTTTTTTAGAAGGTAGAAGTCAGGAAATCAAAAATACTTGCAATCCAATAATTGTCCGCTGGCACTCATTCCGCCTGCTTAAAGAGATCCATAAAGATAAGACAATTAGCAGAGATGGACACTTTCTTCTTTTCCTGCTTTTGCAGGAGCGCACTGAAGTCGGAGCTTATGGCAGGAATATTTATGGGACCCGTCGACCCTTCGAAGCTCTGCTTAATTAAAACAAAGCCTCTGGGGAGGTCTACCAACATTTCCTGCTGCTCTTATCTTCCCCTTTCATCCAGGGAAAAAGATTAAAGCCGGCTTTTCCTGGCTTTACGATGTTCAGTGCGGAGCCCCTTTAATTAGGGCTCAGCGAAGAGGTGGAGCCACCCGGAAGTCCATTCTTCTTTCTTCACACAATTATTTTATAATTCATTCCCCAATTTTTCCATATAACCAAACTTCTGCAAACTAAAATCTCAATGTAAAGGTAAAGGTTCCCCTCGCACATATGTGCTAGTCGTTGCCGACTCTAGGGGGCAGTGCTCATCTCCATTTTCAAAGCCGAAGAGCCAGCGCTGTCCGAAGACGTCTCCGTGGTCATGTGGCCGGCATGACTCAATGCCAAAGGTGCACAGAACGCTGTTACCTTCCCACCAAAGGTGGTCCCTATTTTTTCTACTTTTTACATACTTTCGAAACTGCTAGGTTGGCAGAAGCTGGGACAAGTAACGGGAGCTCACCCCGTTACATGGCAGCACTAGGGATTCGAACCGCTGAACTGCCGACCTTTTGATCGACAAGCTCAGCATCTTAGCGACTGAGCCACCGTGTCCCTTTTGCTTTCCCTATATCCACATTATTTTGTTCTTTAAGCTTCTCACTTGTTTGATTTGAAGATTTTGTCAATTCCACCAATCATGACTTCCTGCCTTGTACCCCCTCTCCACCTATTCACCCTTCTTTCTTCACACAATTATTTTATAATTCATTCTTCTTTCTTCACACAATTATTTTATAATTCATTCCCCAATTTTTCCATATAACCAAACTTCTGCAAACTAAAATCTCAATGTAAAGGTAAAGGTTCCCCTCGCACATATGTGCTAGTCATTGCCGACTCTAGGGGGCAGTGCTCATCTCCATTTTCAAAGCCGAAGAGCCAGCGCTGTCCGAAGACATCTCCGTGGTCATGTGACTGGCATGACTCAATGCCAAAGGTGCACAGAACGCTGTTACCTTCCCACCAAAGGTGGTCCCTATTTTTTCTACTTTTTACATACTTTCGAAACTGCTAGGTTGGCAGAAGCTGGGACAAGTAACGGGAGCTCACCCCGTTACATGGCAGCACTAGGGATTTGAACCGCTGAGCTGCCGACCTTTCTATCGACAAGTTCAACGTCCTAGCCCCTGAGCCACCGTGTCCCTGGCATCTCAATGACTGTACCCTAAATACAAAAATAAGTGACCCAGTAAAAAAAGACACATTTTTGTACTGATTCAATCGTAGGGCAAAAGTCTGGATTTCCACACTGCATTTCTTCTAATATAGTCACTGCACCTCTTTCACACACATCATTAAGTAACTACACCGCCTATTGCTTTTACATTCACTCTTGCTACAGGTAGGCCTCGACTTACGATCATAATTGGGATCAGAATTCCTTTCCTAAGCTAAGGCGGTTAAGCTTGTTGCAACTGATTTTATGAGCTTTTTTGCCACAGTTGTTAAGTGGATCATACGGTCATCCTAAATCTGTGACAATTGCTGAGCACCTGGCCTCTGATCACATGACCCTGGGGATGTTTGCTACCTCTACACCATTGTCTGCCTCCCATCTTCCAGAGAAAGTATGCAATGTACTGATAATCACCCTTGAGATATATTTTCTTCCAAGCCCCCCAAAAACCTTTAGGCAGTTTGTTTATATATCATACTTGTAGTCCTCGACTTACAACAGTTCACTTAGTGGCCATTCAAAGTTACAACAGCACTTATGACGATTTTTCACACTTATGACCACTGTGACATCCCCATGGTTAAAATTCAGACACTTTGCAACTGACTCAAATTTAGATTTAGATTAACCATGTTACCAACTTAACAAATGTGGCAAGAAAGGGCGTAAAATAGGGCAAAACTGAACCAATATTTCAATTAACAACAGAAATTTTGGGCTCAATTGTGGTCATAAGTTGAGGACCATCTGTACTTAGAAGCAAAAGTAGATAGTAAAAAGCATGACTAACATCTCGTTCATGGGCATCTTTGTCGGCAAGACTCCATTAGAGAACTTATTCTGATAATTGCCGAGTCAACACTTTCAGTTATTTTAAAAAGCTAAGTGCTTTATGCACCAAAATCAGACTCTGATCCATGCTAAAATTTGTTTTTATAATTTACTCGTTTACAAATCAAAACCAATTCAAATAACAGTTGTGACTTTGGATTGTGCTCGACTATAAACTACCCAAAAGCTAATTGTTGAAGTGCAATGTATTTCGCAAAACCAGAAAATTGGATTGAATAAAGAAACTGAATTATGGGCAAATATTTTGTGAGAATACAATTGATCTGTGCTACCTAAGAGAACCTGAAGTTAAACAGCTGCCACCTGTTTGAGGACTTTGTCTCCAAAAGAGGTACTCTCAAAATAGTGATGGTAGTGTGAGAGTGAGTGTTGCTTTTGTAGAGAACAGCCACTGCAGCTGACAAACAGCTTGAGACAATCTGTCCCTTGAACAATATGAAGAAATATGCTTCTGGTAGAGCTTTTGAGGGAAACAAATCACAGCCGTGTCTCGAAGGAGGTATCTTAATATAGAGCAGAGGAGTATTTACATGTTTTCTTTCTTTTCAACAAAAGAGGAATAAACTAAGATCCAATCTGCATCTGTTTTCCAATTTATATTTCCAAAATTGATCAGGAGTAAAATATACGGAGGTGACACAATAATACACACTCAGGAACAATTCTCTAAGCAGCAGCAGAATGACTCAACCAAGCAGAAACTATCAACTTAAAAATATATCTCATATCTTCAGGCTGGCATCCAAATTAAACTCCACTGCTTATCAATTTTGGGATAATTATTTAAAGCATAATATTCCTAAACAGACACATCTCAATTAGTAATTTAGAGATATACCTGGAGGCTGTACATCTTCTTGGATAATGCCGGCTCGATTTATACTTTGTGCCTTTTCTAATAAATATAAAATACATAAGTAGGTAAAATGCACACTTAGTTGACTTACTGCTCAATATTCATGAATATGTTAAATGTGGTGTTTAAGGCTAAATCTCGCAACAGCTATTTCTTATCCTTCTGTATCTGTTCCCTGCTCTCTCCCAATACCACGCTATGAAATTTTCTTAATTTCTTAAAATTTACTCCTGTACACTTTTACTTTGTGCTTCCATCTTTCCTACAGTGCATTTGGTTCTTATTTCCCATCAGAGTTTGTTACTGACCATGCTAAGATTTTGCTTATGCAAACTTATATACACACAAGCCCATGTCTCTATGCTACTCACCTAATGTACTATGCTATTCACCTAATAGCATAGTACTCAATATACTACTACTAATAGCACCTTATGCAGAACTGCCTATATACTCGGATGTTACCTTAACAGCTCTTACGTTCTTGGTTAGGACTTGAATTGGTTTTACCAGTCCCAGACCTTTTTAAAATATATGATGCTCCAAGTAGTGCAGTTTTTTGCACTTCTGCTGGTGTTATTGCAGGAAGCTGCAATTTGTTGATGTATCTTATAAAATTCTTGGACATGGTGCCAAGTGCCCTGATGACAATGGGTCATCGTAATTATTATTATTATTGTTGTTATTGTTTTTTTATTTTATTATTTGCATTTATATCCCGCCCTTCTCCGAAGACTCAGGGCGGCTTACACTATATTAAGCAATAGTCTTCGTCCATTTTGTATATTATATATAAAGTCAATTTATTGCCCCCAACAATCTGGGTCCTCATTTTACCTACCTTATAAAGGATGGAAGGCTGAGTCAACCTTGGGCCTGGTGGGGCTTGAACCTGCAGTAAGTGCAAGCAGCTGTGTTAATAACAGGCTATCTTAGCAGTCTGAGCCACCAGAGGCCCTTATTGTTATTATTATATCACTTTTATTCATTAAACATGGAACTCAGTCAACTGAATATTTAACAAATGTGGCAAGAAAGGGTGTAAAATAGGGCAAAACTGAACCAATATTTCAATTAACAACAGAAATTTTGGGCTCAATTGTGGTCATAAGTTGAGGACCATCTGTACTTAGAAGCAAAAGTAGATAGTAAAAAGCATGACTAACATCTCGTTCATGGGCATCTTTGTCGGCAAGACTCCATTAGAGAACTTATTCTGATAATTGCCGAGTCAACACTTTCAGTTATTTTAAAAAGCTAAGTGCTTTATGCACCAAAATCAGACTCTGATCCATGCTAAAATTTGTTTTTATAATTTACTAGTTTACAAATCAAAACCAATTCAAATAACAGTTGTGACTTTGGATTGTGCTCGACTATAAACTACCCGAAAGCTAATTGTTGAAGTGCAATGTATTTCGCAAAACCAGAAAATTGGATTGAATAAAGAAACTGAATTATGGGCAAATATTTTGTGAGAATACAATTGATCTGTGCCACTTAAGAGAACCTGAAGTTAAACAGCTGCCACCTGTTTGAGGACTTTGTCTCCAAAAGAGGTAGTGATGGTAGTGTGAGAGTGAGTGTTGCTTTTGTAGAGAACAGCCACTGCAGCTGACAAACAGCTTGAGACAATCTGTCCCTTGAACAATATGAAGAAATATGCTTCTGGTAGAGCATCTGAGGGAAACAAATCACAGCTGTGTCTCGAAGGCGGTATCTTAATATAGAGCAGAGGAGTATTTACATGTTTTCTTTCTTTTCAACAAAAGAGGAATAAACTAAGATCCAATCTGCATCTGTTTTCCAATTTATATTTCCAAAATTGATCAGGAGTAAAATATACGGAGGTGACACAATAATACACACTCAGGAACAATTCTCTAAGCAGCAGCAGAATGACTCAACCAAGCAGAAACTATCAACTTAAAAATGTATCTCATATCTTCAGGCTGGCATCCAAATTAAACTCCGCTGCTTATCAATTTTGGGATAATTATTTAAAGCATAATATTCCTAAACAGACACATCTCAATTAGTAATTTAGAGATATACCTGGAGGCTGTACATCTTCTTGGATAATGCCGGCTCGATTTATACTTTGTGCCTTTTCTAATAAATATAAAATACATAAGTAGGTAAAATGCACACTTAGTTGACTTACTGCTCAATATTCATGAATATGTTAAATGTGTTGTTTAAGGCTAAATCTCACAACAGCTATTTCTTATCCTTCTGTATCTGTTCCCTGCTCTCTCCCAATACCACGCTATGAAATTTTCTTAATTTCTTAAAATTTACTCCTGTACACTTTTACTGTGTGCTTCCATCTTTCCTACAGTGCATTTGGTTCTTATTTCCCATCAGAGTTTGTTACTGACCATGCTAAGATTTTGCTTATGCAAACTTATATACAAACAAGCCCATGTCTCTATGCTACTCACCTAATGTACTATGCTATTCACCTAATAGCATAGTACTCAATATACTACTACTAATAACACCTTATGCGGAACTGCCTATATACTCGGATGTTACCTTAACAGCTCTTACGTTCTTGGTTAGGACTTGAATTGTTTTTACCAGTCCCAGACCTTTTTAAAATATATGATGCTCCAAGTAGTGCAGTTTTTTGCACTTCTGCTGGTGTTATTGCAGGAAGCTGCAATTTGTTGATGTATCTTATAAAATTCTTGGACATGGTACCAAGTGCCCCGATGACAATGGGTCATCGTAATTATTATTATTATTATTGTTATTGTTGTTGTTATTGTTTTTTTATTTTATTTTGCATTTATATCCCGTCCTTCTCCGAAGACTCAGGGCGGCTTACATTATGTTAAGCAATAGTCTTCATCCATTTGTATATTATATACAAAGTCAATTTATTGCCCCCAACAATCTGGGTCCTCATTTTACCTACCTTATAAAGGATGGAAGGCTGAGTCAACCTTGGGCCTGGTGGGGCTTGAACCTGCAGTAATTGCAAGCAGCTGTGTTAATAACTGTCTTAGCAGTCTGAGCCACCAGAGGCCCTTATTGTTATTATTATATCACTTTTATTCATTAAACATGGAACTCAGTCAACTGAATATTTAAAAATGTATCACAAATACCACTGACTGGCACTAATGGTTGCTACCGGTTGTTGTAAATGTTGTACCTTGATGAACGTATCTTTTCTTTTATGTACACTGAGAGCATATGCACCAAGACAAATTCCTTGTGTGTCCAATCACACTTGGCCAATAAAATTCTATTCAATTCAATTGTTATTAGTATTATTTATATTAATTATAATAAAGTGATAAATTAAGCATAAACTTTTATTTATTTAGTGCATCACCCCAGTAGACCCCATACTCTAAATAAATCAATAAAATACCTAACAATAATACCTAATAATAATAATAATACCCCAGTTTTTTGTTTTTTTTTAAAGGAGTGTCTTGAGGCTGCCCTCTCAACTGACTTTAGAGGAGGTCTGCAATGTGGGGGGGGGGGGGCCGAGAAGGACTAGATCCCAACCGCCATTCTTACTGCAGCTGGGAGGCACTGCCAGTTAGCTGCGCTTTTAGAACAGATTTAAAATGAGGGGGAGCTACGGGACGGCTATGATAATTGTTTATTCCACTGAAAGGCGCCCCACTGACCGCAATTAAGCCCAGCAGGCGCAGTTCTGACCTCCCTCAAAGCTTCAGCCTCCTCTCCTCTCCCCTCCCGCGCCCCCCCCCCTCCCAAGGAAAGGCCGGAGCCGGCGAAGAATGCCGCGCGTGCCCGCCCTTACTGTAGTCCCCCATGTGGCTCATGGGGTAGAAGAAGATGGGGTAGAGGGTCAGGCCCACCGCAGCAGCGAAGCCGCCGAAGACCAGGACGTAGCGCCCGAGGGGCGCCATTTTTACCCGGCCGGAACCGGAAACGGACATTCGCTTCCGGTTCCTGCGCTCCGCCAGCCGAACGGCGGCCGAATGCCCGTGCGGCGTCCCAGGGCGTCCGCGCCTGACCTCTAGCGTCGGTCGCCGGGAAGTAGCCAAGACACGTCACTGCCGAGCTATCTTCGTTGGCGTCTTGTTTTTTATTGTTTTTTATTGTTTTTTATTGTTTTTTATTATTTCTTTTTGTCACAACAGTATACACAAACAATTGTCATAGATAAAACAATATGTCTTGAAGAAAATATATATATATATGAGTAAAAAATATGCATCAACTATATATTGTTCTTTTTATTTATTTATTTATTTTTTATTTGTCTTTCTTTCTTTCTTTATTTTCTTTTATTTATTTATTTATTTATTTTCTTTCTTTGGAGGTTTTTAAAAATTGTGTCTGGAAGGAGAAAAAAAATCTCATTTTAAATATAAGAAGGGAGGCGGCTGGCAAAGCAGAAGTTCCAAAACTGGCTTTTGTCCTCCGGAATCAAATGATTGGTCAGATCCTGAAGTGTAGTCTGCTTTTGGTGGGCTGGGAAGGAGAGCTGCGCTCACTGGGCGGGGCTGCTTTCCTGGCAAGACGTCTCACCGCCGGACTAGGTAACCTTATCAGCGCTGAGGAGGAGGGGGGGGGCTTTGCCCTCTGCTTCTCTTCAGGGCTCTTTCCTGAACCCTGAAGTGAAGCAGAGGGCAAGCCTTTTGTGTGGGGATGAGGGTCTTGGGGGTCCTTTGGTTGGGCTGTGGGCTGCTTTGGCAGGTTCCTTGATGGGGGGATCAAGTGGTTGACTTGATTGTTGGTCTGAGGTTAACTTTGGAGTTGATCTCTGCTGATCTGGGGGCTGATTAGGTTGGATCAGTGGTGGGTTTCAATTTTTTTTACTACCGATTCTGTGGGCGTGGCTTTGGTGGGTGTGGCATGGCTTGGTGGGCGTGGCAGGGGAAGGATACTGTAAAATCCCCATTCCCACCACATTCCTGGGGGAAGATTACTGCAAAATCCCCATTTCCTCCTGATCAGCTGGGACTCGGGAGGCAGAGAATAGATGGGGGCGGCGCCAGTCAAAATTTTCACCACCGGTTCTCCGAACTACTCAAAGTTTCCGCTGCCGGTTCTCCAGAACTGGTCGGAACCTGCTGAAACCCACCTCTGGGTCGGATTCACAGAAGACCAACCATCAAGTCAACAATACCCCCATCAAGGAATGGCCGAAGAAGCCATCGGCAAACAGCCCAACCAAAGGACCTCCAAGACCCATCGACGCTGACAGGGAAGCCCCTGCAATATCAACTGAGAGTATAAACCCCTCTGCCTTCTAGCACTGATGATATTACTAGTTTGGGTAATGAAACATCTGCAAGAAAACAAGGAAGGTCAGAGAGTACCAAGGAGCCCTCATGTCCACCCAGGGCTATAAATATTTTCCTTTGTTGGTGCTCTGCATAACTGATTTCCCTGCCTGAAGGATTAGCGTTCATCCAGCCATCCAGTGGAGATCTGCACGAATCTCCAAAGCAGATTTTAAATGTTCTCTCCTTTGGCCCTTATAACTTTGACATAGCCTCCCAAGTGCAGGATTCATTGTCTAGCTTGGAAATAAACGATCACAAGAGAAAACAATGGTAATTTTATTCTTCACTTTGGACCACGCACACACAGGTACAATGGACACACCTAAATGAGTGATGGCTAACCTTTTTCCCTTCGTGTGCCAAAAGCGCACGTACGCAAGAGCGCACAAGTGTTGTCGGCACCTGTAATGCAATGCACACCCAAAACACATGCGCGCACAACCCCCCTGCCCCCCCGCACGCGCCCCATTCCTCGAATGCGCGCGAGGAGCGGGATTCAAAAATGTTAGCAACCTGCACAGCAGTGGTGGGTTTCAATTTTTTTACTACCGGTTCTGTGGGTGTGGCTTGGTGGGCGTGGCATGACTTGGTGGGCATGGCTTGGTGGGCCTGGCAGGGGAAGGTTACTGCAAAATCCTCATTTCCTCCCGATCAGCTGGGACTCGGGAGGTAGAGAATAGATGGGGACGAGGCCAGTCAGAATTTTTACTACCGGTTCTCTGAACTACTCAAAATATCCGCTGCCGGTTCTCCAGAACTGGTCGGAACCTGCTGAAACCCACCTCTGGGTCAGATTCACAGCAGACCAACCATCAAGTCAACAACACCCCCATCAAGGAACGGCCAAAGAAGCCATCGGCAAACAGCCCAACCAAAGGACCTTCAAGACCATCATCCCCATCGATGCTGACAGGGAAGCCCCTGCAATATCAACTGAGAGTATAAACCCCTCTGCCTTCTACCACTGATGATATTACTAGTTTGGGTAATGAAACATCTGCAAGAAAACAAGGAAGGTCAGAGAGTACCAAGGAGCCCTCATGTCGACCCAGGGCTATAAATATTTTCCTTTGTTGGTGCTCTGCATAACTGATTTCCCTGCCTGAAGGATTAGCGTTCATCCAGCCACCCAGTGGAGATCTGCACGAATCTCCAAAGCAGATTTTAAATGTTCTCTCCTTTGGCCCTTATAACTTTGACGTAGCCTCCCAAGTGCAGGATTCATTGTCTAGCTTGGAAATAAACGATCACAAGAGAAAACAATGGTAATTTTATTCTTCACTTTGGACCACGCACACACAGGTACAATGGACACACCTAAATGAGTGATGGCTAATCTTTTTCCCTTCGTGTGCCAAAAGCGCACGTACGCAAGAGCGCACAAGTGTTGTCGGCACCTGTAATGCAATGCACACCCCAAACACATGCGCGCACAACCCCCCTGCCCCCCGCACGCGCCCCATTCCTCGAATGCGCGCGAGGAGCGGGATTCAAAAATGTTAGCAACCTGCACAGCAGTGGTGGGTTTCAATTTTTTTACTACCGGTTCTGTGGGTGTGGCTTGGTGGGCGTGGCATGACTTGGTGGGCATGGCTTGGTGGGCCTGGCAGGGGAAGGTTACTGCAAAATCCTCATTTCCTCCCGATCAGCTGGGACTCGGGAGGTAGAGAATAGATGGGGACGAGGCCAGTCAGAATTTTTACTACCGGTTCTCTGAACTACTCAAAATATCCGCTACTGGTTCTCCAGAACTGGTCAGAAGCTGCTGAAACCCACCTCTGCTGCACATCCTGAAAATCACCTGGCAGGAGCGCACGCGCGCATATGCAGTGGAGCTGAGCTGGCTGACAGCTCGTGTGCCCACAGGGAGGGCTCTGCATGCCAGCTGTGCCATGCGTGCCATAGTGTTCTGATCTTTCTGTAACTTGAGCCTATCTTCTGGAGTGTTGGCTATTCCTGCCAGCTTGGTGTCATCTGCAAATTTGATGAGTTCCCCATCTATCCCTTCATCCAAGTCATTGATGAAGATGTTGAAGAGTACTGGGCCTAAAACAGAGCCTTGGGGTACTCCACTGCATACTTCCCTCCATGTGGATGTAGTTCCGTTGAGGATAACGGAGGGAATAACGGAGGGAAAGGGGAAGAGAGAAGTGCAGGAAAGAAGGGACAAAAGAAAAAAAATGGCGTTGACTTCCGACTCTCTGGTCCAGTAGAATAAGAGAGTAACATCAAATCTCAACTTTTACTTTTCCACAATAGTATAAAGTAGCCATTTCTGTAACAACAAATCTATCTAATCAGTAAAACCCAAGATCAAAGTTTCATTCTTTTCCACCTCAAGCACAAAGTCCAGAAGCGGTTTCCAAGTAGAAACAAAAATAATGGTGCTTTTTCCTTCAATCAAAGCAGTCAATTTAGCCA
Organism: Ahaetulla prasina; assembly: GCF_028640845.1. Taxonomy (NCBI): domain Eukaryota; kingdom Metazoa; phylum Chordata; class Lepidosauria; order Squamata; family Colubridae; genus Ahaetulla; species Ahaetulla prasina. The sequence continues at coordinate 81,196,923 of NC_080546.1, read as the reverse complement.
TCTCTGCTAACTCCATCAACTTTTGCACCGTCATTATGAACGTTGCGAACCAGTTGCGAGAATCTGAATTTTGATCACATGATCGTGGGGTTGACACAAAGGTCACAAGGGTGAAAAATAGTCATCGGTCACTTTTTCCAGTGTGGTTGTAACTTTAAACGATCATTAAATGAACTCTTGTAAGTCGAGGACTACCTGTATTTGTACTAAGCTGGGTTCAAGCTTGGATGGGATGGCTGAGTCTACCAGTCCAGGCATCCCTCTCCCTCCTCCTCCCCTCCTGCTTTCAGGAACGTGATTGGCGGGCTGTTTTCCATCAGCTTGGAGTTGATCTCTGCTGATCTGGGTGCGGATTAGATTTGAATTCACAGCAGACCAACAATCAACAACGCCCCAATCAAGAAACTGCCAAAGAAACAATCAGAAAACAGCCCAACCAAAGGACCTCCAAGACCATCGCCCCCATCGACAGGGAAGCCCCTACAATGGAAACTGAGAGCAAACCCCCCCTCCCTTCAAGCGCTGATGATGTTACTAGTCTGAGTAATGAAACATCTGCAAGAAAACAAGCACCAAGGAGCCCTCATGTCCGCCCAGAGCTTCAAATATTCTCCTTTGTTGGTGCTCTGCTTTAACTGATTTTCCTGTCTTTTTTTATTTATTTATTTTGCATTTATATCCCGCCCTTCTCCGAAGACTCAGGGCGGCTTACACTGTGTTAAGCAATAGTCTTCATCCATTTGTATATTATATACAAAGTCAACTTTTATTGCCCCCAACAATCTGGGTCCTCATTTTACCTATCTTATAAAGGATGGAAGGCTGAGTCAACCTTGGGCCTGGTGGGACTTGAACTTGCAGTAATTGCAAGCAGCTGTGTTAATAACAGACTGTCTTAGTCTGTTGAGCCACCAGAGGCCCTTTCCCTCCTGTCTGAAGGATTAGCGTTCATCCAGACTCCCAGTGATTTGCATGAATCTCCAAAGCGGATTTTAAATTTTCTTTCCTTTGACATTTATAACTTCGACATTAACCTCCCAAGTTGTAGATGGGAGTAGACGAACAATACTGGCTTGACAATATTCCTAGGCAGGGAAAACCTGCTCGGTCATCCATGCTCTTAAGTTAAGTCCCGATTCAATTGCTTCAAAGAGTTATCAGTCAACTGGTTTTGTAAGTTGACTGAGACTCAAGTGATGAGTCCAAGGGATTTGTATTTGTTTGGTATTGCCATTTTTAAAATGCTAGCGGTTACCTCTTTGTTTGTGAGTGTTCACAGTGCTAATTTTAATACTTACAAAAGTATGTACTCCTATGCCAAAGTACCTTCTCCGCACACTCCCACAAATGGAGCTGCGCATACTCGCGCGTGCCCGACCTACCACTCACAAGGAACTATCCCCTCCCCCATCCCGGCCAGGCCGCCAAGCCAGAAAGGTTGGGGACCATAGTCTAAATCATTCTACCAGACATTCATATTCTATCAGGAATTCTCTTCAAATTTCTAATTGGACCTCTTTCACACACACACACACACACATACACGTATTGGAAGAAATGTCCATCTGGGTTCAGTTCCAAGTGGGGACAAAGACACTGGAAACATGGAGGCTGCTTGGAAAGATGGTTTAATGGTGGTCAGGATCACATGGCTTGAGTTCCTGAACAGAAAAAGGGGCTGAGATCTTGTGCACTCCCTAGCTTTATGCTTTTTCTGAGCTTTGAACTTTCTGGGGCACAGGAAGAGTATCCTGATTGGTTGTCAAACTCCCAGGTGGTCTAGGGGTCTTAGCTAACGTTGTAGGTTGTCTCTCAAGCTTGCTTGAGCCTTGCCATGTGGTGAGTTTCTGTTGCTAGATGAGTCCTATTATGTTGCAGATGATGGTGGCCCATTGACAAAGGTGGGGAGAATGAGTTTCTACCTCTAACCCATTGACAAAGGTGGGGGGAAATGAGTGAGCTTGGCTGAGGCTTTAATGGCCCATTGACAAAGGTCGGGGGGGGGTGGCAGGAAGTTGCAGGGAGCTGCTTTGTCTTTAAAACATGTTTTTCCATTTCTCTTCCAGGAAAATATAATATTCTGCCTTTTTAAATATTTTCTAAAATATTTCATTCTTCTAGGAGGGGGGTGGGTGCTAAATTCCTACACACGCAATTACATCATCCTCATCTCTGCATATAGGTAGACACCTTAACACCCATCACCGCACTAAAGGAAAATGTTGTTGTCCAAAAAATTGGTTCAACCTGGGACAGAAGCCAATCAGAGCCAGACATGAGAGATGCACATTTGCAAAGCCTGCAACGACTCCAACCCAAGAACCAGTGGAAGTGTGGCACCACAGCCACGTAAAATGCCAACTCTTCCACATGCGCCTCGATACGCTTGTGAAGGAGTCTCGTTGATGCGACCACCAATCCCGATTGCAGCAGCAAACGGTCGATTCACCCACCCCCACCCCCACCTGGTCTCACAATTTGACTTTTTCACCGCACTCCCCACCTGGTTCCACAGTTTGGCTTTTCCCCCACCCCACCCCCCACTTGGTTCCAAACTGGGGGGGAAAGACAAACTGTGGTGTGAGATTTAAAACCCCCAAATTTGATACTCACAACTCCAAGACAAGTCTGATTAACAAAATCAAAGATTTATTGGAGAAAATATGAAAGGAAAAAGAAAAAAGAAAAGCGGTTGCAAGCGCAGCCTCATAGACCTTTCCCAAATGGATTGAGTTCAAAGAACGCAAGAAGCAGTTTTCAAGCTACACATTTTATACTCCTACACAATGCACGCCACGCCCAAGAAACTCCCAACTCCTCCTTATTCTCTTATCCTTTTAGTTGTTTTACACTTTTAAAGGGTTATCTTGGCGATTTCCCGTCCATCCATCAATATCTTATCTTATTTACTTGTAATTTTCACCTTGGACCGATGTTCCTGTCGCCTGATAGGATTTTTGCCCCAGGCGTAAGTTCCTGTCTCTTAACAAGTCATAATACATTGTCTCCACTGATTACCATTTGTAGTCACTTTGCATAGTCAGGAAACAGCAGACAGATAGTCTCACACTTTGGTATTACATTTGTTACAATTTATAAAATAAATTGTATTTCCTTTAATTCTATCCTTCTTCTCTTCTACCTGAATTATTCTTTTATACTTTTAATAATTCATAACTCCCTAAGTTTTCTTTGGGTTCCTGTGGAAGCAAGTTTTTATATTCTGAATCTTCTTTCCCCAACCCGTTTTCCTTCCCTCATTATTAATATTGTTTCTTTCCTCCCATTCTCTATTGAAGTTGTTATTAAAGTCATTGTTCGTTTTATTAGCATTTGTATGAGAGGAATCAAACATTGTAAAAACACAGTAGCCAAGAATCCTAATATTGCGAATTTCCAATTTGCAAACCATCCTCTGAACCAGTTATTTACCCCATCTAAGCAGGGGTGAAATCTAACAATTTTCCCTACCGGTTCTGTGGGTGTGGTTTGGTGGGTGGGTGTGTCCTGTGATTGAATGGGTGTGGCCAATTCAATGTCACTCACAGCCATGCCCACTCAGTCAGAACCCCCACCACCAAGCCACACCCACAGAACCTAGTAGGAAAAATAATTAATTTCTATTCTGCCTTTTCTTTTTTTGCGAGATGCCTGCAGCTGCAGCCCCTCCACCCACTTGCTACCCACTCGCTGCCTGTTCGCCCTTCGCCTTGGGTCGGGGGCTGAGGCACAGGGATGCGCCATTCCCCGAGGCCCCGGAACCACTACCTGCCTCAACCAGGTTGGGGAATGCACCATTCCCCGACTCCGGCCGTTCCCCGGAGCTGCCACCCACTCGCTGCCACCTCGCCGTATGTTCACCCTTCGCCTTCGGTCAGGGGCTGGGGCCCAGAGACACCCCATTCCCTGAGACCCCAGAGTCGCCACCTGCTTGCCGCCTGCCTCAACCGGGTCGGGAAATGCACTATTCCCCGACACCAGCCTTGTTCTGGAGCTGCTGGTAGCTCTTCCTTCGCCACGTGGCTGTACTTACTTTCCTCCAGCAGCTGGCTGCCAGGAAAGGCAAGTGTCCGAAAGTTACCAGAGTTGCTCTCCTTGAATATGCCGCCATCATCGCTACCTTGTTCCATGCGCCGACTGCACAAGCGCACACCCAGCCTGCTGCTGATAAATAAATGAAATAAATGGTGTGCACTTGCGCAGCCGGCGCATGGAACAAGACAGGGATGGTAGCGGCATATTCAAGGAGAGCGACTCTGGTAACTTTTGGCTGCTTGCCTTTCCTGGCAGCCAGCCGCTGGAGGAAGGGAAGTACACACCGCGTAGCAAAGGAAGAGCGGGCAGCTGCTCCGGGGCAAGACTGGTGTTGAGGAATGGTGCATTCCCGGACCCGGCTGGGGCAGGCGGTGGCTCTGGGGCTTCGGGGAATGAGCCCCGGCCCCTGACTGAAGGGCGAGCAGGTGGCAAGCTGCCTTCCCAGTGTCCCGGTGTCCAGCTTGCGAAGGCTGGACTGCGGGCCATGGACTGGTTCGGGGGTGTGGCCAGCCAGCGATTGCTACCGGTTCGGCGAACCAGACCCAGTCTCCGCTACCTACTCGCCCGATCCTGTCCGATCCGGTTGCATTTTACCCCTGCATCTAAGGTCAATCCTCTCCAGGTTTGGACTGGGACATGAGCTAATTTTATCATCTTATCTGTAATTTCTTTTACTACCTTTCCCCTCTCATCTGCTTCAATGCAGCAATTATTCAAATTAAATTTTCCACACACACCTCCTTCTTGGGCTAATAAGTAATCCAAGGCTAACCGATTTTGCATGATGTAGGTTCGAGACTTTGCACTTTCCTTTGCTAAATGTGTCATAGTACTTACAGTGTTGTTGGTAATTACTTCGAGCACTGCTTGCAGCCGAATTACCCTGTTTAAAATATAAATAGGCTCTCTGGTACCTAAGGTGCCATCTTCCACCCATGTAGCCGGTCCCTAACTTCCAACTTCCGATTTTTATATCGCTTGGTTGTATGGCTCTTTTTGCTCGGACTTTTATCTGATAAATCATCATACACAGTTAGTCCCAGCAATTGTTTCTGTTCAATGGGGAGGAGAAAAAAAACTTGGCTTTATTATTCCTAGAATGCAAGATCTGTACCACCCCTTGGGTAGATACCCATAGGCATATTTTCCACATATCCAATGCATACCTTTCGGGGCTACCCAGTCCAGGGTGTGGTTTTCAGGATCCTTTAAATAAGCCATCTCAGTTATTTCACTTAATATCTCCTTCTTTGATATTCCGCTTTCTCCCCACCAACTGTCGTTGTTCCATACAGTCAAGCAAATCATGTCCCCTACTGCTATTCTCCTATTTTTCCTTTTTCTTTCATAACATACTTTCCCTACTAAATTTGTAGTTAATGCCCGGGTCCCCTCTTTTCCTTTTGTGAACTTGAGAGTTTTATTTTTCCACATATTTATCATAATATCATGTTTCAATTCCTGAGCTTCCCATGGCCATTGTTCTCCCATATTTGTTCCTCCACACACAAAACAATTGCTTACTGTTAAAGTCTTAGCAATTTCTTCAGCCAGTTGCACAAATATATTCACTGCTTTCTTAGGAAATTCAGGTAATTCTAATTTCTCGAATTCGTAGTAATACTTTTGCGTATTGGTTTTACTTTGGTTGTTTCTAATTTTAATACTAGCCACCCCCATGGATCCTTTCCGGTTCCGTCTATTCCTATTCCAAATTCTTTATATTGGATTCCTTGTTCTAGTGACTGATTTGTATATATACAAATGGGGTTACATTTTCCTTGAGTGCAATCAGTTCTGGTACTACCCATACTGATGTTCATTTCTTTTGGTCCTTTACTTCTCTCATTTGGGACTGTAGTAGCGTATTAGTAATCATAGCTTGGAGCAAAAGCTACATGTCATGTGCTTAATGTAGACACTCTCTGAAGTAGATGCTTCCTTTCTTTCATATAACTTCTTTCCCACTCCAAGTTTCCACATCTTACCCCAAACAAGTTATCGGATCCTTGTCCGTTATTAATGGCTTGGCATGCATCAAAACTCACATCCACACTAGTTTCATCCCTAGTTTCATTATGTGTTATATAACCTTATATGCTTTGGCTTAATGAGAACATCTGAAATGCATTTCCTCCTCCTTTATAAGCATATACCCACATTCTTGCTGTTACTGGTCCTATTGCTTTTGGGTCATAACATTCTATCCCTGTACTGGTGTTGCCGCGTTTGTATTGAGTTTCAGTTTGTATGCAGATTGTTAAGTCAGTCTGCAAACAATCAGGAATCGTAGTGTGGTATATCATTGTGTTCTCAATCTTCCCCTCTCTCTTTGTCATTTTTACATCATTTTTACGTACCCAGCTCTAATGGTTGGGCAGGTTTTAAAAGTATAAAAAGAAGGTTTCCCCACACGTACACTCAGTGTCTTTGTCCCCACTTGGAACTGAACCCAGATGGATATTTCTTCCAACACCACCATGTAATGTGCCAATACATCTTCTACTATTTTAATATCACACTCTATCTTACACCCTGTTCACAGAACACAATCAATACAGTGAGAACAACAACAACACCCACAAAGGCACCTGCAAAACCAGCACATCTGGGAGGTAGTGGATTTTCTCACTCTTTGTTTCCTTTGATTGAGGCAGAAATATAAACAACAATACAGTTCTGGATAGAAAAATTTGCGAAGTTTCGATCCTTATGCTTCTATTACCCCTCCTTCTTTCAAGAAGATCGACTATTGGTAGTTATGTCCTTTGAAACTTTAACTTCAGTGGGTCTCCTTGGTGAGACTCCACCTCCCACCTCTCTCTGGGGCTGGCACGGGCCCTTTTACTCGGGAGTAATGAGTCCAATCTTTTTCAGCCGTCCGGATAGCCGTCTCAGTAGTTAACAAGACAATGTAAGGTCCTTCCCAGGTGGGAGATAGTTTCTCATCTCTCCAGGCTTTTATCAACACCCACTGTCCGGCTTTATATCGATCTACAGCAAATTCCAAGGGTGGTCTCTGTGCAAGAATGCCTTTCTGTCGCAAAAGAGAAAAACACCTGGACAGTTCTTGTTCATATTTAATCTTGTACGTCTATAAATAAGGTACTCGGTCAAATATCCTAAGTATTATATCTCTCTTTCTACATATTGTAATTTCTAACCCATCTCTGTTACAATTCCTAAAAGGGCAACAACTTGTGCTGCTAACAAGCAAAAAATGCCATAGAAAAGAGCAGGGGTCTCCAATCTGGCAACTTTAAGCCTGGTGGACTTCAACTCCCAGAATCCCCCAGCCAGCAAAGCTTGGGGATGGGGGGGAAAGCCAAAATGTGGGACTAGATGGGGGAGGGAAACCAAACTGTGGTAACAGGTGGGGGAGGGAAACCAAACTGTGGAAACAGGTGGGGGAGGGGAAGCCAAACTGTGGGACCAGGTGGGGGAGGGGAAGCCAAACTGTGGGAACAGGTGGGGGAGGGGAAGCCAAACTGTGGGAGCAGGTGGGGGAGGAAAACCAAACTGTGGAAACAGGTGGGGAGGAAGCCAAACTGTGGGAACAGGTGGGGAGGAAGCCAAACTGTGGAAACAGGTGGGGAGGAAGCCAAACTGTGGAAACAGGTGGGGAGGAAGCCAAACTGTGGAAACAGGTGGGGAGGAAGCCAAACTGTGGGACCAGGTGGGGAGGAAACCAAACTGTGGTAACAGGTGGGGAGGAAACCAAACTGTGGAAACAGGTGGGGAGGAAGCCAAACTGTGGGACCAGGTGGGGAGGAAGCCAAACTGTGGGAACAGGTGGGGAGGAAGCCAAACTGTGGGAGCAGGTGGGGAGGAAACCAAACTGTGGAAACAGGTGGGGAGGAAGCCAAACTGTGGGAGCAGGTGGGGAGGAAGCCAAACTGTGGGACCAGGTGGGGAGGAAACCAAACTGTGGAAACAGGTGGGGAGGAAGCCAAACTGTGGAAACAGGTGGGGGAGGGGAAGCCAAACTGTGGGACCAGGTGGGGAGGAAAACCAAACTGTGGGACCAGGTGGGGGAGGGAAACCAAACTGTGGGACCAGGTGGGGGAGGGGAAGCCAAACTGTGGGACCAGGTGGGGAGGGAAGCCAAACTGTGGGACCAGGTGGGGAGGAAGCCAAACTGTGGGACCAGGTGGGGAGGAAGCCAAACTGTGGAAACAGGTGGGAGGAAGCCAAACTGTGGAAACAGGTGGGGAGGAAGCCAAACTGTGGAAACAGGTGGGGAAGGAAACCAAACTGTGGGACCAGGTGGGGAGGAAACCAAACTGGGACCAGGTGGGGAGGAAACCAAACTGTGGGAACAGGTGGGGGAGAGGAAGCCAAACTGTGGGAACAGGTGGGGGAAGGGAAGCCAAACTGTGGGAACAGGTGGGGGAGGGGAAGTCAAACTCTGGGATCAGGTGGGCGAGTGGAAGCCAAAATGTGGGACCAGGTGAGGAGGAAACCAAACTGTGGAAACAGGTGGGGAGGAAACCAAACTGTGGAAACAGGTGGGGAGGAAACCAAACTGTGGGACCAGGTGGGGAGGAAACCAAACTGTGGGACCAGGTGGGAGGAAACCAAACTGTGGGACCAGGTGGGGAGGGGAAGCCAAACTGTGGGACCAGGTGGGGGAGGGGAAGCCAAACTGTGGGACCAGGTGGGGGAGGGGAAGCCAAACTGTGGGACCAGGTGGGGGGGGGAAACCAAACTGGGGAAACAGGTGGGGAGGAAGCCAAACTGTGGGAGCAGGTGGGAGGAAGCCAAACTGTGGGACCAGATGGGGAGGAAGCCAAACTGTGGGACCAGGTGGGGAGGAGAAGCCAAACTGTGGGACCAGGTGGGGAGGAAGCCAAACTGTGGGACCAGGTGGGGAGGAAGCCAAACTGTGGGACCAGGTGGGGAGAAGCCAAACTGTGGGACCAGGTGGGGAGGAAGCCAAACTGTGGGACCGGGTGGGGGAGGGAAACCAAACTGTGGAAACAGGTGGGGGAGGGGAAACCAAACTGTGGAAACAGGTGGGGAGAAGCCAAACTGTGGGACCAGGTGGGGAGAAACCAAACTGTGGGACCAGGTGGGGAGAAACCAAACTGTGGGACCAGGTGGGGAGGAAGCCAAACTGTGGGACCAGGTGGGGAGGAAGCCAAACTGTGGGACCAGGTGGGGAGAAACCAAACTGTGGGACCAGGTGGGGAGAAGCCAAACTGTGGAAACAGGTGGGGAGGAAGCCAAACTGTGGAAACAGGTGGGGAGAAGCCAAACTGTGGGACCAGGTGGGAGGAAGCCAAACTGGGACCAGGTGGGGAGGAAGCCAAACTGTGGGACCAGGTGGGGAGAAACCAAACTGTGGGACCAGGTGGGGAGAAGCCAAACTGTGGAAACAGGTGGGGAGGAAGCCAAACTGTGGAAACAGGTGGGGAGGAAGCCAAACTGTGGGACCAGGTGGGGAGAAACCAAACTGTGGAAACAGGTGGGGGAGGGGAAACCAAACTGTGGAAACAGGTGGGGGAAGGAAAGCCAAACTGTGGGACCAGGTGGGGGAGGGGAAGCCAAACTGTGGGACCAGTTGGGGGAGGGAAACCAAACTGTGGAAACAGGTGGGGGAGGGGAAGCCTAACTGTGGAACCAGGTGGGGGAGGGAAACCAAACTGTGGGACCAGGTGGGGAGAAACCAAACTGTGGGACCAGGTGGGGAGAAGCCAAACAGTGGGACCAGGTGGGGAGGAAGCCAAATTGTGGGATCAGGTGGGGGAGGGGAAGCCAAACTGTGGGATCAGGTGGGAGATGGAAAGCGAAACTGTGGGAACAGATGGGGGAGGGGAAGCCAAAATGTGGGATCAGGTGGGGGAGGGGAAGCCAAACTGTGGGAACGGGTGGGGGAAGGGAAGCCAAACTGTGGGACCAGGTGGGAGGAAACCAAACTGTGGAAACAGGTGGGGAGGAAACCAAACTGTGGAAACAGGTGGGGAGGAAGCCAAACTGTGGGACCAGGTGGGAGGAAACCAAACTGTGGGACCAGGTGGGGAGGAAACCAAACTGTGGGACCAGGTGGGGAGGAAGCCAAACTGTGGAAACAGGTGGGGAGGAAGCCAAACTGTGGAAACAGGTGGGGAGGAAATCAAACTATGGAAACAGGTGGGGAGGAAACCAAACTGTGGAAACAGGTGGGGAGGAAGCCAAACTGTGGGACAGGTGGGGAGGAAGCCAAACTGTGGGACCAGGTGGGGAGGAAGCCAAACTGTGGGACCAGTTGGAGGGGAGCCAAACTGTGGGACAAGGTTGGGGGGGGAAGCTAAACTGTGGGACCAGGTGGGGGGGAAGGCAAACTGTGGGACCAGGTGGGGAGGAAACCAAACTGTGGGACCAGGTGGGGAGGAAGCCAAACTGGGGACCAGGTGGGGGGAAGCCAAACAGTGGGACCAGGTGGGGAGGAAGCCAAACTGTGGAAACAGGTGGGGAGGAAGCCAAACTGTGGGACCAGGTGGGGAGGAAGCCAAACTGTGGGACCAGGTGGGGAGGAAACCAAACTGTGGACCAGGTGGGGAGGAAGCCAAACTGTGGAAACAGGTGGGGAGGAAGCCAAACTGTGGAAACAGGTGGGGAGGAAGCCAAACTGTGGGACCAGGTGGGGAGGAACCAAACTGTGAAACAGGTGGGGAGGAAACCAAACTGTGGAAACAGGTGGGGGAAGGAAAGCCAAAGTGTGGGACCAGGTGGGGGAGGGGAAGCCAAACTGTGGGACCAGGTGGGGGAGGGGAAACCAAACTGTGGAAACAGGTGGGGAGGAAACCAAACTGTGGAACCAGGTGGGGAGAAGCCAAACTGTGGGACCAGGTGGGGAGAAACAAACTGTGGGACCAGGTGGGGAGAAGCCAAACAGTGGGACCAGGTGGGGAGGAAGCCAAACTGTGGGACCAGGTGGGGAGGAAGCCAAACTGTGGGATCAGGTGGGAGATGGAAAGCCAAACTGTGGGAACAGGTGGGGGAGGGGAAGCCAAAATGTGGGATCAGGTGGGGGAGGGGAAGCCAAACTGTGGGAACAGGTGGGGGAGAGGAAGCCAAACTGTGGGAACAGGTGGGGAGGAAACCAAACTGTGGAAACAGGTGGGGAGGAAACCAAACTGTGGAAACAGGTGGGGAGGAAGCCAAACTGTGGGACCAGGTGGGGAGGAAACCAAACTGTGGGACCAGGTGGGGAGAAACCAAACTGTGGGACCAGGTGGGGGAGGGGAAGCCAAACTGTGGAAACAGGTGGGGGAGGGGAAGCCAAACTGTGGAAACAGGTGGGGGAGGGAAATCAAACTATGGAAACAGGTGGGGGAGGGGAAACCAAACTGTGGAAACAGGTGGGGAGGAAGCCAAACTGTGGAAACAGGTGGGGAGGAAGCCAAACTGTGGGACCAGGTGGGGAGGAAGCCAAACTGTGGGACCAGGTGGGGGAGGGAAACCAAACTGTGGAAACAGGTGGGGGAGGGGAAACCAAACTGTGGAAACAGGTGGGGGAAGGAAAGCCAAACTGTGGGACCAGGTGGGGGAGGGGAAGCCAAACTGTGGGACCAGGTGGGGGAGGGGAAACCAAACTGTGGGACCAGGTGTGGGGGGGAGACAAAATGGGGGAACAGGTGGGGGTTGGGGGGGGGAAAGCCCCCCCCCCCACCCGTTCATATAGTTTGGTTTCCCCCCCCCACCTGTTCGCACAGTTTTTTACAGAATTCATTATATATTCAAATCTGTATTCACTGGGTTATATTCAAACCTCTATTTACTGTACTGAGAATCTGCAGGTCCTTTTACTTCTTTTTCCTTACATTTCACTTAACGTTTCAAGTTTTCATAACGTTTCATGTGATATTGCTTCAAGAGATGACTTTGAACATTAGCACATCATCATGGGACATTTTTGAAAAGCACAGAAATACAAAAGAAATGCCTACCGCAAAAGGGCGACGGCCTTCACCGCGTTTTGGCAATTTATTATCTCCCAGTCACATGTCGGGGGCTCCTTCAGAATGTTCTAGATAAGAGAAAGATTAATTAGGAGAAGCCAGCGAATTGAATAGAATCTAGGGCTAAGTATACATGACAGCAATCTCTGCAACAAATAACCACCACCACCACCACCCCGGTAATTTAAAAAGTACAGTATACATAAATTGATGGAAGGAAATGGGCAATTCTTTGTTAGATTCTCCCTTCTCATTCTCAGAGGGTTGCATGGGGCAGGAAAGAAGCTATTTCACTGGATCAGCAAATCAGTCTATTCAGGAAACTTTCTTGGAAGGCTCTGAAAACCCAGGATATAAAACCTTCCTGTATATATATCACAAACAACAGTTTGAGAGATGCAGCCTTTCCTGCTGGACTTCCAGATCCTTAATAGAATTGCCTTTAATCTGGTGGTTTCCATATGGGTGAGTATCTCCAGGGGCCTGTTTTTCTTGAACCGAGTCTAGCTCTTAGCCTAATTTCAGACCTAGGATGTAGGAGGCTCTATTGTGATCCGCCAGCAGCCTGCAGAGCTGGCAATGGAGTCAGATAGCGATGAGGCTGAGGAAGAACATGGGCCAGTCCTGGAGGCTGGGGAAGGCCCGGATGAGGGTTTTGTGTCGGAGGCAATGGTGGGGCCAGGACCATCAGGGAGTGATGTGCAGACTCTAGAGCCTGACTGTGGTGAGGCAGAGGAACAAGAGGAGCCTGTTCCTAATGCACGCATGAGAAGACCTGCCAGAAGGCAAGAGCAGCTCAAGCAAAGAGGACGACTCGGGAGTAGGGCCAAGAGATGATTGGCCCCTCCCATAAGGCTTAAAAGACCAGCAACAGCTTTTGGGCTCTTTGCCGGAAAACAACGTTGATAGCTTTGTCTTGTTGCATTTGTTTTGTATCGGTGTCTTCTGAGCTTTTGCCAAGAAAGGCCTTTGTCAGCTTGCCTAATTAAACCAAGGTTGGTGATAAGACTGAAGAATTGTGTTGGGAGGAATTTGCTTTAGTTTAGTTGATCTATGCTGAGAACGAGCATTCTAATAAAGTTTGTTTGTTTTTACACTGACTGAGTTTCCTACTACCTACTGGCTACACAACAGGCTCCTCTTTCTACAGGTGCTGCATAAAGGCTGACGTCGGCCTCAATGGGAAGACCGCAGCATCCAGCACTGATGAGGGAGAAGCCCTCACTGCTATCTCATTAATGACTTACATTTTACATTAAGTAAAATAATTAGCCCACACTCCAGAATAGCTCTTCCGTGCAAAGATAGCTTCATCCAGATGCTTTATTGTATGTACCTTTAGATGGCTTAAGGCTTCCAGCTTCTTCTTGATTGGCAATTGATTGACAACGCCATCAGCAGACTTGCTCAGCTTGTGACGTAGGCAGAGTTGACGGATGGATCCTAGAACATCAATTCATTCACATTATTATATTAAGAAGCGAAACGTCTTCAAGAAAAAAAACGAAGGAAGTCCAGTTGCTGTCTGAAAAAGCCCCTTGGGACAACCGTGACCTGGATGACTCAGAATCTCCATAGACATTCATCAAGATTAATTCCAGAACTTTCCAATGATGAGTTACAAATTATATATGAGTGGCAAATTCTGTTGTAAATTCCATCAATTATGAACTTGAATCAAAATGAGGTCCCAATTTTTTGAAGAAGCATCCCACTTCTCCATTCCAAATCAAGTTGTCCAACAAGATCAAACTGTTTTGCTGCACTTAGGTGGCATTTTGCACATCCCTATATAATGCAAGGAAGGTTTCCACCGATGCAAAGCAACTTTGCAAAATAAAATGGCGTTCAATTATAATGTGGTACTTCTCCATGTTGTGAGTGGGTTGTTCCAGCACCTGGAAAGGGAGATGGGACTCTAGAGGAGAGCTGCAATTCTCGAAGGCGTCCGAAGAACTCCACCGATTTTCTCTACGTTCAAGCAGCTTCTTGTTGTTTGCAGGTGCACATAAACACATGACAACTGTTAAGATTCCAATACAACCAATAAAGTTAAAAGGAACAGAATGAACTATTTCCAGAAATGTCTTACTTGGATTATCCTGTATCAGAGGTGAAATTCTCTAGGTTTGGACCGGATCGCCCGATCCAGTAGCGATGGCGGCTGGTGCTTCGGAGAATCGGTAGCAAAAATCCCTGCTCCCGCCCCCTGCCCCTGCTGAGCCGCGCCATCATCAGAGGATTTTTTTTACTTTTAAAAGCATTTTTTCTTCAGCCGAAAAAAAAAGGCTTTGATGATCGCGCGGCGCAGCTGTGGCTATATAATTCCAAACAAAAAATGAATAATATTGATGTTTTTGACTGCTTTTTGTACTGAAGATTCTCTTACATGATTTTCATGTTTTTTAAAAAAACTTTTTAATAGTTTAATCTGTTTTTATATTGTTTTTAATTGCTATAAGCTGCCCAAAGTCACGTATTTAAGGCAGCTTTGAATGAAGGAATAAATCAATAAATAAAACACCAGCAGTAAAAATTATTAAGACATTCGAAACTAATTTTTCACACCTACCTTCTCTGGATAGCTGGAAGATGACAGAATTCAGTAAGTTACCCATAGTAACTTATTGAAACAAAAGACTGGTGAAAAAAAGATAAAACATTGTTTTCCTGTTAATATAGTTGATTGTCAGAGATTTCCACAAGATAATCAAACTTTAGTAGTTGAATATGAAATGCTATCAAGATCATCGGAAAAGAATGAACTGGTTTTTCATTAATCAAAAACAATTCTTAACATCATTTCATTCTATCTATATTTATTTATTTATTTATTTATTTATTATATTTGTATACCGCCCTTCTCCCGAAGGACTCAGGGCGGTTCACAGCCAATAAAAACAACAGAAAACATATAATAAAACAGCTAAAAAAGAATAGAAAACTTATTCAATTGATGGCCTAAAACTTTTAAATACAAATTTAAAACCCCGTTTAAAACCCCTGATTTAAAACCCCAATTTAAAACTATGTTCACGCTAGTATTCCTCTGAAAACAATAAAATACCCTATCCCACCAGACTTGAAATCCTAGGCTTAGAAAACTTGGAACTCCGTCGCCTTCGACAAGACCTAAATTTAACTCACAGAATCATCTATTGTAATGTCCTTCCTGTTAAAGACTACTTCAGCTTTAATTGCAATAATACTAGAGCAACTAATAGATTTAAACTTAATGTTAACCGCTTTAATCTAGATTGCAGAAAATATGACTTCTGTAACAGAATCAGCAATGCTTGGAACACTTTACCTGACTCTGTGATCTCTTCCCATAATCCTAAAAGCTTTAACTAAAAATTTTCTACTATTGACCTCACCCCATTCCTAAGAGGACCATAAGGGGCGTGCATAAGCGCACAAACGTGCCTACCGTTCCTGTCCTATTGTTTTTCTTTTCTTCTTCCTATATATATGCTTATACCTCCTTATATTTACTCATATATGTGTTTATTTACTATATAATCTTTGTATGATACTGACATATATTGTTGTGACAAAATAAAATAAATAAATAAAATAGTATACACCCACCCATCCATCCATTCACCCACCTATCCATTTACCCACCCACCTACCTACCTACCTACCATTCTCTTTTATAAACTATTAGTAAAGCAACCATCCAATCGAATAAAATAACTCATCTTGCCAAAGCAAAAGGTCTCTGCTGAAATCTCAAACAGCAAGCAAAGGAGAGGGAAACCTAACCTCTGAAGGGAAGTGACAGGGAAACGAGGAGAAAGAGAAGAAAGGAGAAAGTTTGCAAAAGGCCAGAGTCTCCTACAAGCTGGTAGGGACCCTTCTGCCGATCCTAAACAACAGAGGATCCAGAGGCAGGTGGGAGTCTAAAAGAATATCCTTTAAGCCAGCCAGGAACTCTGGGAAGGGCAACTGATGGACTTTACAAAATAGTCTTCTGCCTAGAGAGAGTTTAGAAAGGCTGAAGACATTTGGACAGCCTGCGTGGTTCTTCAACATGAAACCTTTTTGGAGCCATCTCAGTTTTCTCTTCCTATTTGACTGGCTCACATTGTCCCGTGTCATCTCTTGGGGCTCGGTTTGGAAATACCGGTATGTGACGATGGTTCTCCAGAGATGAAAGCCAGATTTGGTTGAGGAATCACCAACTGATGATGGGGATGGAGTGGGGTGAGGTGAGAGACTTTCTCAAACCTCCAATCCTCCCCCCTCCACTTTGTTTTTTTTACAGTGAGCTGGTCAGTCCACTTCTAACCCAGAACAGCTATGGGGGCCCTCCTGCAGGAAAGTCAACTTGCTCCCTAATCAACAGAGCTTCCGCAAGGGAAAAGTTTAGCATTCAACTTAGCAACTTGTTCCACTTACATCCAAACATCCAAGCTCTTCAACGAAGAACCAGGTGGCAGTTGGTCTCCCCCCCCACCCCGTGTTCTGTGACATCAGGCTGACATCAGCAGCTGGATGACATCACAACATTCCTGTCCTTCAGGAGACCCTCTTCTTTGTGGCAGCCCCTCAAATACTGGAAGACTGCTATCATGGCACCCCTAATTCTTCTTATTATTCTTTTTTTTTTTTTTAGAAAAGAATGGCATCTAATTTTGGTAGATGCCCAAAAGTAGAGAAATGGGGACCAAAAATGCATAGAAATATCAGTACAGGTAGTTCTCAACTTATAAGCATTCGTTTAGTGTCCGTTCGAAGCTACAATAGCACTGAAGAAAGTGATTTACATCCCTTTTTCACACTGATGACCCCCGCAGCATCCCTGTGGTTGATTTCCAGAAAACTAAGGTAGTCCTTGACTTACGACCACAACTGAGCCCAAAATTTCTGTGGCTAAGTGAGAAATTTGTTAAGTGTCGTGTCCCAAGTCTGGGTAATTGCACCACTTGGCTGACTTCCTGCTCTGACGGCTGCCTCGAAGGAGCACACACAGTGTGAGTGAGCTGTATTGGGTTTCTGTTTTCACTCCTTGACTCCTCTCCGGGCATGGGGCCGGGGGCTGGAGGCATGACAGGCCGTTCATCTTCAGTATCAGACTCCGAGTCTGATAACAGGCCCGGGAGGAGACGGGAGGGGCCCGGCTGAGGAGGACGAGGCACAACACTAAGTGAGTTTTGTCCCATGTTATGACTTTCCTTGCCACATTTGTTAAGTGAATCACTGCAGTTCTTAAATCAGTAACAAGGTTGTTAAGTGAATTAAGCTTCCTCATTGGCTTTGCTCGGCAGGTTGCAAAAGGAGATCACATGCCCCCTGAGACACTGCAACCGTCATAAGTACATGCCAGTTGCCAAGCACCTGAATTTTGATCACGTGACTATGGGGATATTTCAACAGTCATAAGTGTGAAAAATGGTCATAACTCAACTGTTTTTACTGTTTTAACTTCAAGGCGTCACTAAATGAATGGCTGTAAGTCGAGGACTACCTAATACTTAGCCCAGATAGTCCTCCACGTACGACCACAATGGAGCCCAACATTTCTGTTCCTAAGTGAATCATTTGTTAAGTGAGTTTTGCCCCATTTTATGACCTTTCCGGCCACAGTCGTTAAGTGAATCACCGCAGTAGTTAAATTAGTCACACGGTCTGTTAAGAGTAATGTGGGTACACAACCAAGGTTGTGGACTATTGAGCAGAGTACCCTACGCATGAAACAACCAAGACACAGCCTTGACACAAAGGCAAATAACAATTTCCTGACACGGTCGTTAAGCGAATCGGGTTTCCCCATTGTCTTGGCTTGTCAGAAAGTCACAAAAGTTGATCGCATGACTCCGGGACACTGTGACCGTCATAAATGTGAATCAGTGGTCAAACGTCTGAATTTTGTTCACGTGACCCTGGGAATGCTGTGAAAAACGGTTCTACGTCACTCTTTTTCTGTGCCGTTGTAACTTTGAATGGTCACTAAATGAACTGTTGTAAGTCGAGGACTACCTTACTACATTGCCCGCCTGGGTTTCCTTTTCTTTTTGTTATCCACTTTCTTTGCCAAGTTTTTCCAAATTCTTCCAGCAGATGGTGGCATAATCTTACAAATCTTCCCTCAGACAAGTTCTGAAAAAAACAAATAAATCAGAATTCGATTTTGGAATTTCCAGATATATACGGTATTCATTTTCTTCGACCCTAACCCTACAACAACAACCCTGTGAGGTGGGTTGGCTGAGAGGGATGGACTGGCCAAAGTCACCCAGCTGGCTTTCAGGCCTGAGGCGGGACTAGAACTCTCCAGTCTCCTAGTGATTGGCCCAAAATCACCCAGGTGGCTTTCATGCCAAAGGAGGGACAATAATTCTCAGTCACCCAGCTGGTTTTCAGGCCTGAGGCGGGACTAGAACTCTCCGTCTCCTACTGATTGGCCAAAATCACCCAGGTGGCTTTCATGCCAAAGGAGGGACAATAATTCTCAGTCACCCAGCTGGTTTTCAGGCCTGAGGTGGGACTAGAATTCTCCGTCCCCTACTGATTGGCCAAAATCACCCAGGTGGCTTTCATGCCAAAGGAGGGACAATAATTCTCAGTCACCCAGCTGGTTTTCAGGCCTGAGGCGGGACTAGAACTCTCCGTCTCCTACTGATTGGCCAAAATCACCCAGGTGGCTTTCATGCCAAAGGAGGGACAATAATTCTCAGTCACCCAGCTGGTTTTCAGGCCTGAGGCGGGACTAGAACTCTCCGTCTCCTAGTGATTGGCCCAAAATCACCCAGGTGGCTTTCATGCCAAAGGAGGGACAATAATTCTCAGTCACCCAGCTGGTTTTCAGGCCTGAGGCGGGACTAGAACTCTCCGTCTCCTAGTGATTGGCCCAAAATCACCCAGGTGGCTTTCATGCCAAAGGAGGGACAATAATTTTCAGTCACTCAGCTGGCTTTCAGGCCTGAGGCGGGACTAGAACTCTCCGTCTCCTAGTGATTGGCCCAAAATCACCCAGCAGATTTTCTTACATAAGGCAGGACTAGAATTCACAAACTCCTGGAGATCAGTCCAAGTTAGAAAGCCCACTTTAATTCCTAAAGTGAGACTAGAACTCACTGTCTCCTGGGGATTGGCCAAAGTCACCCAGTTGGCTTACATGCCTGAGGCAGGATTAGAATTAGCAGTATCCTGGTGATCGGCCTAAAATCGCCCAGCGGACTTTCTTACATTGGCGGGACTAGAACTCCCAATCTCTTGATGATCGCTCCCAAATCTCACTTTAATTCCTAAGGCTGTTTTCCTGCAATTGTAATCATCTCACCAGACTATGCCAAAAAGACAAAAATAAAAAATAAAAAAGGGTGAGGATGCTAGTGTTTGCTCCTATTATTATTATTATTATTATTATTTTTGGTGGGGGGAGGAATGCTGCCATTTTTCCCTTGCAAGATTTCCAAACAGAAACAATACAAGTTTGGCTGGTTGGAGAAAGCATTTCCTTGGGCTCGGTTCCTTCTATTGTCCACTGTTAAAAAGTTTCTTGTCGCTACAGTTGCCTGGTATGAAATGTATTTATGTGTACCAAAACACAAGGACTTTTCCTACATATATGTAACGTTAAAATAATAAATTTCATTCGTCACTACTGTACACAGGATATTGCATCTGTGTTCTAATGGTTGTGAACTATCCAGAGGCAGTACACACATTTGATTAATAAAGTGTGTGTCCATCTCTCTGTGTGTATTTGTGTGTGTGTGTGAATTAAATATACTTCTTTTTTTCACCTATTCATTAGGCATATACCTTTGGTAAACCACCAATTCTTTTTCTTTATTTGCATTTATATCCCACCCTTCTCCAAAGACTCAGGGCGGCTTACACTATATTATTTTATTTATTTATTTATTTATTTATTTATATTTATATACCGCCCTATCTCCCTAAGGACTCAGGGCGGTTCACAGGCAGTTAAAACACATATAAATACAGATTAAAAACAACAATTAAAAAACTTATTCTATAGCCTAATTTTTAAAACAATATAAATAATAAAAACCCCTTAAAACCAATTTTTAAAAATCTAATCCAGTCCCGCGCAGATGAATAGGTGTGTTTTAAGCTCGCGAAAGGTTGGAGGTCCGGAAGTTGACGAAGTCCTGGAGGAGTTCGTTCCAGAGGGTGGGAGCCCCACAGAAGGCCCTTCCTGGGTGTCGCCAGACGGCACTGCCTAGCTGACGGCACCCTGAGGAGTCCCTCCTGTGAGGCGCGGGTCGGTGAGAGGTATTTGGTAGCAGTAGGCGGTCCCGTAAATAGCCCGGCCCTATGCCATGGGCGCTTTAAAGATTGTCACCAGCACCTTGAAGCGCACCGGAAGGCCACAGGTAGCCAGTGCAGTCTGCAGGATAGGTGTCACACGGGAGCCACGAGGGCTCCTCTATCACCCGCGCAGCCGCATTCTGGACTAACTGAAGCCTCCGGATGCCCCTCAAGGAGCCCCATGTAGAGCATTGCAGTAATCCAGGCGAGGCGTCACGAGGCGTGGTGACGTGCATAAGACATCCCGGTCTAGAAAGGCGCAACTGGGACACCAGGCGAACCTGGTGGAAACTCTCCTGGAGCGGCCGTCAAATGATCTTCAAAGACAGCGTTCATCCAGGTGGCTTTCATGCCAAAGGAGGACAATAATTCTCAGTCACCCAGCTGGTTTTCAGGCCTGAGGGGACTAGAACTCACTGTCTCCTGGGATTGGCCAAAGTCACCCAGCTGGCTTTCAGGCCTGAGGTGGGACTAGAACTCTCCAGTCTCCTAGTGATTGGCCCAAAATCATCCAGGTGGCTTTCATGCCAAAGGAGGACAATAATTCTCAGTCATCCAGCTGGTTTTTAGGCCTGAGGCGGACTAGAACTCTCCAGTCTCCTAGTGATTGGCCCAAAATCATCCAGGTGGCTTTCATGCCAAAGGAGGACAATAATTCTGTCACCCAGCTGGTTTTTAGGCCTGAGGCGGGACTAGAACTCACTGTCTCCTGGGATTGGCCAAAGTCACCCAGCTGGTTTTCAGGCCTGAGGCGGACTAGAACTCTCCGTCCCCTACTGATTGGCCAAAGTCACCCAGCTGGTTTTCAGGCCTGAGGGGACTAGAACTCACTGTCTCCTGGGATTGGCCAAAGTCACCCAGCTGGTTTTCAGGCCTGAGGTGGGACTAGAACTCTCCGTCTCTACTGATTGGCCCAAAATCACCCAGGTGGCTTTCATGCCAAAGGAGGACAATAATTCTCAGTCATCCAGCTGGTTTTCAGGCCTGAGGTGGGACTAGAACTCTCCGTCTCCCAGTGATTGGCCAAAGTCACCCAGCTGGTTTTTAGGCCTGAGGCGGACTAGAACTCACTGTCTCCTGGGAGGCGCGGGTCGGTGAGAGGTATTTGGTAGCAGTAGGCGGTCCCGTAAATAGCCCGGCCCTATGCCATGGGCGCTTTAAAGATTGTCACCAGCACCTTGAAGCGCACCGGAAGGCCACAGGTAGCCAGTGCAGTCTGCAGGATAGGTGTCACACGGAGCCACGAGGGGCTCCTCCTCCTTTTCTCCCTCCCCTCCCAGACTTTCTTGGTGTGGTCGCCTTTCCTTTGGCCTGCTGCCCTCCGTCCCCTCGCATTGCAGGGGCCGCCCTCCAAAGGTGAGAGGCTCTTGCTGTTCCTCTCCTCCTTTCTGAGAATCCTTTCTGAGAATTTTAAACGTCCGGGGGTTAGACGGGAAAATCCAAAGAGATCCTGGAAGAGGCACCGCAGTTCCGACCATGTTGCTCGGGGGGGAGGGGCACAGGGGACAGACGGACGGAGGAGATCCTCTGAATCAGGGGTCTTCAACCTTGGCAACTTTAAGCCTGGAGGACTTCAACTCCCAGAATGCTTTGGGCTGGCTTGAGATTTGCTGGCTGGGGAATTCTGGGAGTTGAAGTCCTCCAGGCTTAAAGTTGCCAAGGTTGGAGGCCCCTGCTCTGAATGTTTTGGCTCCCGTAACCCCGGGGTGACTTCCTCTGCGCAATAGTTTTCTGCAGAAGTGTAGTGGGTTAGGTCGAGGCAACCACAGGCAGCAACACCGAAGTTCCGGTATTGCAGCCAAACACAGGCTGAGAGCTCCGTTGATTTTGCTCTTCTGCAAAGTCCTTCTCAAGGGGCTCCTCCTCCTCTTCTTCCTGTCCTTTCTCCTCCTCCTCTCCTCTTCTCCTATCCTCCTTCTTTATCCTTTTCTACTCTTCTCCTTCTCTTCTATCCTACTTTTCTCCTCTTCTTCCTCCTCCCCATCACCTCCTCTTCTTCCTCCTCCTTTCCTCCTTTCTGAGAATTTTAATTTCTGAGAATCCTTTCTGAGAATCCTTTCTGAGAATCCTTTCTGAGAATTTTAATTTCTGAGAATCCTTTCTGAGAATCCTTTCTGAGAATCCTTTCTGAGAATCCTTTCTGAGAATCCTTTCTGAGAATCCTTTCTGAGAATTTTAAACGTCCGCGGGGTTAGACGGGAAAATCCAAAGAAGAGATCCTGGAAGAGGCACCGCAGTTCCGACCATGTTGCTCGGGGGGGAGGGGCACAGGGGACAGACGGACGGAGGAGATCCTCTGAATCAGGGGTCTTCAACCTTGGCAACTTTAAGCCTGGAGGACTTCAACTCCCAGAATGCTTTGGGCTGGCTTGAGATTTGCTGGCTGGGGAATTCTGGGAGTTGAAGTCCTCCAGGCTTAAAGTTGCCAAGGTTGGAGGCCCCTGCTCTGAATGTTTTGGCTCCCGTAACCCCGGGGTGACTTCCTCTGCGCAATCGTTTTCTGCAGAAGTGTAGTGGGTTAGGTCGAGGCAACCACAGGCAGCAACACCGAAGTTCCGGTATTGCAGCCAAACACAGGCTGAGAGCTCCGTTGATTTTGCTCTTCTGCAAAGTCCTTCTCAAGGGGCTCCTCCTCCTTTCTGAGAATTTTAAAATTCTGAGAATTTTAATTTCTGAGAATCCTTTCTGAGAATTTTAAACGTCCGGGGGGGTTAGACGGGCAAATCCAAAGAGATCCTGGAAGAGGCACTGCAGTTCCGACCATGTTGCTCACAGGGGACAGACGGACGGAGGAGATCCTCTGAATCAGGGGTCTCCAACCTTGGCAACTTTAAGCCTGGAAGACTTCAACTCCCAGAATGCTTTGGGCTGGCTTGAGATTTGCTGGCTGGGGAATTCTGGGAGTTGAAGTCCTCCAGGCTTAAAGTTGCCAAGGTTGGAGGCCCCTGCTCTGAATGTTTTGGCTCCCGTAACCCCGGGGTGACTTCCTCTGCGCAATAGTTTTCTGCAGAAGTGTAGTGGGTTAGGTCGAGGCAACCACAGGCAGCAACACCGAAGTTCCGGTATTGCAGCCAAACACAGGCTGAGAGCTCCGTTGATTTTGCTCTTCTGCAAAGTCCTTCTCAAGGGGGGGGGGGCTCCTCCCTCCCTCCCTCCCTCCCTTCCAGACTTTCTTGGTGTGGTCGCCTTTCCTTTGGCCTGCTGCCCTCCGTCCCCTCGCATTGCAGGGGCCGCCCTCCAAAGGTGAGAGGCTCTTGCTGTTCCTCTCCTCCTCCTCCTCCTCTTTTCCTCCTTTCCTCCTCTTCTTCCTCTTCTCCTTCTCCTCCTCCTTTTCTCCCCTCCCCCTCCCCCTCCTTCTTTATCCTTTTCCACTCTTCTCCTTCTCTTCTATCCTACTTTTCTCCTCTCTTCCTCCTCCCTCCCCTCTCCTCCTCCTCCTCCTCTTTGTCCTTTTCTCCTCTCCTCCTCTTTTCCTCCTCCGCTTCTCCTCTCCTCCTTTTCTCTTCCTCCTCCCTCCTCCTCCTCTTCCTCTTCTTCCTGTCCTTTCTCCTCTCCTCCTTCTCCTCTTCTCCTTCTCCTTTTCCTCCTCTTCTCTCATTTTCTTCCTCCCCCTCGCTCTCCTCCTCTTCTTCCTTGTCCTTTTCTCCTCTCCTCTTTTTCTCTTCTCCTTCTCCTCTTCTTCCTCCTCTTCTCTCCTCCTTTCCTCCTCCCCTCACTCTCCTCCTCCTCTTCTTCCTTGTCCTTTCTCCTCCTCCTTCTCCTCTCTCCTCCTCCTCTCCTCCTTTCCTCCTCCCTCCCTCCTTCTCCTCCACTTCTTGTCCTTTTCTACTCTCCTTTTCTCCTCTTCTCCTTCTTGTCTTCCTCTCCCTCGCTCTCCTCCTCCTCTTCTTCTCTCCTCCTTTTCTCTCCTCCTCCTCCTTTTCTCTCCTCCTCCTCCCCTCCCTCTCCTTCTCCTCCTCTCCTTCCTTGTCCTTTCTCCTCTCCTCCTCCTCCCTCCTCTTCTCCTCCTCCTCTTCTCCTCTCCTCCTTCTTTCTCTCCTCCTCCCCATCTGCTCCTCTTCTTCCCTGTCCTTTTCTCCTTTCCTCCTCTTCTCTCCTCCTCCCCCTCCCTTTCCTCCTCTTCTCCTCTCCTCCTTCTTTTCTCTCCTCCTCCTCCTCCCCCTTCTCCTCTTCCCCCTTTTCTCTTCTCCTCCTCCTCTTCCTCCCCCTCCTCCTTTTCTCCTCCTCCTCCTCCTCCTCCTCCTCTCCGCCTGCGAAGCAGCCCCGGCGAGGCGCGCCGGGAAGGTCCAGCGAGCGCTTGGAAGGCGCGGGGCGCGAACCAGCCAAAGTTTCGCAGCCTTGGCTTCCTTTTGGTCGGCGGTGAGGCGCGACCTCCTTTCTCCCCCAGCGCCTCCAGTCGGAAAAAACACACCGAGCCTTTCCGGAGAGGGCGAGGTTAAAGAAACGCCGGCTCGGAAACCGCCTCCCGCTCCGTCGTAAAGGGACGGAGGACGAAGAGAAGGAGGTGGTCGCGGGCGGCGGTTTCGCCCTCCGCTCGCAGAGCCCGCCGGCAGGTTCCGCTTCGTACGGTCAGGTAAGGAGCGGGGGGGAAAAAACAGCCACAACCACAAGGATTCTCCCTTTTTTTTGCAAGTCACTTTGGGTGGTGAAAGACGGAGCCGAGAAAAGGGCAGGTCCCGTCAGTCTCCTTCGCCTTGTTCGCGCAGGTGTTTGAAATTCCGGACTTGAACGGTTGTACACCTGGTTGTAAGTCCAAGGCAACGCACCGGCCCGCTTGTCCGGCTATTCTGAACGGCTGCTTTACTCTGCCTTAGAATTGTTTTCTATTCTCTTTATTCTATTCTTTATTTCTTCTGTTCTATTGTTTTCCTTCGTTATATCCGATTAATATAGTTATTACACACTCCTACTCATATATATGCTTATATGTTGTATAATTATTTCATGCTCATGCTTATATATACTGTGTGACAAAATAGATAGATAGATAGATAGATAGATAGATAGATAGATAGATAGATAGATAGATAGATAGATAGATAGATAGATAGATAGATAGATAGATAGATAGATAGATAGATAGATAGATAGATGATAGATAGATAGATAGATAGATAGATAGATAGATAGATAGATAGATAGATAGATAGATAGATAGATAGAATGAATTCCGGACCATGGAGCTTATGGTGCTAAAAGGAGGTGATTAAAACAGAAGTGAAATCCAGCAGGTTCTGACAGGTTCTGGCGAACCGGTAGCGGAAATTTTGAGTAGTTCGGAGAACCGGCAAATACCAACCTCTGGCTGGCCCCAGAGTGGGGTGAGAATGGGGATTTTATAATATTCTTCCCCTGGAGTGGGGTGGGAATGGAGATTTTGCAGTATCCTTTCCCCAGGAGTGAGGTGGGAGTGGGGATTCTGCAGTATCCTTCCCTCCAGGAGTGAGGTGGGAGTGGGGATTCTGCAGTATCCTTCCCTCCAGGAGTGAGGTGGGAGTGGGGATTCTGCAGTATCCTTCCCTCCAGGAGTGAGGTGGGAGTGGGGATTCTGCAGTATCCTTCCCTCCAGGAGTGAGGTGGGAGTGGGGATTCTGCAGTATCCTTCCCCCAGGTGTGGGGTGGGGATGGAGATTTTGCAGTATCCTTCCTCCAGGAGTGGGGTGGGGATGGAGATTGTGCAGTAGCCTTCCCCCAGGAAGTGGGGAGGGAATGGAGATTGTGCAGTAGCCTTCCCCCAGGAAGTGGGGAGGGAATGGAGATTGTGCAGTAGCCTTCCCCTGCGACACCCACCAAGCCACGCACACAGAACCGGTAGTAAAAACATTTGGATTTCACCACTGTGGTAAACCTGTTGAACCTTACTAGTAATGGGCAGCTCTGGTTGACTGGTGTGTGTGTGTGTGTGTGTGTGTGTGTGGGATTCTTTAAACTTCACAGTCCAGAAAGTCTTCAAGGGAGCCTCAACTCTTAGACTAGACCCTACCGAATCTCTGGAATTGGAGTTTTCCCAAAGCTTTGTATAGATAGTCCTTGACGTACAACAATTCCCTTAGGGACTTACATTTCACAGATAATGACCTTTCTCACAACGTTCCCCATGGTCCGCGTGATCTCAAGATTCAGACACTTGGCAGCGGGTTCAGACTTATGACCGTTGCTATGTCCTGGGGTCCTGGGTAATGATGCCCTTTTGCGACCTTCTGACGAGAAAAGTCAACAGGGAAGTCAGGTACACGTCACAGCCCGTTGACTTCACCTATCAACTGCAGTGGTTCACGTCACAACTGGGGCAAGAAAGGCCGTAAAGGGGGGGCAAAACGCACTTAACAAAAGGTCTCCCTTAATGACAGAAATGTTGGGCTCGGTTGTGGTCTTAAGTCGAGGACTGCCTGCGTTGCATGCTCTTAAAACAGTCGTCGGCAGCCTTTTGATGAATATGGTGCTCGATGTGTCAACAGTCAATCTAGATCGGGGTCTCCAACCTTGGCAACTTTTAAGACTTGTGGACTTCAAGTCCCAGAATTCCTCAGCCAGCTTTGCTTTGCTGGCTGAGGGATTCTGGGAGTTGAAGTCCACAAGTCTTAAAAGTTGCCAAGGTTGGAGACCCCTGATCTAGAAATAGTGGCAGTGCAGCGACTACTATAAGCTTTCTCTCTGGTCGTATAAGAACTGGGCTAATGGGAGTTGCAGTGGAACATAGCTGGGAGTGACTGGGTTCAGATGTTGAGCTAGACCGGGGAAAATTAATTTTAAGTATCCACTCCCTATCTCTGTGGGCCTCTGTGGTTCAGACTGGTAAGACAGTCTGTTATTAACAGCAGCTGCTTGCAATTACTGCAGGTTCAAGTCCCACTAGGCCCAAGGTTGACTCAGCCTTCCATCCTTTATAAGGTAGATAAAATGAGGACCCAGATTGTTGGGGGCAATAAGTTAATAATAATAATAATAATAATAATAATATTTTAATTTGTATACCGCCCTTCTCCCGAAGGACTCAGGGCGGTGAACAGGCAGATAAAATATAAATACACACAATAATTAAAAACATCCCTTAAAAAACTAATTTAAATGCCCAAAATGTTAAAAAACATACTCCCCCATAAAATCACAAAATTTTAAAAACCCATCCAATAAAAATAAAAATCAGGCTAGTCCAGCCATACGAAATAAATAAGTTTTAAGTTTGCGGCGAAAGGTCCTAAGGTCAGGTAATTGTCGAAGTCCGAGGGGAAGTTCGTTCCACAGGGTCGGAGCCCCCACAGAGAAGGCCCTCCCCCTGGGGGCCGCCAGTCGACACTGTTTGGCTGACGGCACCCTGAGGAGTCCCTCTCTGTGGGAACGTACCGGACGATGGGAGATAGAAGTTGTATATTATATACAAAGTTGACTTTGTATATAATATACAAATGGATGAAGACTATTGCTTGACATAGTGTAAGCCGCCCTGAGTCTTCGGAGAAGGGCGGGATATAAATTTAAATTTTTTTAAAAAAAGGGAGCAATAACTACAGGTAGTCTCAACTTACCATTTATTCATTTAATGACCGCTTGAAGTTTTAGTGGCATGGGAAAAAAAGTGACTTATAACCATTTCTCACACTGATGACCCAGGGTCATGTAATCTAAATTCCGATGCTTGACAACTGACTCAGATTCAGTGTCCTAGAACAGTGTCCTAGCGACAGAAAGTTTGGGCTCAATGGTGGTCGTAAGTCGAGGACTACCTTTATTTCATTAAGATAACTTGGATAGGGAATTCAGTAGCATGTTTGTCACCTTGAATTATTTGAAATAAATACAGTATTTATGTGTGCCTGCACCAGGATAAAAACCCTCCTCCTTCCTTCAGTGACTTTTAGAATTGATATTTGAATGACTTAAGGGGTTGATTCAGAGGAGATAAATGCTGAAAACTGTTTTCAAAAGACTTTTTCACAGCTAGATTTCAGAGAAGACAAATATCAGAAACCCTTTTTTAATAGTTGATGTGTATGAAATCGGTTTTTTAAAAATATTGTTAAGGTCCTTCTTGCTTTTTTATCCAAAGAATTGCTCAACCTTTTTCTAAAGCTCAACTTGAATTTAATGGTCTTATTGATAAAAAGTTGAACTGGCTAAGGATCTTCCATAATCACCCTGCTAGGATAAAGTATACATTTTAAATTAATATCCAGGCAATTATTATAACCATGTTGATGAGTCATTTCTCTGATTACAAGAAACATGATTTCAGTATTACTGTGAGCGAGCCAGTATGTGCTGACCATGTAGCCTAAAATTTGCAAGTTTAGGGCTATTAACAAAGCTGATGAATCTCAAACTTTGTCCTGAAATAGCCAGCAAAGATATTCTATAATATTAGATGCCCTACACTCAATTGTATAGATCGACAACAGGAAGGTCAGTTAACAACTCTGTAGGAACCAGTTAGCTTTTTAATAATGACGCTGTGTTTATATTCACCTTGTTTGCCATCAGAGGCCATGTTTATATGTCATGCTTACTCATAATGAATTTATCCCTGATTTATTTAGCTCAGTTTTCCAGGTAGATATTTCCCCAACATAGTGTTTCCCCAACATAGACTTGTGGGTTGTTACTTATGATTTATTTTATTTAACTAATTCATGTGGCTATTTGTCTTACAACTCGGGTTGGCTCCCAGAGTTAAAATAAGCCAACGTGGATTTATTTTTCGTGTTCAAAACTTTTATTACAGGTAGTCCTCAAATTAAAACCACAATTGAGCCCAAAATTTCTGCTGCTAACACTTAACAGTTGTTAAGCAAACTATGTTATGACTTTTCTTGCCACAGTTATGAGTGAATTGCTACATTTGTTAAGTTAGTAGTAGTAGAGTGTTTAAGACTGCAGGCCCCTGGGTTAAGGAAACTAGGTTTTGTAGGTTTAGCCTAATGAAGAGAAAACTTAGGAGTGATATGACAGCCGGCCTACAATACTTGAAGGGCTGTCAGGGAAGAGGGCATCAATTTATTCTCCTAAGGGCAGAATAAGAAACAATGGGGGGAAGCTTGTTAAAGAAAGACCCAAACTGGAACTAAAGAGAAATTTCCTGAGTACAAGAAAATCATGAAATTAATTCGTGAGTACAATTAATCAGTGGAACAGCTTTCCTCCTGGAGTTGGGGGTGTTCCCTCGCTGGAGGTTCTCAAGAAAAGATTGAACAATCATTTGCCCAGGATGGTATAAAACAGGGGTCTGCAAACTTGGCTCGTTTAAGACTTGTGGACTTCAACTCCCTGGGAGTTGAAGTCCACAAGTCTTAAAAGAGCCAAGTTTGCAGACCCCTGGTATAAAGGTTTTTGCCTTGGGCAGGACATTGGAGTAGAACAGGGGCCTGCAACCTTAAACACCCAAAAAGCCATTTGGACCCATTTCCCACAGAAAAGAAAACACTGGGAGCCACAAAACCTTTCCTGTGCCTGATTATTTCTTGAGCTGCCACAAAGCACAGAAAATATGACTTCAGTAACAGAGTTATTAACACTTGGAACTCACTACCTGACTCTGTGGTCTCTTCTCAAAATCCCCAAAGCTTCAACCAAAAACTGTCTACTATTGAGCTCACCCCATTCCTAAGAGGTCCGTAAGGGGCGTGCATAAGAGCACAAACGTGCCTACCGTTCCTGTCCTATTATTCCCTTTCATTATATCTAATTAATATAGTTATTACATACTTATGCTCATATATAGGCTTATATATTATAAGTTGTTACATGCCAATGCTTATATATACTGTTGTGACAAAATAAATAAAATAAAATAAATAAATAAAAATAAAAGTATTGTATGTAGATGAATTTAACGTTCTGTTTTCTTCTGAAACTTTTCTTTTCTTGGATTTATTCATCATTGGCCTACTGGGGGTTGAAAAGCTCAATAAATCGTGTGCTGGTGGGTGTCGCACATTGGTGGTTGTGATGCATATTTTGAGTGACAGGGAGCTGCAGCAGAGGGGTAAAAGAGCCACAAGTGGCTCCAGGTTGCTGACCCCTGGACTAGAAGAAAGGTCTCTTTCACTTCTAGTAGTCTATGACTAATAACACAACAGTAATAAATGATAACAAAAATAACTGTGGAAACAGTTATTTTTCCATAACAAAGCAATTGTGGAAAATCAATCAATCTATACAGACAGCCAACGTAGCCCTGATGAGGTAAGTCATTGTTCTATATTTTCAAAAGCTAAGGAACTGTGTCTAGAATACATACACCATAGACACTGGTGTGTTTATATAACACACAAAGTTAAAATATTATTTTTAGGTGCATTAGGGGTGATCCCTAGCAGCTGTGGTTTATTTAATAAGTTACGGCTAAACTATGGCAGCAGGATATGTAACCCAAATGTCTTATATCTGGGTGTCTATTTAGAGGCTGACATTAAAGACACTAAGAATGTCGGTACAGTACAACACTGATAAAACTTCAGGATTTAATTGAGAAGGACTTAATATTCTCCCTTGGCCTTCTGTTTGGAAAACGGGAATCTGCCCTGTATACATATCATATGAACTTCTTAGAGCAGGAATCTCCAACCTTGGCAACTTTAAGACTTGTGGACTTCAACTCCCAGAGTTCCTCAGCCAGCAAAACTGGCTGAGGAATTCTGGGAGTTGAAGTCTACAAGTCTTAAAGTTGCCAAGGTTGGAGACCAGAGGTGGGTTTCAGCAGGTTCTTATCAGTTCTGGAGAACCAGCAGAGGAAATTTTGAGTACCGGTAGTAAAAATTCCGACTGTCCCTGCCTCCATCTATTCTCTGCCTCCCAAGTCCTAGCTAATCAGGAGGAAATGGGGATTTGGCAGTATCCTTCCCCTGGAGTTGGGTGGGAATGGAGATTTTACAGTATCTTTCCCCTGCCACGCCCACCAAGCCACACCCACAGAACCAGTAGTAAAAAAAATTGAAACCTACCACTGTTGGAGACCCCTGTCTTAGAGATACCAAACTATGGAATTCTTAGAGAAACTAAATTTATGCCTGTATGCAGAGCTATTCCTGGATCAAGGTTCATTGCTGTTCGCCAGAGAGTAGGTCATTTCATTGGATGGAGATCAAGTGGTTGAAAAGAAGTTGTGCCTTGCATGTGGACCTTGCCCCTTTAACACACTTTAGATTCCTTTATCATCACAAAGTAGTTTTGCAGATAAATCCTGGAACATGACTAAAGGAGGTCACTTTACGTTGGGGTACTAGTTTGGTTACCTGATCAAAAATTCTTAAATATTGCGGGCAGATTGTTCCATGCCTAGAAACGGAAGTCCAACATACCTTAAGAAAAGCAGCTTGGTCTAAGTTTTCTTCCCAGCCACTAATTATGAAATTTACCTCAGATGACATCTCTACTCTGGATTTCATTAGAGCGATGGTTCTCAACCTATTCTTTACCAGTGACCTCCCCCTCCCCCTTTAGTGGCCATGGGGCACGGTCGAGAATTAACTCAAGATTTAAATAACAACATTTCTTCAAGCCTGCATGGACCCACTGTGACAACATCGCAGCCCCCCAGGGCAACCGTTCCTGTGTCTAACCAAGTCATATAGGCCGCACTTGTAGTTTTGTATATGTGTGATTTAGGATATACAAGGTGGGTTGCATGTGTTCTGGACAAAACGGCAGCATTTCAATTTGCTGTCTGTTTATTTATTTGATTTTTATCCCTTCTTTATTCCTTTATAAATAACTCAAGGTGGTGAACATACATGCTTCCCTTCTTGTTCTGACCTAGGCTTCCTGAGACAGTAAAAAGCACACGATTAGTCCCAAAAACATTCTTTTTATTTCAACGGCTGTAAATTCTGTTCATTCCCAGCCCGTAATGAGTCACAAATAGTTTGTAAAGAGTCCGACAGAAGTCTGCCACAGTCCTTCGGGATAAGGCTGATAAGCACCCACTTTTATCTCCCTTGACACGCTGCCAAAGACCTAATTGGCAATTAGCTTTGCAAGGCCACACGGAGCACAGAGTCAAAAGGGAGCTGCAGAATTTAAACCAGCCAGAACAAAGTTGCTTCCTGCAAAGGCTCATGTGCCTTTGCTCCTCCTTTATGTCTTATGGGAAGCGCCAATTATCTCCAAGCCTTACTCCCGAGTCGCCCCTTTTGTCTTAATTGTTCTTGCCTTCTGGCAGCTTTGCGCATGTGCGCACTGGGAACAGGCTCCCCCTGTTCCTCTGCCTCGCTGATGTCCAACTCTGGAGGCTCCGGAGGCAGCACATAACTCCCAGATGGCCCTGGTCCCCTCTTGGCCTCCGATGCAGAGCCCTTGTCTGAGCCTTCCCCAGATTCCAGGACTGGCCCACGTTTCTCCCCAACCTCCTCACTGTCCGACTCTGCTGCCAGCTTCGTAGGCTGCTGGCGGACCATAACACTTCTCCTATGTTCCCTACAAAATCAACCCTGTGAGGTGGATTAGACTGAGAGAGAGTGACTGGCTCCCTCCTTCCCTCCCTCCCTGCCAGATCCACTCTCCCCTCCCCCCCAGCTTTCTTTCTGGCCCAAATCTTGTCCCATTTGTTCAATTTTTGGAGAGTTATCATGCAGATAGGCAGACAGAAAGATGGAAAGAGACTTTACTTTCCAATATACCACTAGATCAGGGGTCACCAACCTTTCGGACCTCAAGGACCACTAAATTCATAATTTTAGATCCTGCGGACCACTAATATGATCTGCCAAATGACTGGCTGGGTGGGTATGGTTAGGTGGTCATGTGACTGAGTGGGTGTGGCCAACTCGATGTCACTCATGTCAAGGGGCACCTCGCCAGCCTCTTCTCCTCTCTCCCAGCCACTCCTCACCTGCCCGCCCAGGCTCCTAGGGCCCCAACAGGAAGCAGTTGTTGCAGCTAAGGAACCACCGTGCGAAAGAGTTGGCAAAACAGCTGGCTCAGTTCAAATTGGATCTGAACAAGAAGGAGGCTCAGCAGAAGCTCCTCACTGAGGACTACGAGCATAGGCTTTCCAAGCAGACGGAAGACCTGCAGGAGTGCAAGGCCAGATAAAGGCACCTGGAGGCTCAGTGGACTGAGATGGTCAGCCAGTTCCAGGCCATGATGCAGTCCCACTGGAACAAGGCCCTCTTTTCTTTGCTGCCAGCCGCGCTTCCCTGCAGCCTTTGCCAAAGCCCCACATCAGGAGGATGAAGCAGACCCCAAGTCAGAATTTCTGTCCCCCTCCGACCCACACAAAAAGACCCCGAAAGGGGAGACTCTCTGCAGCAACACAAACGTTCATTGCATGTATCTGTCCCAGTGGCTGTAGTTGGATGACTTCTGATTTAGTGCAATATAAAAAATGCAAATAATTTTTCTGCGGACCACCAAAATTCTCTCGTGGACCACCAGTGGTCCACGGACCACCAGTTGGTGACCGCTCCACTAGGTTAAACAGTTTTTTTAAAAAAAAAAATACACGAATAACAAAATTATAATGCAGGCAGAGCGTTTTCATCACAGCAGTTTTCATGATAGCTGGTGGAACAGGTCACTGCTAATTTAAAAAAAAAATAGTTTGACACTTAAGCAATCGGAAATGCTGACATGCCAACCTCGTGTATCTCTAATTGTTTTCACAGTACTTCCCCCTTGCGTATCATACCTTTGGATTGTTGAGTAATGAAACCAAATAATCCTTAAGATTCTGTTCAGATATGTTTATTTTCATGTAAAGTTCTCTCTTTGGTGCTATTTTAACATGCCAAATCACATGCCAACTTATATATTGCTATAATGGCAACTTTTTCCGAAAGGTTTCCCTTGCCCAGTTGTGTCCTCCTCTAGTGAGCAATGCTCATCTCTGTTTCTTAGCCGAGGGAGCCAGCATTGTCTGAAGACATTTCCATGGTTATGTGGCCAGCATGGCTTATGCCAAGGCGCATGGAACGCTGTTACCTTCCCACTGATGTGGTACCTATTTATGTACTTGCATTTTCATGCTTTCGAACTGCTAGGTGGGCAGAGCTGAGACAAGTAACAGGAACAACTCACCCTGTTGCATGAGTCTCAAACCAGAGCTGTCAGTTTTCCAGCTGACAAACTCAATGTCTTTAACCACTGAGCCATCGCACCCCCTTGGCGGGGAAAAAAAGTCATGCTTTGAAGAAGTCTACTCTTAAAAGCTACATATGACATAATGTTGCTGGAGGAGCCTGCCTGCCTGACTTACTTGCTTACTTACTTACCTAGGCATGATAGTTTTCGAGTCCTCTGGGTAGGGTATCCTATGACTGTTGGGGACATAATCCTCCCGATGAAACAGGTTGAACGTTTAGGAATGTTCTTGCTACCTTGAGAAATTAGTTGTGGTGATACCTAAAAGTGTTTTGTCAGTTGTGGTTTTAACATGCCCCACAATTTCCTTGATGGAGAGGGTACCCGGTCAATTGAGACTCGACATAAGTCAATGTCAACTCAAAAGCATAAATAGGAAACAACATGATAATTGCAGTTGTATGATTCTTTAGAGATGTGGGATAGACATACCATTATTTAGTCTATTTCAGTTGAGGGGTTTAGTGGCCCTTCTTGATCCAATTTCAAATATTATATTTACATACAAGGAGAGTTTCACCAATTTTCCTCTCTGCCTGCCACACAGAAGAGGGTGTGAGAGAAGAAAAAGGAACATCATCATCTTGCATTTAATTTTAGTATTTATCTCCTACGAGGCATAGGTACTAGGTGGCCAACTCGATGTCACTCATGTCAAGGGGCACCTCGCCAGCCTCTTCTCCTCCCTCCCAGCCACTCCTCACCTGCCCGCCCAGGCTCCTTAGGGCCCCAACAGGAAGCAGTTGTTGCACCTAAGGAGCCACCATGCGAAAGAGTTGGCAAAACAGCTGGCTCAGTTCAAATTGGATCTGAACAAGAAGGAGGCTCAGCAGAAGCTCCTCACTGAGGACTACGAGCATAGCTTTCCAAGCAGACGGAAGACCTGCAGGAGTGCAAGGCCAGATAAAGGCACCTGGAGGCTCAGTGGACTGAGATGGTCAGCCAGTTCCAGGCCATGATGCAGTCCCACTGGAACGAGGCCCTCTTTTCTTTGCTGCCAGTGGCGCTTCCCTGCAGCCTTTGCCAAAGCCCCACATCAGGAGGATGAAGCAGACCCCAAGTCAGAATTTCTCCCCTCCCTCCGACCGTAGAAAAAGACCCCGAAAGGGGAGACTCTCTGCAGCAACACAAACGTTCATTGCATGTATCTGTTCCAGTGGCTGTAGTTTGATGACTTCTGATTTAGTGCAATATAAAAAATGCAAATAATTTTTCTGCGGACCACCAAAATTCTCTCGTGGACCACCAGTGGTCCACGGACCACCAGTTGGTGACCGTTCCACTAGGTTAAACAGTTTTTTTAAAAAAAAAAAAATACACGAATAACAAAACTATAATGCAGGCAGAGCATTTTCATCACAGCAGTTTTCATGACAGCTGGTGGAACAGGTCACTGCTAATTTTAAAAAAAAATAGTTTGACACTTAAGCAATCGGAAATGCTGACATGCCAACCTCGTGTATCTCTAATTGTTTTCGCAGTACTTCCCCCTTGCGTATCATACCTTTGGATTGTTGAAAAAAAGGGGCCAGTAATGAAACCAAATAATCCTTAAGATTCTGTTCAGATATGTTTATTTTCATGTAAAGTTCTCTCTTTGGTGCTATTTTAACATGCCAAATCACATGCTAACTTATATATTGCTATAATGGCAACTTTTTCCGAAAGGTTTCCCTTGCCCAGTTGTGTCCTCCTCTAGTGAGCAATGCTCATCTCTGTTTCTTAGCCGAGGGAGCCAGCATTGTCTGAAGACATTTCCATGGTTATGTGGCCAGCATGGCTTATGCCAAGGCGCATGGAATGCTGTTACCTTCCCACTGATGTGGTACCTATTTATGTGCTTGCATTTGCATGCTTTCGAACTGCTAGGTGGGCAGAGCTGAGACAAGTAACAGGAACAACTCACCCTGTTGCATGAGTCTCAAACCAGAGCTGTCGGTTTTCCAGCTGACAAACTCAATGTCTTTAACCACTGAGCCATCGCACCCCCTTGGGGGGGGAAAAAAGTCATGCTTTGAAGAAGTCTACTCTTAAAAGCTACATATGACATAAATGTTGCTGGAGGAGCCTGCCTGCCTGCCTGCCTGACTTACTTACTTACTTACCTAGGCATGATAGTTTTCGAGTCCTCTGGGTAGGGTATCCTATGACTGTTGGGGACATAATCCTCCCGATGAAACAGGTTGAACGTTTAGGAATGTCCTTGCTACCTTGAGAAATTAGTTGTGGTGATACCTAAAAGTGTTTTGTCAGTTGTGGTTTTAACATGCCCCACAATTTCCTTGATGGAGAGGGTACCGAGTCAATTGAGACTCGACATAAGTCAGTGTCAGTAGAAACAACTCAAAAGCATAAATAGGAAACGACATGATAATTGCAGTTGTATGATTCTTTAGAGATGTGGGATAGACATACCATTATTTAGTCTATTTCAGTTGAGGGGTTTAGTGGCCCTTCTTGATCCAATTTCAAATATTATATTTACATACAAGGAGAGTTTCACCAATTTTCCTCTCTGCCTGCCACACAGAAGAGGGTGTGAGAGAAGAAAAAGGAACATCATCATCTTGCATTTAATTTTAGTATTTATCTCCTACGAGGCATAGGTACTAGGTGCATTTCTTAAACATTTTGTTGTCATGGACATTCAGAAAATGCAAGGACCACTGACTTAAACACATACATTTTTAATCTCCCACAGAATCTCAAGTTTACATTTTCAATGTATACGATAATGATTATTATTAATATTTAACTCTGCCTTCTTATCTTTTTTTTTTATTTTAAAGGTCTTTTCATTAGATTTTGTAACTCAAAATATTTAGCCGAAATCATTTTCCCCTTGAATAATTTTATGTATTTCCTGCTTTACAATAAGAACTCTGTAGCTTTATGACATTAGTTGACAAAATTTCAGAACATAATACTTCAGAGGATTGTGTGGGAGTTGGGGAATGGATATCCAGCCCAATTACAGTTTTAGATACTCATCGGTGTTATTTCCTGTTCACACATTATTTGCTTGCTTATATAAGACATCAATTCCACTTGGCATAGCAGATAAAATACCGTATTTTTCAGAGTATAGGACGCACCTTTTTCCTCTAAAAAAGAGGGTGAAAAACTGGGTGCGTCTTATACTCCGAATGTAGCCCTGCCCAGCTTCTCAAATGGAGGTTTCAGAGGCTGAAAAAAGCATCAGAAACTAAGCTTCAGAAAAAAAGCCCCCAGAGCTTCAGAAAAAAAGCCCCAAAAAGAGCTTCAGAAAAAAAGCCCCCAAACCGAGCTTCAGAAAAAAAGCCGCCAAACAGAGCTTCAGAGGCTTTTTTTCTGAAGCTGTTTCGGAGGCTTTCAGAGGCAGGAAAAAAAGCAAAAAAAAGCAAGGCACAGAGCTCACAACCAAGGAACCTGTTGCTAAAATTCACTTCTGGGAACAGCTGATTGCGGGTATTCCGGGAGGCCGATCCACCTGCCAATCAGTTTTTTTCTTATTTTCCTCCCCAAAAACTAAGGTGCATCTTATACTCCGGTATGTCTTATACTCCAAAAAATACGGTAATAATACTGGTAACTCTAAAAGTAACTGCACTTGCAACCTCTTCATCATTGTCCTAGACCAGGGGTATCAAACTCAAGGCCTGGGGCCCGGATCCAGCTTGCAGGATACTTAGATCTGGCCCGCGGGGCCACCCAGGAAAGAGCAAAGGTCCGGCCCACAGTGCTTCTGCAAGCAAAAACGGGCTCCTGAGCTCCATTTTCACTGGCAGAGGGTTGCAGGAGGCTGTGGCAGCCAAAAACGGAGCTCAGGAGCCCGTTTTCGCTGGCAAAGCACTTGGGCCACCACAGGTGCCCCCAACAGGAGTGACATCGAGCTGGCCACGCCCACCCCAGCCCCCCAAGGTCAAACACAACCCTGACGCGGCCTTCGATGAAATCGAGTTTGACACCCCTGCCCTAACTGAAGTTGCTTTTTATAGAATAGAATAGAATTTTATTGGCCAAGTGTGATTGGACACACAAGGAATTTGTCTTGGTGCATATGCTCTCAGTGTACATAAAAGAAAAGATACGTTCATCAAGGTACAACATTTACAACACAATTGATGGTCAATATATCAATATAAATCATAAGGATTGCCAGCAACAAGTTATAGTCATACAGTCATAAGTGGAAAGAGATTGGTGATGGGAACTATGAGAAGATTAATAGTAGTGCAGATTCAGTAAATAGTTTGACAGTGTTGATGGAATTATTTGTAGCTTTTTGTAGCTTCATGCTATTTGTACTTTTCCGTTAATTAATTTTCAGTCACGATCCGTTTTTGTGAACCAAGTAAGGAAAATCCAGCCTCCTCAATAAATAGCAAAAGGAACTTGAAGAAACGTAAAAAGTTGAGAAACATAAAGCATGAAAAATAGCTAGGTAAACTGGTATTTAATCTATGTAAACTGGTATGCAAACGATGTAATCTCGACCGTGGTCTGCATTACCAACACGAAGGGCTCCTGGAAAGTGATGGGCTGCACCCCACAAGAACCAGGAAGAATGTATTCAGAAAATAAGTGCCTCAGCTTATCCAAAGAGCTTTAAACTAAAACTAAGTGGTGTTTTCCAAAAACACCACACTACCTAACCAGAGCATATAAAACATTTGTTAGACCAATTCTAGAATACAGCTCACCTGCTTGGAACCCTCACCACATCTCTGACATCAACACAATTGAACGTGTCCAGAAATATTTTACAAAAAGAGTTCTCCATTCCTCTGAAAACAATAAAATACCCTATCCCACCAGACTTGAAATCCTAGGCTTAGAAAACTTGGAACTCCGTCGCCTTCGACAAGACCTAAGTTTAACTCACAGAATCATCTATTGTAATGTCCTTCCTGTCAAAGACTACTTCAGCTTTAATTGCAATAATACTAGAGCAACTAATAGATTTAAACTTAATGTCAACCGCTTTAATCTAGATTGCAGAAAATATGACTTCTGTAACAGAACCATCAGTGCTTGGAATACTTTACCTGACTCTGTGGTCTCTTCCCATAATCCTAAAAGCTTTAACCAAAAACTTTCTACTATTGACCTCACCCCATTCCTAAGAGGACCATAAGGGGCGTGCATAAGCGCACAAACGTACCTACCATTCCTGTCCTATTGTTTTTCTTTTCTTCTTCCTATATATATATATATGCTTATACCTCCTATATTTACTCATATATATGTTTATATACTATATAATCTTTTTGTATGATACCTACATATATTGTTGTGACAAAATAAATAAATAAATAAATAAATAAATAAAAAGTGGGGGTGGAAGGTGACCAATTTTTAGGATTGAATCCCAAGCATAAGCCCCAAGACAACCAATCAAACAAGGGGGTAGGGAGTGATGGGAAGGAAGAAAACCTCAGATATAAAGCAGGAGAGGTAGAAAGTATACCCAGGGTCAGCCATAAAGGACTCAGATGCCTATGCACTAATGCTCAAACTTTAGAGGAAAGGGTGAATTTAAAGTACTAGTACAGTGATAGCCCCAGAGCTTCAGAAAAAGCCCCAAAAGAGCTTCAGAAAAAGCCCCAAACCGAGCTTCAGAAAAAGCCCCAAAAGAGCTTCAGAGGCTTTTTTTCTGAAGCTGTTTCGGAGGCTTTCAGAGGCAGGAAAAAAAGCAAAAAAAAGCAAGGCACAGAGCTCACAACCAAGGAACCTGTTGCTAAAATTCACTTCTGGGAACAGCTGATTGCGGGTATTCCGGGAGGCCGATCCACCTGCCAATCAGTTTTTTCTTATTTTCCTCCCCAAAACTAAGGTGCATCTTATACTCCGCATGTCTTATACTCCAAAAATACGGTAATAATACTGGTAACTCTAAAAGTAACTGCACTTGCAACCTCTTCATCATTGTCCTAGACCAGGGGTATCAAACTCAAGGCCTGGGGCCCGGATCCAGCTTGCAGGATACTTAGATCTGGCCCGCGGGGCCACCCAGGAAAGAGCAAAGGTCCGGCCCACAGTGCTTCTGCAAGCAAAAACGGGCTCCTGGGCTCCATTTTCACTGGCAGAGGGTTGCAGGAGGCTGTGGCAGCCAAAAACGGAGCTCAGGAGCCCGTTTTCGCTGGCAAAGCACTTGGGCCACCACAGGTGCCCCCAACAGGAGTGACATCGAGCTGGCCACGCCCACCCTGGCCACGCCCACCCCAGCCCCCCAAGGTCAAACACAACCCTGACGCGGCCTTCGATGAAATCGAGTTTGACACCCCTGCCCTAACTGAAGTTGCTTTTTATAGAATAGAATAGAATTTTATTGGCCAAGCGTGATTGGACACACAAGGAATTTGTCTTGGTGCATATGCTCTCAGTGTACATAAAAGAAAAGATACGTTCATCAAGGTACAACATTTACAACACAATTGATGGTCAATATATCAATATAAATCATAAGGATTGCCAGCAACAAGTTATAGTCATACAGTCATAAGTGGAAAGAGATTGGTGATGGGAACTATGAGAAGATTAATAGTAGTGCAGATTCAGTAAATAGTTTGACAGTGTTGATGGAATTATTTGTAGCTTTTTGTAGCTTCATACTATTTGTACTTTTCCGTTAATTAATTTTCAGTCACGATCCGTTTTTGTGAACCAAGTAAGGAAAACCCAGCCTCCTCAATAAATAGCAAAAGGAACTTGAAGAAACGTAAAAAGTTGAGAAACATAAAGCATGAAAAATAGCTAGGTAAACTGGTATTTAATCTATGTAAACTGGTATGCAAACTATGTAAACTCAACCGTGGTCTGCATTACCAACACGAAGGGCTCCTGGGAAGTGATGGGCTGCACCTCACAAGAACCAGGAAGAATGTATTCAGAAAATAAGTGCCTCAGCTTATCCAAAGAGCTTTAAACTAAAACTAAGTGGGGGTGGAAGGTGACCAATTTTTAGGATTGAATCCCAAGCATAAGCC
The DNA here is from genome assembly GCF_028640845.1 of Ahaetulla prasina. NCBI lineage: Eukaryota > Metazoa > Chordata > Lepidosauria > Squamata > Colubridae > Ahaetulla > Ahaetulla prasina. The sequence goes on along the minus strand of NC_080546.1, from coordinate 81,155,618 downwards.
CCAAGACAACCAATCAAACAAGGGGGTAGGGAGTGATGCCAGTGAAAACAGAGCTCCGGAGGGGCACCATTTTCACTGGCAGAGGGTTGCAGGAGGCTGTGGCAGCCAAAAATGAAGCTCAGGAGCCCGTTTTCACTGACAGAAACACCGCGGGCCGGTCCTTCGCTGTTTTCAGGGCAGCCCCGTGGGCCAGATCTAAGTACCTTGTGGGCCAGATCCAGCCCCTGAGCCTTGAGTTTGACACCCCTGCCCCAGAGGTGGGTTTCAGCAGGTTCTGACCAGTTCTGGAGAACCGGTAGCAGAAATTTTGAGTAGTTCAGATAACCGGTAGTAAAAATTCTGACTGGCCCCGCCCTCATCTATTCTCTGCCTCTCAATTCCCAGCTGATTGGGAGGAAGTGGGAATTTTTACAGTAACCTTCCTCTGGAGTGGGGTGGGAATGGAGATTTTACAGTATTTATTTTTTTTATTTTATTTATTTGTCAAACACAACAATATATATAAGTATAAGCATGAAATAACCATACGAATTGGATACAATCAAAGGGAACTTTAGGACGGAACGGTAGGCACACTGGTGCTCTTATGCATGCCCCTTACAGACCTCTTAGGAATGGGGTGAGGTCAATACTAGATAGTCTTTGGTTGAAGCTTTGGGGATTTTGGGAAGAGACCACAGAGTCTGGTAGTGCATTCCAGGCATTAACAACTCTGTTACTGAAGTCATATTTTCTACAATCAAGATTGGAGCGATTCACATTAAGTTTAAATCTATTGTGTACTTGTGTATTGTTGCGATTGAAGCTGAAGTAGTCTTCGACAGGAAGGACATTGTAGCAGATGATTTTATGAGTTATACTCAGATCATGCCTGAGTATCCTTCCCCTGAAGCGGGGAGGGAATGGAGATTTTACAGTATCCTTCCCCTGCCACGCCTACCAAGCCATGCCACACCCACCAAGCCACACCCACAGAACCGGTAGTAAAAAAATTTGAAACCCACCACTGCCCTGCCCTTAGACTTAAGGTGATTATGTGCAGTAGGTTTAATTTCAGGAGCTTAAGTCATGCAAATTTGAAAAAACTTCCTTAGGTGAAGATGTTTAGCCATATACATTAATAAAAAGGGAGGTGAGATTCTGCCTAAGAAAGCTGTGGAATATCAGGGCATCTCCAGTTCCAAACTAAGAGTTCTTGTGACCCTGGGATGCACATAAGGACCTCAAGTGATGATCTTAGTTTTTTTTTTTAATTTCTTTTTGTCACAACAGTATACACAAACGTTGTCATAAATAAAACAACATATCTTGAAGAAATATATATATATATAAGTAAAAAAAATATGCATCAACTATATTAATTTGATATAATGAAGGGAACAATAAGACAGGAACGGTAGGCACTTTTGTGCTCTTATGCACGCCCCTTATAGTCCTCTTAGGAATGGGGTGAGGTCAATAGTAGACAGTTTTTGGTTGAAGATTTTGGGATTTTGAGTAGAGACTATGGAGTCAGGTAATGACCATCAAGTTTGTACTTGTTGATAGGATTCTTTTTTCCAATATGTAAGACTGAGCATTTGCTGGTTGAGATTTGGAGTTGCCAAGTTTTAGACCAATCAGAAATTAAGTCGAGGTCTTCTTGAAGGGTAGAAGTATTATTAGTGGTATTAAATAGTTAAGCTAGCAGGTTTCAAGGAGAAGGAAGGGAGAATCTTCAGATATTCTGCTCTCAAAAATGCTCAGCATAACTTTGAATTGGATCCCGCAAAGCTGGCTGAGGAACTCTGGGACTTGAAGTCCACAAGTCTTAAAGTGGCCAAGGTTGGAGACCCCCTGATTTATAGCGTAAATACACCAACGCAAGTAAAGAAGAAATAATGGTCAAAAATATTTCTGTTTTGCTGTTTTCTAGTGCAATTACAGCCCAGACAAAATCTTTTCAATGTCCACTTTAAGAGACCACAGAGTCTGGTAGTGCATTCCAAGCATTAACAACTCTGTTACAGAAGTCATATTTTCTGCAATCAAGTTTGAATCAGTTGACATTAAGCTTGAATCTATTTTTTGCTCTTGTAATATTGTGATTGAAGCTGAAGTAGTCTTTTACGGGAAGGATATTGCAATAGATGATTTTGTGTGTTAAACACAGGTCATGTCGAAGTCGATGGAGTTGTAAGTTTTCTAATCCCAGGATTTCAAGCCTGTTGGTATAAGGTATTTTGTTGTTTTCGGAGGAGCGAAGAACTCTTCTAGTAAAATATTTCTGGACGCGTTCTATTGTATTTATGTCAGAGATGTGGTATGGGTTCCAGACGGATGAGCTGTATTCAAGAATGTTTTGGCAAATGTTTTGTATGCTCTAGTTAGTAGTGTAGAGTTTTTGGAAAAGAAGCTGCGTAAAATTAGGTTTACAACTCTTAGGGCCTTTTTTGCTATGTAGTTGCAGCGGGCTTTGGCATTAAGGTCATTTGATATGAGAACTCCAAGATCTTTGACAGGGTGGGGATCGTCAGTAAGGTAATGACCATCAAGTTTGTACTTGTTGATAGGATTCTTTTTTCCAATATGTAAGACTGAGCATTTGCTGGTTGAGATTTGGAGTTGCCAAGTTTTAGACTAATCAGAAATTAAGTCGACGTCTTCTTGAAGGGTAGAAGTATTATTAATGGTATTAAATAGTTAAGCTAGCAGGTTTCAAGGAGAAGGAAGGGAGAATCTTCAGATATTCTGCTCTCAAAAATGCTCAGCATAACTTTGAATTGGATCCCGCAAAGCTGGCTCAGGGGAGGAACTCTGGGACTTGAAGTCCACAAGTCTTAAAGTGGCCAAGGTTGGAGACCCCCTGATTTATAGCGTAAATACACCAACGCAAGTAAAGAAGAAATAATGGTCAAAAATATTTCTGTTTTGCTGTTTTCTAGTGCAATTACAGCCCAGACAAAATCTTTTCAATGTCCACTTTAAGAGACCCACTTTAAACCATCACACAAAAATTTTCATTTGGGTTGTTAAGACTGCTAAACCACTGATGTCCGTCTTCAATTATGCTTCCTCTGCCTACCGCATGCTATTTCCTCTTTCTCACAGTCACACGATATACAAGCGGTTTTTCCCCTCTTCCTCAAAAGTTGTTTCTCCCCCTCTCATTTGTCTTTTTGTGTGTGTGTGTGTGCTATTGCTATTCATCTTGGCTTCAGTTAATTCCCTTGAGCTTTTTATCTTCTAACCTTTGTACGTCGTTTATGATGGCCCCATGGGACAGAAGAACCATTGCACGAGGCCTGTTTTCCAGGGAATAACCCTTATTTCTAAGAGCTTTTAGCAGTGAGTGCAAAGTTGCTTATTCAGTTGTGAACCTCTGATGCTGGCGTGGCTCAGGCACCAATGGAGGAGAAAAAGGATCAGGAGAAAGGTATCTCATTTTTCTAATCTGCCCCACTCTGTTAACTTTCTATTTCTGTAAAAATTCCGCTGTTTTCTCTTGACTTTTAAGTAATGGACGTTTGGCTAAAGTGGATAGGATGGGAATATTGCCTGTACAATTAGATTGGTACAACTTGTTGCTGGAGGAATATTTGCTGGAGAACAACAGTTGTGGTTCTTAGTTGTTCTTTCCCAGGGCTCTGGTCTTTCTTTTCGCTTAGAAGACTGAACTGTGTTTGACTCATAAGGGCACATTCAGGCAGACATGCTGAATGTGCCATTTTATGAAGTGGCACAATTTGTTCTGCCTACCTATCAGGACTACATACGGTCTCTACTCTGCCTTGAGCAGAGTAAAGCCGCGAGCGCTACTACTATGCTAACAGACGAGTAAGGAGCAACAATTGATGGGTTTCTATGCCAGCGGGAAAGCAGCCACCAATCACTCCCTCAACGTGGATGGCTTTGGTTGGGGAAGGAGGCAAATCTTGATAGACAGAATGATAGGTTTAGCAATAGCAATAGGAGTTAGACTTATATACCGCTCCATAGTGTCTTACAGCACTCTCTGAGCTGTTTGCAAATGTCAGCATATTGCCCCCAACAATCTGGGTCCTCATTTTACCCAACTCAGAAGGATGGAAGGCTGACTCAACATTGAGCTGGTCAGGATCAAACGGGTTATGGGCAGAGTTTGCCTGCAATACTGCATTTTAACTACTGCACCACCACAGTTTCTTTAGCTCTCTACCGTATTTTTTTGGAGTATAAGACGCACATTAGTTTTAGGAAAACAAGAAAAAAAAAATTCTGCCTCTGTCTACCAGCATCCGTCGGTATTCATTTGGCTAGCGTCCTTGCAGCGAAGAGCTAATAGCCTGGTCAGCTTCAGCACATTATTGCAGCCTGATTTAACATGAGCAGCTGATTGGCAGGTGGATCGGACTCCCTGAATATCCCCAAACAGCTGTTCCAGGCTGCAGGGATTGCCAAAGACCATCGCCGCCTCCTTGCTTCATATTTTTGGCCTCTGTGCCTTGCATTTTTGGCCTCTGAACGCTCCATTTCAGATTCATTCCAGGCTGCGGGGATCACCACAGCACAGCACCACCGATCGCTGCCTCCGTGCATTGCGTTTTTGGGTTTACCCATCCTTCTGAGTTGGGTAAAATGAGGACCCAGATTGTTGGGGGCAATATGCTGACATTTGCAAACAGCTCAGAGAGTGCTGTAAGACACTATGGAGCGGTATATAAGTCTAACTCCTATTGCTATTGCTAAACCTATCATTCTGTCTATCAAGATTTGCCTCCTTCCCCAACCAAAGCCATCCACGTTGAGGGAGTGATTGGTGGCTGCTTTCCCGCTGGCATAGAAACCCATCAACCCATCACACGCCCCATTTTTGTTCTTGGCGCATCGCATTTTGGGACGGTTCCAGGTGGCGGGGATCGCTGCCCACCAATCCTCGCTGCTGCCCATCCCCGCTGCCTGGAACCACCCAAAAACGCAACACGCAGAGGCCAAAAACAGGGCATGTGGAGGCCGAAAATACAACGCGTGGAGGCTGAAAATGCAATGTGCGGAGGCGGCAATCGGCAGCGATATGCCCACATATCCCCACAGCCTAGAACGGGTCTAAAATGGATTGTTCGGAGGCCAAAATCGCGACACATGGAGGCCAAAACCACGATGCACGGAGAACAAAAACACGAGGCACGGAGCCGGCGATGCGCTGTGGTGATCCCCGCAGCCTGGAATAGGTCTAAAACAGCATGCAGGGGCCAAAAACAGCTGAATGGTGGGGGGCGGGGGGGCTACGTTTGGTGTATAAGACACACCCAAATTTTCACCCTCTTTTGAGGGCGGGGAGAAGTGTGTCTTATACTCCAAAACGTACAGTAAGTTGGGTGAGTTGAGTACTGGCCTAGTGATCCTGGTGTAACCTGCCTGTCAGATTTGTGTAGAAAAAAAAGAGACCTTGACTGCAGCATTGTCCTGCAGTGTAGCCTGTAGATTGGAAGTTCACAAACAGTTTTATGCTGGAGTTATAAATTTGTCGATGTGAGTGGCAGAGATCATACTTGATTGGAGAGGTTGCAAACCAAGAGTCAGGAGATGTATGCATTTTGCCTTTAAGTCAAAGTATGTTGACAAAGAGTATGAAGAAGCAGAGAAGTTCAGGGGCGGGCAGGGTCCAATTCAGAAGCATTGCCATAGATTCAATGTACAAAGGCCAAAAATGGGGATATTGTTTCCAAAAAGGGGGACAAAAGAGCCTGGAGATTGTTCTTACATCGGCCAGTCATTGGCAGGGTTTTATTAGGGGTTTGCCATCAACTCTTCTTGAGGAGACAAGCTGACCGCCTGTGTTCTGCATGTGTTCTGTCTCCTACCCCACTTCAGACTCACGAGCTGCCTTTCAGCCAGTGGATTGACAGCTCTTTATCAGTCCTGGCAGAGAAATCGCAGCTGCCTGCCAAAGTTCAAACAAATGACTTACGGAGCAAGACTTTCAGCTCTTTTTGAAACGGTTCAGCTAAACTTTTGCTTCCCATGGAGTGAGAGCAGTCCCAAAGCTCCTTATATATCCTGTGGGGTGGGGCTCCTGCCCCACCCTTCCTTTTGATGACGCCGCCTCTCTAATCTTCTGAAGCGTGGGTCAAGCCAAGCTTGATTATTATTATCAGCTGGGTCTGAAGGCGTAGCCTGGGGAAGGGAGGAATCAGGGGATGACGGCCTCATTACGTCCTCCGACTGGTCTGATTCTAGCTCCTGGAGCTGAGCCACAGGAATCGGTGCTCCCGAGGTAAGCCTTACTGGCCCTTCCCCCTCACCCTCGAAGTCACTTTCGGGCATGGGGCCAGGTTTGGGGGCTGGAGTCACAACAGCATGTCTTAGTGGCTGGTGAGTTCTTGGATCAAGATCAGCCGTCTCTTTCTCTGACTTAGCTCCAGATCTCTGAGATTCATTTTCCTTGGGAACTGCCTCAGCTGACGGATTGCCTGCCACCTCACTCTGGGCTGATGGACTCTGGTTGCCCTCTTCAGAGGAAACCATAACATGCATCTTGACTGCTGGGCATTTGTTTCCACATGGGTCCGACCAGCTGATCACGTAAAATAATAAGCACCATTCTAAGATTGCTAGAGAAAGCAATGGAGGAGGACCATCTTGGTTTCTTTAGCAGTCTGAAAGAAGAGTTAAAGTATAGTTACTGTGGCATCTCCCATCTGAAGGAACGGGAGGTGTGATTATGCTCCACAGTTCTCTTACCATTACTTTTGACACTTCCCTTTATTAGCTACATCTATTATTATTTCGGGATCTTCCTCTTTCTTGCATAAATAATTTTTTGGAATCATTTTGGAATGGAAAAACATCCTTAGAATGTTTTACTTCTTAGAACCAAAAGAAGATACGGTGTAGGAATGGAGGTAGGAAGGGTTTCAGAACTTTTGCTTACCAAACTTACTGTATTTTTCAGAGTATAAGATGTTCTGGACCTTTGGTCACCAACTGGTGGTCCATGGACCACTGGTGGTCCGCGAGAAAATTTTGGTGGTCCGCAGAAAAATTATTTCCATTTTTTATATTGCACTAAATGCTATTTATCTTTTTTAAAAAATCATATTAGTGGTCCACGGGATTTAAAATTTTGAATTTAGTGGTTCCTGAGGTCTGAAAGGCTGGTGACCCCTGCTCTGGACTATAAAATGCACCTACCTTTTTTGGGGAGGAAAACAAGAAAAAGGAATCTGCCTCCCAGCAATTTTGCCTCATTGCAGCAAAAAGCAAAAAGCCTGCTTTGCTTTCATTTTCGTTTTCAGCATAGCTTGATTAGCACAAGAAAAAAAAAATTGCTCCCAGCAATTTACCTCCTTGCAGCAAGCAGCAGAGGCCCGTGCAGCAATAGGCCATGGCAGTCCCTGCAGCCTGAAACAGCTGAGAGTCGGGAGGCCAATCAACTTGTACTAATCAGGCTGTGCTGAAGCTGAAATGGGCTGTTTCTTTTTGCTGGTTGCTGCTAGGAGGTAAATTGCTGGGAGGCAGAGGCCAAAGGGTGGGGGCCAGTGGGTGTGCGGTGTTACATTCAGTGTAAAGTCACACCTAAATTTTCACCCACTTTTGTATATACGGTATATATGTAATATATTTTGATGGTGCAAGTCTTTCTTGAAACTATAAGCTTTCTGATACTTGTTCAATGTCCAAACAATGGCATTCTTTCATATTTCTTTTATGTTAATATGTTCGTGGTAAAATTATTCATTGGATCCCAACTAGTTGGATTATGTCTCAGGGGTCATGACTACTCTATTGATTTCAACTTAACCCATTAAATTGTGACGTATCTTACCTATAGATCAGTGATGAGGAATCTTTTAAGCACTGAGTGCCCAAAGTGCGCGCGCCCAAATTGCAAACGGCCCCACGCATGTATGGCAGAGACCCGAAGACCAGCTGGCTGGTGGGAGGCACGCACACATGCGTGGCACAGACCCGAAACAGAGCTGGGGCAATGGCACATGTGCCCACAGAGAGGGCTTTGCGTGCCACCTCTGGCACGCATGCCATAGATTCGCCACCACTGCTATAGATCTAATCCAGGGGTGCTATTCAGCAGGTTCTGATAGATTCTGGAGAACCGGTAGCGGAAATTTTGAGTAGTTTGGAGAACCGGCAAATACCACCTCTGGCTGGCCCCAGAGTGGGGTGGGAATGGGGATTTTGCAGTATCCTTCCCCCAGGAGTGGGATGGGAATGGGGATTTTGCAGTATCCTTCCTCTGCCATGCCCACCAAGCCACGCCCACAGAACCGGTAGTAAAAAAAAATTGAATTCCACCACTAATCTAAGCTAAGTATTGTTCTAATTTTGTCTGCTGCTCAGAGTTACCTTTGTGAGGTGGGCGGCCATATAAATCATAGGACCGCGGTGTGGCTCAGGCTGTAAGAAGCCTGTTATTAAAACACAGCTGCCTGCAATTACTGCAGGTTCTAGTCCCACCAGGTCCAAGGTTGACTCAGCCTTCCATCCTTTATAAGGTAGGTAAAATGAGGACCCAGATTGTTGGGGGGGGCAATAAGTTGACTTTGTAAATATACAAATAGAATGAGACTATTGCCTTACACACTGTAAGCCGCCCTGAGTCTTTGGAGAAGGGCGGGAAATAAATGTAAATTAAAAAAAATCATATCAAAAAAATAATCGGTCTGCCGTTTGGAAAAACCCAGTGTCCACTCTCACACAAAAGGAGAAACAATTACTCACTTTAGTGAAATAGCTATCTATCTGAGCAGCTTTGTATCTGCTTATCTAAGCCACTAAATCAATTGGAAATAAAAAACAAACTGACTACTGGGCCTTTTTCCCACTTCCATAATGGCAATAACAATAGCACTTAATATACTGCTTCATACTGCTTTACAGCCTTTTCTAAGTGGTTTACAGAGTCACCCTATTGCCCCCTACAATCTGGGTCCTCATATTACCGACCTTGGAAGGATGGACAGCGGAATCAACCTTGAGCTGGTCGGGGTCGAACTCCTGGCAGTGAGCAGTGAGTTTGCCTGCAATACCGCATTCTAACCACTGCACCATCATGGCTCTTAAACTAATATTTTCTTAATTTACAAATCCTAATTTGCACAAGAGCATCAAATTGAGATCCTGACTCCAGGGCATCGCAGTCAGCATTTGAGTTTGGTGTGCTATAGGTACTTACCCTAAGTCAGAGAGGCAACATGTTCAGTTTATACCAGTGGTGAAATGTAAAATGTGTTACTACAGGTTCTGTGGGTGTGGCTTGGTGGGAGGGGTAATGTGACTGGGTGGGTGTGGCCAACTTTTTTTTTTTTTTGCTTTTAAAAGCATTTTTTTCTACAACCTCTTTGGCCGAAGAGGTTGTAAAAAAATGCTTTTAAATGGCTCCTCTGACGATCCCAGCTGAGTTGCCTGATTGTCAGAGGCTTTTCTTTTCTTTTAAAAGCATTTTTTTTGTGTTTAAAAGAAAAAAAAAGCCTCTGATGATGAGGCAACTCAGCTGGGATCGCCAGAGCCTTTTAAAAGCATTTTTTACAACCTCTTTTAAAAGCCTCTGACAATCCCATCTGAGCAGCGTGATCATCAGAGGCTTTTTTTTTTACTTTTAAAAGCATTTTTTCAGCCAAAGAATCGCACGGCTCAGCTGGGCCTGGGGGCGGCAGGGATTTTTGCTACTGGTTCTCCGAACTACCCACCGCCATCGCTACCGGATCGAGTGATCCGGTCTGAACTGGGAGCATTTCACCCCTGGTTTATACATAAATTTAGGTTTATGCATAAATAAATTTGAGATACAAATTTAGGAAAACAAATGGAGGACGCCAAGTGACACCAGCTTCGATATGAGAGATACAGAGGAAAGCACAATATTATGTTGTTGGCATTTAATTTCAGCTGGTTTAGACTAAACACATAGTCAGTCATCAAAACATTGATGAATAATTTAGAATAATAGCTAAAGAAAAAGTAAAAAAGTAATCCAGAATTGGGATTATTACATATTTTTGAGAAAGATAACTCCAGAGCAGGGGTGCCAAGCTCACGTTGTCACGTGACGTATCGCAACTTTTCCTCCTTCCCTAAAACGGGGATGGGTGTGGCCAGCACGTGACGAATCCAGCTGTGGGCCACGAGTTTGACACCCCTGCTCTAGAGTTTATTGTAGCTTTCCTGCTCACAGGATTAAGATTTGCTCCAAACTGTTCATTTTTGGATAACTTATCTTTGAATAATTGGCATGGAAAGGTATGGAAAATTGCTTTTATGGAAAAAGTTACCAATAAAATTCAGGCACTTGCTTTTCAAAGGGATGAATCACATTTTTATTGGATCTGGAAAGATTATGTATAAATTGTGCTATTACTAATTTCCCTTGATAAATAGACTGTTCTATGCAAATGATATGAACGAAAGAAATGAATACAATTAAATGGGGACAGTAGGACAGGGAGGGAAGGCACCCTGGTGCGCTTATGCATACACCCCTTTATGGACCTCGTAGGAATGGGGTGAGGTCCATAGTAGACTGTTTAAGGTTTATTTTATTTATTTTTATTTTATTTATTCGATTTTTATACCACCCTTCTCCCGAAGGACTCAGGGCGGTGTACAGCCAAAATAAAAACAAACAATACAATATCCAATTAAAATACGAATTAAAAAACTTATTACACAATTGGCCTAAGACTTTAAAACATATAAAAACTAAAAACCCATTAAAATTCATAATAGAAGTTTAAAAACCAAGAGAAATTTAAGCCAGCCCCGCGCGAATAAATAGATGTGTTTTCAATTCGCGGCGGAAGGTCCGAAGGTCAGATATTTGGCGTAAACCAGGGGGAAGTTCGTTCCAGAGGGTAGGAGCCCCCACAGAGAAGGATCTTCCCCTGGGGGCCGCCAGCCGACATTGTTTGGCGGACGGCACCCTGAGAAGTCCCTCTCTGTGTGAGCGTACGGGTCGGTGGGAGGCATGAGGTAACAGTAGGCGGTCCCGTAAGTACCCAGGCCCTAAGCCATGGAGCGCTTTAAAGGTAGTAACCAAGACCTTAAAGTGCACCCGAAAGACCACAGGCAGCCAGTGCAGTCTGCGCAGGAGTGGTGTTACATGGGAGCTACATGGAGCTCCCTCTATCACCCGCGCAGCTGCATTCTGGACTAACTGAAGCCTCCGGGTGCACCTCAAGGGGAGCCCCATGTAGAGAGCATTACAATAATCCAAGCGAGAGGTGACAAGAGCATGAGTGACTGTGCACAAGGCATCCCGATCAAGGAAGGGGCGCAACTGGCTGAAGGTTGAAGCTGTAAGAGTTAGAGGATGTAACAATAGAGTCGGGTAGAGCATTCCAGGCGTTGACCACTCTGTTGCTGAAGTCATATTTTCTGCAATCGAGTTTGGAGCGGTGTACCTTGAGTTTGTATCGATCGCTTGCCCGTGTATTATTGAGGTTGAAACTGAAGAAGTTGTTGACAGGCAAGACGTTGTAGCAGATAATTTTGTGTACTGTGCTTATATCATCCCGCAGGCAGCACAGTTCCAGATTGTCCAAGTCCAAAATTTCAAGTCGGGTGGCATAGGGAATTCTATTGTGAGTAGAGGAGTGGAGTAGTCTTTTTTGTAAAGTACCTCTGGACCCCTGACTCGATTTTTTTCCATGTTGTAGCCACTTTCTCTCTACAGACTAATTTAATGTTTTATAATGGATTACAAGACTTTGTGTAGGAGGTTACTCTACTCAGTTTGCTCTAAAATGCATGTGCTCAGTTACCCATGCAAGGAAGGAAATGACAGAGGAAGTAATCTTAAGATAAGAATGTTATCGCATATATTGTATTAGGGCAAGCTTTTAAAAAAGCACCCTGTAAAAAGACAACATCAGATGATCTAGTCCAGGGGTCTCCAACCTTGGCAATTTTAAGACTTGTGGACTTCAACTCCCTGAGTTCCTCAGCCAGCAAAACTGGCTGAGGAATTCTTGGAGTTGAAGTCTACAAGTCTTAAAGTTGCCAAGATTGGAGAACAGAGGTGGGTTTCAGCAGGTTCTGATCAGTTCTGGAGAACCGATAGAGGAAATGTTGAGTAATGTTGGCTGACGGCCCCCAGGGGAAGGGTCTTCTCTGTGGGGGCTCCCACACTCTGGAACGAGCTTCCCCCGGGTTTACGCCAAATACCTGACCTTCGGACATTCCGTCGCGAACTGAAGACACATCTTTTCATTCGCGCGGGGCTGGCTTGAACTGAATTTTATTAATTTTAAATTTTTATTAATGAACTTTAAATGGGGTTTTATTTATTTATTTATTTATTTATTTGATTTCTATACCGCCCTTCTCCCGAAGGACTCAGGGCGGTGTACAGGCAAGAATAAAACAGACGGTGCAATATACAGAATTAAAATACAGTTAAAAAACTTATTTCAAAATTGGCCTGAAAAATAAAATATATAATAAGCTAAAAAACCCCATTTAAAATTAATTTCTAAGAATTTAAAAATTTGTTAAAATCCATTTAAGCCAGCCCCGCGCGAATAAAAAGATGCGTCTTCAGTTCGCGACGGAATGTCCGAAGGTCAGGTATTTGGCGTAAACCCGGGGGAAGTTCGTTCCAGAGGGTGGGAGCCCCCACAGAGAAGGACCTTCCCCTGGGGGCCGCCAGCCGACATTGCTTGGCGGACGGCACCCTGAGAAGTCCCTCTGTGAGAGCATACGGGTCGGTGGGAGGCATGTGGTAACAGCAGGCGGTCCTGTAAGTACCCAGGCCCTAAGCCATGGAGCGCTTTTAGTCTAGTATATTTTAATCTATCAGGCTAATTTTAAAATAAGTTTTTTTAATCTGCATTTTAAATTGTATATTGTATAATCTGTTTTATTTTTGCCTGTACACCGCCCTGAGTCCTTCGGGAGAAGGGCAGTATAAAAATCAAATAAATAAAATAAAATAAAAAATAATAGTTCAGAGAACCGGTAGTAAAAATTCTGACTGGCCCTGCCTCCATCTATTCTCTGCTCCCAAGTCCCAGCTGATTGGGAGGAAATGGCGTTTTTGCAGTATCCTTCCCTTGGAGTGGGGTGGGAATGGAGATTTTACAGTATCTTTCCCCTGCCACACCCACCAAGCCACGCCTACCAAGCTATGTCCACCAAGCCACACCCACAGAACCGGTAGTAAAAAAAATTGAATTCTGGGAATGGAAGTCCACAAGTCTTAAAGTTGCCAAGGTTAGAGCAAAGCTGGCTGAGGAATTCTGGGAGTTGAAGTCCACAAAGTTGCCAAGGTTGGAGACCCCTGATCTAGTCATATTTCAACACAAAGAAACAGGTAATTCAGTTTCCCAAAAAGTTTCATTTAGCTAGTAAACCAAGTTTTATAGCAGAGGTGACAACCATTGAATTGCTGCACTAAATATTTTTTGGTAGGAGGATAGGTCAACAAGAGAAGGAGAAAAATGATGTTATATCGTTCCTTTAACTAATTTCAGTTGATTACCAGACACTCTTAAAAAGCTAGAATTTAGGAATATTGATTTTGGAGGTTGGCTGCGGGTGGTTGGTACTTGATGCCTCCCCTCCAAACCCTTGTTTTTTTTAGTTGGCTTTAATTTCTTTAATTTTAATCTTTAAGCAATATTTATAATTGCTGAAGGCTTATTTTATCTTAATGTGAGCTGCTCAGAGTCGCCTGAACTTTGCGATGGGCAGAAAATACATCTATCACTATTTTTTTATATATATATTTTGACTACGGATCATTACCGAAATTATACTCTGCACCAGAACTTTTTTAACCTATTGGGGAGAAATTGTTCCCCGCAAGATTGGCAAAATTAGAGAAGTAATTCATATTTGTCTGTATTGCATTAGTCAAGGTGCCTGGCTTTTTTTTCCCCCCCCCGTGGCTTCCTTCAACACTTTTATGTTTGCAGTTAAACATATCATAATCCTATTCCTCAGAAATAGATGTTTTCAATGTAGATATTTTTGTTTGGTGCCTCGTTCGAGGAAGTTTTATACCTGACGAGTTCTTAAGAAGAAAAAGGAACATTGTCTTCTGCAAGACTTGGACTGGCATAAAAGCACTTCTTTATTTGTCTCTGTTCTTACCAGGGGTGTGAAATTAAAAAAATTTCCCCTACCGGTTCTGTGGGCTGTTGGAAGAAATATCCATCTGGGTTCAGTTCCAAGTGGGGACAAAGACACTGGAAACATGGAGACTGCTTGGAAAGATGGTTTAATGGTGGTCAGGATCACATGGCTTGAGATCCTGAACAGAAAAGGGCTGAGATCCTGTGTACTCCCTGGCTTTATGCTTTTTATGAGCTTTGAACTTTCTGGGGCACAGGAAGAGTATCCTGATTGGTTGTCAGACTCCCAGGGGGTGGGGGTCTTAGCTAGCCTTGCTGGCTGATGTAATCTTCCCAGGTGTCATGTGGTGAGTTTCTGTTCTATTGTGTTGCAAATGATGGTCCATTAACAAAGGTGGGGGGATTGAGTTTCTACCTCTGACTCATTGACAAAGGTGGGGGGAAATGAGTGAGCTTGGTTGAGGCTTTAATGGCCCATTGACAAAGGTGGGGGGGAGTCAGGGAGCTGCTTTGTCTTTAAAACATGTTTCTCCATTTCTCATCCAGGGAAATATATTCTGCCTTTTCAAATATTTTTCAAAATATCTCATTCCTCTAGGAGGGGGGGGGTGCTAAATTCCTACAGGGCGGGGCTTGTTGGGCAGAGGTCAAGTGACTGGGTGGGCGTGGCCAACATGACATCACTCACATCGAGGGGCTCCTCACCGGCCCCTCCCCTTCCAGCCCCTCCTTGTCGCGAATGGCAGGAAAATGGGGAGGGGAATATTCCTGCCTACCATCCTTCCCTCAGTCCTTTGCTGAGGATGACAGGCAGGAAAATCCCCTTCTCCATTTTCCTGCTTTTCACAAAAACAGCTCCATTCCAGCTGCTTCCTCCTCCCGTCCCCCTCCCTCCTGGGGACTACCTTAAAGGACAGGCTGCAGCGGCTCCTCTGTGAATGGAGGGAGAAAAGTTAGCATTCTCCCTGCTGCATTTAACATTGAATTCTGTGGAATATCGAGCAGCCGGAAGAGGCGAGCGGGTGACTGGCCAGGCGTGGGTGGGTCCAAGGAGGGGTAATTACTACCGGTTCAGTGAACTGAAGCCCATAATCCCTAGCGGTTCTCCCAAACCGGTTCAAACTGGTAGGATTTCACCCCTGGTACGTTATTGTTATTAGTTTCAGATTTTGACCAGTGTTTCCTGAATTAAAAGCATGAATTAAACTACTGGCATAGGGCCGGGTTACTTACGGGACCGCCTACTGCTACCGAATATCTCTCACCGACCCGTGCGCTCTCACAGAGAGGGACTCCTCAGGGTGCTGTCAGCTAGGCAGTGTCGTCTGGCGACACCCAGGGGAAGAGCCTTCTCTGTGGGGGCTCCCACCCTCTGGAACGAACTCCCCCCAGGACTCCGTCAACTTCCGGACCTCCGAACCTTCCGTCGCGAGCTTAAAACACATTTATTCATCCGCGCAGGACTGGATTAGATTTTAAATTTATATTAGTTTTTAATGGGTTTTATTATTTATACTGCTTTTTAATAATTCGGCCTTTTAGAATAAGTTTTTTAATTGTTATTTTAATTTGTATTTATATGTTTTTACTTGCCTGTGAACCGCCCTGAGTCCTTTGGGAGATAGGGCGGTATATAAATGTGATTAATAAATAAATAAATAAATAAAATAAATACTCTAGATTGCAATGACTTGGCTGCCTCAGTGGAATTTCACTTTGAGGTCACACCCGGTGCTTGAAGGCTGATCTCCTTCATCTGCACTTTTCCCTGTAGCTCTTTCTGGGGTTTGGGATTCGTGCCACCGATGGGAAGCACAGGTATTCTTCGACTTAGAAAAGTTCATTTAGTGACAGTTTGACCTTACGACAGCATTGAAAAAAGTGACCCACGACCGTTGCAGCATCCCCATGGTTCACGTGACCAAAATTCAGATGCTTGGTGGCTCACTCATATTTATGACAGTTGCAGTGCCATGTGATCAACATCAACAGAAATGGTGGACTCAATTGTGATCATAAGTTGAGGACTACCTGTAATCAATTTTCAGACAGAAATTCAAATCCATTCTGTTGGCTATTTCACCCAAAATAGTCAATCTAATTTATTTTATTTATTTATTTATTTTTCAAATTTTTATACCGCCCTTCTCCGAAGACTCAGGCCGGTGTACAGCAAATAAAACACCAATAATCCAAAAAAATTTAAAATATAATATCCAGTTTAAAAATCTAATTCGATCGCTGTATGTTAAAAATATTAAGTAAGAAAATTACAAAATAGAATAAAACCCCTGTTAAAGGCCCACTAAAAACCCACAGTATTAAAATCAATCAGGCCAGCCCCACTTGGTGAAAAAAGAAGGTCTTGAGCTCACGTTTAAAGGTCCGAAGATTAGGGAGGAGACGGAGTCCCACCAGCAGATCGTTCCACAAGGCCGGAGCCCCCACAGAGAACGCTCTTCCCCTGGGGGCCACCAGCCGACATTGGTTGGCTGACGGCACCCTAAGGAGGCCCTCCCTGTGAGAGCGGACTGGACACACCGGACGATGGGAGGTAACTGGCGGCAGCAGGCGGTCCCGTAAGTATCCCAGTCCCATGCCATGGAGCGCTTTAAAGGTGATAACCAGCACCTTGAAGTGCACCCAGAAGACCACCAGCAACTAAATAGCATTTAGCACAAAAATGGTGAGCACAGCACGAAACATCGTGGGCTGTCCCCTGATACCACTAGATGAGCTCACTAGGGCTCGCTGCCTTAGAAGAGTGAGGAAAATCCTCAGGGACAACTCTCACCCTGCTCATCACTTCTTTACCCTCCTATCATCGGGAAGGAGATATAGGAATATAGCCAGCCGCACAAACAGACTGAAGAACAGTTTTTATCTGTGGGCTGTCAGACTCCTGCATGAGAAATAGCATCATAACTACGTAGTATGATGGACCGCAGGGCCGGCGCAATGTGTAACATGTTCACACTGGTGCAATAGGACTGGGTGTTTTGTTAATAGGATTTATTGAGTTAGGGATTTTCTGTCTTCACTGTGAGTTGTATTTCGTTGGGGGGCTGCACTGAGGGAGCCCAACCAATCTCATTGTACATATGTTGTGCACTGACAATAAAGATTTGAGCATGTAACTGCAAGGACAGTTTTGAAAAGAGAAGGGAAATATTTTAAAACATGTCAGTCACATTTTTTAAAATAGGCCTGGTGTGATGTTCTCTTGCAGAGGTTTTTTTTTTTAAATAACTTCTATATTAGTGGTAGAGAAAAGTTGAATATATTGGCTTTTGTACCGAGTTTGGTAAAATACAGATCTTCTAATAGTTGACCATAGCCTGAAACCACTTCCTTTCAAGTAATCAGATCTGCCTATTATGTATATAACTTTTGATTGCTTAAAAGTTTGTTTTTTTTTACACCAAATTGGATGGAGCAAAACCATTCTTAGTGTTCAATACATGATTTATTTTCTGTTCACAAGGAAGATTGTCAGGAGTTTCCGACATTTTTCCATTGTCTAGTGTTAAGCGTTGGAAGCAAAGGATCTGATTTTGAGAATCAAGGTTCGTTTTGCCACTGAATCACCCAATGACAGCTCAAGTTACTCAGCTTCCCAGCATTATGGTTTCCGCATATGGAAAGTTAAGAGTCTTGAGACCATTCTTAAAATCAGATTGGAGATCTATATATAGCTTTACATTCATAATGTACTTCGAGATGAAACAGGTGAATGAAAGTAGTTGTGGATTAGTTTCTATCTCAAGTAAGTACCGTATATACTCGAGTATAAGCCGAGTTTTTCAGCACGTTTTTTGTGCTGAAAAACGTCCCCTCGGCTTATACTCGAGTATATACGGCTTATACTCGAGTTGTTTTTTTTTTCTTCTTTTTTTCACATTATACCGGATGGCGGGCTTTTGCATTAGC
Source organism: Ahaetulla prasina (assembly GCF_028640845.1). Lineage (NCBI taxonomy): Eukaryota > Metazoa > Chordata > Lepidosauria > Squamata > Colubridae > Ahaetulla > Ahaetulla prasina. The sequence continues at coordinate 81,137,637 of NC_080546.1, read as the reverse complement.
GCGGGGAAGCCCTGCCGGTGCAGTGAGAGGGCGGGGCGGGGGAGCCGCCAGCCTTCTCGGCTGAGGGAGGGAGGCTTTCCCTGACCGGTAGCTGCCTCATTTCCCTCCCTCGGCTTATACTCGAGTCCCCAGTTTACCCCAGTTTTTTGGGGTAAAATTGGGGACCTCGGCTTATACTCGGATCGGCTTATATTCGAGTATATACGGTATATAAATCATACTTGTAAACGTGGGTGACTCGCGTTGAGTAAGCATAATTAAGTTTTTGGCTGAGGAGTTTGTTTTCCTCCAAATCTGAAATTGTTAGCTTGTTAGCTTTGAAACACTAAAATATTATGTGAATTATTGAAGAGTTTCAAGTGCCTCTTCAATGTCTCTCTCACTCCACTTTCTTTCAGAATGAAATGCTGGCAGTTCTCATATTGTCAGTTTGAATGAGAGATATAACCATTCAGACTTTTTAAATCAACTTATTTGGAACTACATTCCCCTGATATTCCCCTAAGCTTTGTGTTTAGGAATAACCTAATTGTGATAGTCACATTAAAATCCAAGCGACAACATATTGTACGAGATTTTGATGCCTTGCTATTATATTATATGGTTATACTTCAAATTTCATGTTGAATGCAATGATGGCCTGTATAGGATCAGAAAACCATGGGGCTTCACTGCTGATAATAATAATAATAATAATAATAATAATAATAATAATAAGAAGAAGAAGAAGAAGAAGAAGAAGAAGAAGAAGAAGAAGAAGAAGAAGAAGAAGAAGAAGAAGAAGAAGAAGAAGAAGATGATGAAGAAGAAGAAGAAGAAGAAGAAGAAGAAGAAGAAGAAGAAGAAGAAGAACAACAACAACAACAACAACAACAACAACAACAACAACAACAACAACAACAACAACAACAACAACAACAACAACAACAACAACAACAACAACAACAACAACAGAGTTGGAAGGGACCTTGGAGGTCTTTTAGTCCAATCTCCTGCTGAGGCAGGAAACCCCACACCATTTCAGACAAATGGTTATCCAACATTTTCTTAAAAACATCTAGTGTTGGAGCATTTACAATTTCTGGAGGCAAGTTGTTCCACTGGTTGATTGTTCTGTCAGGAAATTTCTCCTTAGTTCTAAGTTGCTTCTCTCCCTGATTAGTTTCCACCCATTGCTTCTTGTTCTATCCTCAGGTGCTTTGGAGACTAGTTTGACTCCCTCTTCTTTGTGGCAACCCCTGAGATATTGGAACACTGCTATCATGTGTCCCCTAATCCTTATTTTCATTAAACTAGACATACCTAGTTCCTGCAACCGTTCTTCATATGTTTTAGCCTCCAGTCCCCTAATCATCTTTGTTGCTCTTCTCTGCACTCTTTCTAGAGTCTCAACATCTTTTTTACATCGTGGCGACCAAAACTGAATGCAGTATTCCAAGTGTGGCCTTACCAAGGCATTATAAAATGGTATTAACACTTCACATGTAGAACACTGATTGTGTGGAACACTGTGGCAGCATTTATTCAAAAAGAGTGAGGTCTTCATTTCTGGTCTCTTGTATTCCGTAAGACCTTGGTTGTGCTCCCAAACTTTGGACTGAGATGAATGGAGCCCTTGTTGGATGTCCTTGTATGTTTTTGTGTAGAGCATGGAGGTCAAACTTGCCGCATCATGTGGCTGTCACGTGACTTTTGCGATGTTTTCCCCTTCACGCAGCTGGGGTAGGCGTGGCCTGCACGTGATGCCCACGGGCCGTCAGACTGACACCCCTGTGAAGAGTGATTGGTACAGGGAGTCCTCAACTTATGACCGCAATTGAGCCCAAATTTTCTGTTGCTAAATGAGACATTTATTAGGTGAGTTTTGCCTCATTTTACGAGTTTTCTTGCCACAGCCGTTAAGTGAATCACGGCAGTTGTTAAGTTAGAAATATGGTTGTTAAGTGAATCTGACTTCCCCATTGACTTGTCAGAAGGTCACTGAAGGTGATTACAGGACCCCGGGACACGGCAACTGTCATAAATATGAGTCAATTGCCAAACATCTGAATATTGAGCATTGGGGATGTTGCGACAAGGCGTAAGTGTTAAAACACAGTCAGAAGTCACCTTTTTCAGTGCTGTTGTAATTTTGCATGCTCACGAAATGGAACTGTTGTACGTTGAGAACTATCTGTATTGTGTTGTACGGTGTATTATACTGTGAACCACCCAATTTAGAGGTGATTGATACCAAAACTGAATGAAGTAATAATTTCTCCTCCTTCCATTTTTTCCCCCAAATTGCCTAAGAGGTCCTAGTGTTATTCTGAAAACTAAGCAGAAGCAACCTTGACCAGAAAAGCTGAATATTTAAAACTCCCTCAAACGTGGGTGTTAGTTACAAAACCTCAATGTCTCAACTAGTCAGACTGGCTAAACAAGGACTGGTGAAACTGAGATTCATAGAGATTTGAGAGGGATCATATTCTGGAGCACCAAAGGCCACTGTTTTTATTGGATGATTTGAATGAGAAATGATTTCTAGTCTAGGAGATTTTCAGGACAAACGTACACTAAAGGCACTATATTGTACAGATAGTTCTTGACTTACAACAGTACATTTAGTTCAAATCACCAGGACCGGATGGATTACACCCCAAGGTTCTGAAGGAACTGGCGGACGAGATCTCAGAACCACCGAACTATATCTTTCAAAGATCCTGGAGCACAGGGAAACTGACAGAGGACTGGAAAAGAGCTGAGGTAGTTCCCATCTTCAAAAAAGGAAAAAAAACAGATCCAGGAAACTACAGACCTATCAACAGGCCATGGTGGCTCAGGCTGTAAGATAGCCTGTTATTAAAACACAGCTGCCTGCAATTACTGCAGGTTCTAGTCCCACCAGGCCCAAGGTTGACTCAGCCTTCCATCCTTTATAAGGTAGGTAAAATGAGGACCCACATTGTTGGGGGCAATAAGTTGACTTTGTAAATATACAAATAGAATGAGACTATTGCCTTACACACTGTAAGCCGCCCTGAGTCTTCGGAGAAGGGCGGGATATAAATGTAAATTTAAAAAAAAAAACCTGACCTCAATACCAGGGAAGATTCTGGAAAAGATAATCAAGCAACGAATCACCGAACACCTAGAAGCAAACCAAGTAATAACCAAAAGCCAACATGGGTTTGTCAAAAACAGATCGTGCCAAACTAATCTTATTGCATTTGTTGACAAAATGACAAAGTTAGTGGACCAGAGAAATGCTTTCAATATAATTTACTTGGACTTCAGTAAAGCATTTGATAAAGTAGACCATAACCTACTACTAGATAAAGTAGAAAAATATGGGTTAGACAGCATCACCACCAGATGGATTCGTAACTGGCTGGCCAACTGCACTCAACATATAGTCCTCAATGGAACTGCATCTACATGGAGGGAAATATTCAGTGGAGTACTCCAAGACTCTGTTTTAGGCCCATTACTCTTCAACATCTTCATCAATGACTTGGATGAGGGGATAGATGGAGAACTCATCAAATTTGTAGATGACACCAAGCTGGCAGGAATAGCCAATACTCCAGAAGATAGGCTTAAGATACAGAAGGATCTTGACAGACTTGAACATTGGGCGCTATCTAACAAAATTAAATTCAACAGTAAAAAAAGTAAGGCAAAAGTAAGGCATTTAGGCAAAAATCCAAAATGCACAAGTACCATAAATGTGGTACCTTGCTCAGTAGTAGTAACTGTGAGAGGGATCTTGGAGTTTTAGTGGACAACCATTTAGATATGAGCCAGCAGTGTGCAGCAGCTGCCAAAAAAGCCAACACAGTTCTGCGCTGCATAAACAGAGGGATAGAATCAAGATCATGTGAAGTGTTAGTGCCACTTTATAATGCCTTGGTAAGGCCACACTTGGAATACTGCATTCAGTTTTGGTCGCCACGATGTAAAAAAGATGTGGAGAATCTAGAAAGAAAAAGACTCCAGAGAAGAGCAACAAAGATGATCAGGGGATTGGAGGCTAAAACATATGAAGAACGGTTGCAGGAACTCGGTATGTCTAGTTTAATGAAAAGAAGGACTAGGGCAGACATGATAGCAGTGTTCCAATATCTCAGGGGTTGCCACAAAGAAGAAGTGGGGTATACTTTTTTTTCTGTGAATACAGCTTTAATGCAGAGTTTACTCTTTAATTGGTGCTTGGGGTTATACAAATAGTCTTCAACTTACAACAGTTCATTTAGTGGCCACTCAAAGTTACAATGGCACTGAAAAAAGGAACTTATGACCGTTTTTCACATTTACGACCATTGCAGCATGTGATCATAATTTGACCGCTTGGCAACTGACTCATACTTATGACGATTGCAGTGTCCTTGGGTCATATGATCACCTTTTGTGACCTTTTGACCAGCAAAGTCAAGGGGCAAGCCAGATTCACTTAACAACCGTGTTACTAATTTAACAGCTGCAGTGATTCACTTAACAACCGTGGCACGAAAAGTCGTAAAATGGGGCAAAATTCACTTCACAGATGTTATATATAGCAACAAAAATTTTGGGCTCAATTGTGGTCATACGTTGAGGGCTACCTGTAATAATTCCAGCAACTGAACTATTTCTGAGTATATCCCCCTGTATACATTACAGCGCAAACGTTTTGGTTTTCTTTCTAATAAACTTACTGTGATTCAGGCAGGTGGTAGGTCTCTTCACTGACAGTGGAAAAACAGTTCCACTGGTATCTTTATCAAACTGTGAACCAAACCTATCTTTAAATTCCACATTGTTAGAAAATAAAAGATGTGATGGGTATTCTTAGAAAATAAAACTTCAGCCTAGGGTTTTGTTTATCTTGTGATTAATGCCCTTCACGGTTGCCATTTTGTGGATGTGCCCGTCATACGCTCTCGAAATTTCAAATGATGTCCACTAGCCTAGAGAGATTACGGAAGGTTTTTTCCTGTCATATGAGATTCAACAGGGAGGATGTGTTCTAGGTCCCTCTATTTGGTGGGACTAAGGAGCCATGTCTTCTCCATTCCAGTGGTTGACCAATGGAACAACTTCCCATTTGAGCTATGGAGGACACAATCCTCTCAGTCTTCCAGAAGGCTGTGAAGATCTGGCTTTCCCTCAGGTATTGAGCTGGGATGATAGCTGAGCCCAGGTGTACAGTAGTGGCCAAAATTGTAGAAACCTTTTGGGAAAAGTGTATTTTTGAGGTTTGATGGCTAATAACACAACTTTTGGGGGGAGTTTCAAGATAATCCTATTCCACTGCTGGAATGGTCCGGGAATAGCCTAGACCTTAACTCAATTGAAAATCTATGGAGCCGACTAAAGAAACTTGTTAGTCAGAAGCGACCCAGCAATAAAACCCAGTTAATAGAAGCAATCCTTCAATCTTGGTTTCACATTATAACAGCTGCAGAACTAAAAGACTTGGTTCACTCCATGCGAAGACATTGTAAGGCTGTAATTCACGCTAAAGGTTACCCAACTAAGTATTAACTGACGTTTTTTCTATGGTTATAATTTTTGTATACCTCATTTTTTTTACGTCTTTCACTTTTCTTCTTTATATTGTAACTGCTATTCTAATAGCAAATCCTTCATAAAAGTTATTGCATTACATTCTTGATTAAATTATCTTTCCATTGGTATATAATTTTACGGTACTACTAAAAAAAAAGTGGCATTCTTAGCTAGTTTTAGAAAATACGTTTTTCCCAAAAGGTTTCCACAATTTTGGCCACTACTGTAGGTAAAATTTGTATTAGTGAGTTTGTCATACAATGCCTTGGTTATTATACAGATAGTCCTCGACGTACAACAGTTCATTTAGTGCACGTTCAAAGTTATAATGGCACTGAGAGAACTTAATTATGACCATTTTTCACCCTTGTGCAGCATTCCCATGGTCATATGATCAAAATTCAGATTCTTGGCAAGAGGTTCATACTTATGACGATTGCAGTATCCCAGGGTCACGTGATTCCCTTTTGTGACCTTCTGACAAGCAAAATCAATGTGGAAGCCAGGTTCGCTTAACCGCCATGTTACTAATTTAAATTTAAATTTAATAAATAAACAAATAATAAATAAAATAATAAATAAATTTAATAAATAAACAGGGCCTCTGTGGCTCAGGCTGCTAATGCAGTCTGTTATTAACAGCAGCTGCCTGCAATTACTGCAGGTTCTAGTCCCACCAGGCCCAAGGTTGACTCAGCCTTCCATCCTTTATAAGGTAGGTAAAATGAGGACCCAGATTGTTGGGGGCAATAAGTTGACTTTGTATATAAATATACAAATAGGATGAAGACTATTGCTAACATAGTGTAAGCCGCCCTGAATCTTCGGAGAAGGGTGGGATATAAATGTAAAAAAAATAAAAAATGAAATGATTCACTTAACAATAGTGCAGTGGTGTCGTGTCCCACTCCTCCGCTGACGGCCGGGTCAGGGAAATCCGAATCAGGCTTGCCCCTGCAGCTCTGCCCAAAGTCCTAGCAAAGTCCTCAGAGCAGGCAGGAGACCAGAAAGTGACTTCAGCAAGATAAGTTCGACTTTGCCTGACTCAGAGACTGCCAGAAAGCAGATCCTTTATATAGGCCATGGGGTGTGGCTCCATGACTCAGCACTCATTAAGGCCTGCCCCTCCCTTCCTTCTGTTGCCTCCGCCTATCCAGTCTTCTGATGCGAGGGTCACTCCAATCAGCAGCTGGTGGAAATAAACTTTCCTCAGGCTCACATGCTGTGGAGGAGGAGGAGGGGTCTAGCTGCTCCGTTTGCCTGGGCATGGAGCCAGGGCTGGGGCCGGGGGGTGCTCCCTCCTCTGCAGCCTGCTTGGGCATGGAGCCAGTGCTGGGACCGGGAGGTGCCCCCTCCTCTTCAGCTTGTCTGGGCATGGAGCCAGGACTGGGGCCGGGAGGCATACATTCCTCTGTGTTCGGGAGCAGATAAGAAGGCCCCGGCTGCTGTGAGAGCGGGCAAGACACAACAAGTGGTGGGTTTCAGATTTTTTTACTACCTGTTCTGTGGGCGTGGCTTAGTGGGCATGGCATGGCATGGCTTGGTGGGCGTGGCTTGGTGGATGTGGCAGGAAAAAGGTTACTGCAAAAATCCCTCTTTCCTCCCGATCAGCTGGGACTCGGGAGAAAGAGAATAGATGGGGGCGGGGCCAGTCAGAATTTTTACTACCGGTTCTCCGAACTACTCAAAATTTCCGCTACCGGTTCTCCAGAACTGGCCAGAACCTGCTGAAAACCCACCTCTGCAATAGTGGCAAGAAGAGTCGTAAAATGAGGCAAACTCATGTGACCACTGTCTCACTTAGCAACATACATTTTAGGCTCAATTGTGGTCGTAACTCAGGGACTACCTGTACTTCAGTATGTTTAATTTTAATGATGTTTTCTGTTCGGCTGATAAGAGATTTTATTGTACTGTATTGCTTTTGACGATTGTTGTTTGTCATTTGGATTTCATATGTTAGGTGGGCGGCCATATATCAACTTTAAAAATAAGTAGACCTCTGTTCTACATTGCCTAATATGAATTTCATATTCGAATGTAAACTATATGAAAATTGTTGTGTGTCATGCCAGCTGAGTACTGCGCTCCAGTTAGATATGCAAAGTTATTGCAGTCCTTGGAGAAGCAAAATGTGGACTTTTCTGTCTAATATTTAACTTCCGCATATTTCTGCCTTTCACCCAGAGCAATGAAGTATCCTGATCAGTTACTTTCTGTTTCTCACTGTGCGTTTGTGTTGCTGGAAAAAAAAAGACCTTAAGGGTTGTTGCTGCTGCTGTTTCTTTTACAGAGTTGGATCTTCAATGGCCGGAGAAAGAACGAGGAAGGGGTTGAAATGAATATGAATGCTATCCTAGAAGAGATTCTGATTAAAAGGTCTCAACAAAAGAAGAGGACGTCACCTTTAAATTACAAAGAGAGGCTTTTTGTACTAACAAAATCCATGTTAGCTTACTATGAAGGTCGCCCAGAGGTAGGAAACTGGATTTCAATTTTACATTTTTGCTATCGCCTTTAGTTATTCGTTTGTGTGTGTTTTATAAATCTTTGAATCGCTTTGTATTTAAAAGAATAATAACTGCGACTGACATTTCATATATACCGTTCCTCTTATAATACAATATATAATATTAATACAATATATAATACAATATATAATACAATATACATGATTGACTGCTTGTATGAACCATGTCACTTACAGATTCTTAGAAGCTAATTCTTTTTCTCCAAAAGCCTGAAGAGCTTCTTATTCTGCTATAAGAGAGTTGTTCAAAACCCTACCTTCATGAAAACATCAGAATGGGTAGACCAGGAGTGACATGCTACCGGTACGGACCGGTTCTGGGTAGGGAAAATTTTGATTGGCCCTGCCCACCTGCCCTCTCCCTTCTATCATCTGCCTTCCCCCTCCTCTCACCTCTCCTATATTCTGTTGCTCAGCTGATTCACGAGGCAGAGCAATTGCCTCAGCTGAGCTAAGAAAGGAGCAAATGAGTCTTAGTCTCATTTGCCCTCAGCTAGAATAATAAAGAGAAACTTTCTGCGGCTTCCCCCCCCTCCCCGCCCCCAAGCTGGGAAAGGAATACTAGCTTTAATGAGATGTCTGGCTGTTCAGCCAAGAGCAATTATCACCTCCTTACAATGTTCGGAAACTGCAAACCACCTTACCTGAATTGAAAAACTGCCTCAAAAGAAACTGCCTTTTGCTCCCTCCTGAGCAAAAGAGGCAGACAGCCTCTTCCAGGGAAGATTTCTCTGTCTTCTATTTTTCTTCCACAGCAGAATAAAAAAGCCTCTTCCTGTGAAGGCTTTTCCAATTCTTTATTCTGATTTTCTCCTGGAGCAAAAGAAAGCCCTTTCTAGTGAAGCAGTTCCACTGGTTAATTCTTTTCACTGTCAGAAAGTTTCTTCTTAGTTTTAGGTTGCTTCTCTGTTTCTTCAGGTTACATCCATTGCTTCTTGTTTTGCCTTCTGGTGCTTCGGAAAATACATTGCCCCCACTTCTTTCTGGCAGCCCCTTAAAAGCCTGTTGCCTATCACACTCCTGGGCAAAGCATGTGAGCCGTTTCCACCTTTCAGTGGTCCATGAAAGTACATCTGTAGTATGTAGATAATAAAGTTGAAAAAAGGTGAACAACATTTTTACAGAACTATAAATATGTTGAGGCTGGGTTAGTGGTGGGTTTCAGCAGGTTCTGACCCGTTCTGGAGAACCGGTAGTGGAAATGTTGAGTAATTTGGAGAACTGGTAGTAAAAATTCTGACTGGCCCCACCCCCATCTATTCTCTGCCTCTCAAGTCCCAGCTGATCGGGAGGAAATAGGGATTTTGCAGTAACCTTCCCCTGGAGTGGAGTGGGAATGGAGATTTTACAGTATCCTTCCCCTGCCATGCCCACCAAGCCACGTCTATCAAGCCATGCCATGCCCACCGAGCCACACCCACAGAACGGGTAGTAAAAAAATTTGAAACCCACCACTGGGCTGGGTGTGACAAGGAATGGCTGGGAGGGGAGAAGGCAGGCGAGGCACCCCTTGACGTGAGTGGCATTGACTTGGCCATGCCCACCCAGTCACATGACCACCAAGCCATGCCCGCAGAACCGGTAGGCCAAATTTTTTACATTTCACCACTGGTGTAGACTCAGAAGTAGTGTCATCCTTGTTTCTGAGAAAGGCCATATCACCAGAGGGCTACCATGACTAGACCACGGTGGAAATCTAGACATCCCTTAGATGGCAGTAAGGAGAGAGAGAGAATTCTAAGTTTTTGTTGCCTTCTAATGCACATCCAGATTTTTCTACATCCGGTATGGTAGCCCCACGTAAGCACGGGATAAGAACACACCTGTTCTGTCCCCCTCGCCTCAGTCCAAGCAATGACTTAATTAGCCGGCAACTATCAGCTTCTGGCAGCAAACTAGCGAGCGTCTGCCAAGTGTCTCTCTTATCTCTCTTGCTGCCGATGAGTCAACCAGTAACAAACAGTATTTCAGCTCTAGTTAAGCAGTTGATTTGCTTGCCACAAAGAGGTATAACAGCCCTTGCTGCTTTTATATCCTGTGGGGTGTGGCTCCATGACTTAGCACTTCCTAGGCCTGCCCCACCCCTGCTTCTGTTGTTCCCTCCTCTTCTACCTACGAAACCTAGGGTCCAGCCAGGCCTGATTGCCATCAGCTGGGTCTGGAGGCATGGCCTGGGGGGAAGAGTCAGGAGACAGAGGCCTCGTTATCTCCTCCACCTGGCCTGCCTCTGGCTCCTGGAGCTGAGCCAGGGAAGCCGGTGCTCCCGAGGTAAGTCCTGATGGCCCTTCCTCCTCACTTTCCAAGTCACTTTCTGGCAGGGGGCCCAGCTCGGGGGGCGCAGACACAACACACACAAGCACGTGATAAGAACATGCCAAAGTTGGATCTAAGTTCAATCCAAGAACCGGAGAGTTGGAAACCCCTCCCAAATGTCTGATTAGTTGCTGAAGTATCCGTCTACTCCTTTGTGTCTTAGTTAATATGGCTGTGTGTATTTGAAAATGATAGACCTGTGATGGTGAACCTATGGCATATGTGCCGGAAGTGGCATGCAGAACCATCTCTCCGGGCACGCCAGCTGTCACCCGTTGCTCTTCCAGGTTCCAGCACATATGCTGATGGTCTCACGCGCAGGAACAGTGGAAACTGGAAGAGCAGCTCCCTGGCGCCCATGCACGCGCCAGGAAGCTGAGCTTCTGGTTTGCGGTGTGTGCATGTGCGCCATCCAGCCACTCTTTGCGTATGCATGTGTGCCAGAAACCGGAAAACCAGGTGGCTGGCGTGCATGCGCGTGCCAGAAACCAGAAGCTCAGCTTCCCGGCAAGCTGCTCAGTTTCCAGTGTTTTCCTGAGCACGTGTGCGCACCCATTTCAGCACTCGGTATATATATGTGTTTTTATATGCCTGTAAACCGCCCTGAGTCCCTAGGGAGATAGGGCGGTATAAAAGTATGAATAATAAATAAATAAATAAATAAATAAATAAAAAGGTTCACCAACACTGTGATAGACCTTTGTAAGTACAATGCCTCTTTTCAGTCCATTTAAGGAAACCTGAAAACCAGAGGTGGGTTTCAGCAGGTTCTGACCAGTTCTGGAGAACCGGTAGCGAAAATTTGGAGTAGTTCAGAGAACTGGTAATAAAAATTGTGACTGGCCCCACCCCAATCTATTCTCTGCCTCCCAAGTCCCAGCTGATCGGGAGGAAATGGAGATTTTGCGGTATCCTTCCCCTGTTACGCCCACCAAGCCACGCCCACCAAGCCATGCCACACCCACCAAGCCACACCCACAGAACCGATAGTAAAAAAAATTGAAACCCACCACTGCTGAAAACTAAAGAAAAAGACTTTAGACAATTTCCTTTGCGGGCCACTCAACTCGCTCTCTTTGTTTATAGAAGAAAAATATTTTTGTGAAATAGGGCTTGGATCAGTGGTGGGATTCAAATAATTTAGCAACTGGTTCTCTGCCCTAATGATTTCTTCCAACAACCAGTTCACCAAACTGCTCAGAAAGTTAACAACCGGTTCTCCCGAAGTGGAGCGAACTGGCTGAATCCCACCACTGGTTTGGATCTCTTTTGTAGTATGTACAGCGTGTGTAGAAAGTCCTTTTTCATTTGGTTGGAACTGTCTGTCGTTTTGGAAGAAATGTTGACGGGCAGGCAATTGTTATTTTGCTTCATTGTGGGTTGTTGTTTTTTCTTTCCTCCTTATACAGAAAACCTTTTTAATTAAAAACAACGCTCTGGGTGTTTTCGTGGAAGTGTTGGAGGATAAGAAAATAGTTGACCAGTTGGTTCAGTGCCTTATTAGAACTTAGAAACGAGAACTCGGAGGAAAAACTCATTTGGTTAAATGTTAGGGAGAAGCCTGTAATATGAGAAACTGCTGGAATTCAGCTTGCATCATTGCATTCCAGGATTGTGCTGAAGTGAAGCTGGTGACAAATTAAATGGATGATTAATTAAAATCTTGTCAGGATGCCCTGGCAGTTAGCATCCCAAGAAGTAACGGGACTGGAATCTGGAGGTCAGCGGGCCATCTAGTTTGAACCAGGACAATAGTCAAATTCAAAAGATAAAACACTGGGGAGTTATTGAACGTAAATTTAATCTGACAGCATTTTCTAATTTACAGACATGTTGCCCAAGTATATTCTAGGCACGTAAAGCTATTAAAGTTTTAAAATATCGGAAGAAGCAAATCAGCACATAAGAAAAATACAGAACAATCAAAATCTCTCTGAATCATTGATATTGATGTGTTCAGGTATTGATGGTATCAACCCACCAGCCTTGGCATATCAACTTCTGCGTCTTCCCCCCTTCAAAGCGCTGAGACTGTGCAAAACCATCAGACATAGGCAACGTGACCCATTGTACTTTGGGGCCCACAGGTATAAATACCTGCACACCTGACACTAGTTTGGCTACTGCTGTAAAAGAGATTCTGGTGTCAGTTATTTTTATTTCCAAGAACACCTGTAGGGTCCTATGCTTGGTTTTGATGTATGACCTCTGGCTAGGAAAATAATACATTTTAGTATATATTTATACGGTATACTTTGATCTCAGTAAGGCATTTGATAAAGTAGACCACATTCATCTTCTTGGGAAGACAGAACAATATGAAATATACTGGACCACGACTGGATTGATTTGCAGTTGGGTGATCAACCACACTCTATGTGTGATCCTCACTGGAACTACATCTACGTGGAGGAGAGCATCCAGTACAGAGGTGGTATTCAGCAGGTTCTGACCAGTTCTGGAGAACCGATAATGGAAATCTTGGGTAGTTCAGAGAACCGGTAAATACCACCTCTGACTGGCCCCACCCCCGTCTATTCTCTGCCTTCCGAGTCCCAGCTGATCGAAGCTGAACTGGGGTGACGGCTCGCATACCCATCTCTGGCACACGTGCCATAGGTTTGCCATCACGGCCCTAGAAAGTGCAGAGAAGAGCAACAAAGATTGTTCTGTCTCCGTCCTCACTTTGGAGTAACGAGCTGGCCTACAGCCAGTGGTTACACGGCTCCTATCAGTCCTGGCCGAGAAAACGCAGCTGCCTGCCAAAAAGTTCAAACAGATTAAGACTTCAGCTCACTTTGACACGGTTCAGCTAATTTGTTTCCAGTAGAAGTGAGAGCAGTCCCAAAGCTCCTTATATATCCTGTGGGGTGGGGCTCCTGTCCCACCCTTCCTTTTGATGACACCGCCTCTCTAATCTTGTGAAGCGCGGGTCGGTCCAGGCTCGATTAGTATGATTATCAGCTGCGTCTGAAGGCGTAGCCTGAGGAAGGGAGGAATCAGGGGATGTCAGCCTCATTACGTCCTCCGACTGGCCTGGTTCTGGCTCCTGGAGCTGGGCCAAAGGATTCGGTGCTCCTGAGGTAAGCCTTACTGGCCCTTCCCCCTCACTCTCAGAGTCAAAGGACACCAGAAACAAAATTGTAGACCTGCACCAGACTGGGAAGACTGAATCTGCAATAGGCAAGCAGCTTGGTGTGAAGAAATCAACTGTGGGAGGAATAATTAGAAAATGGAAGACATACAAGACCACTGATAATCTCCCTCGATCTGGGGGTCCATGCAAGATCTCATCCCGTGGGGTCAAAATGATCACAAGAACGGTGAGCAAATATCCCAGAACCACACAGGGGGACCTAGTGAATGATCTGCAGAGAGCTGGGACCAACGTAACAAAGGCTACCATCAGTAACACACTACACCACCAGGGACTCAGATCCTGCAGTGCCAGACATGTCCCCCTGCTTAAGCCAGTACATTTCCGGGCCCATCTGAAGTTTGCTAGAGAGCATTTGGATGATCCAGAAGAGGATTGGGAGAATGTTATATGGTCAGATGAAGCCAAAGTAGAACTGTTTGGTAGAAACTCAGCTCGTCGTGTTTGGAGGAGAGAGAATGCTGAGTTGTATCCAAAGAACACCATACCTACTGTGAAGCATGGGAGTGGCAACATCATGCTGTGGGGCTGTTTCTCTGCAAAGGGACCAGGACGACTGATCCGTGTAAAGGAAAGAATGAATGGGGCCATGTATTGTGAGATTTTGAGTGCAAACCTCCTTCCATCAGCAAGGGCATTGAAGATGCAACGTGGCTGGGTCTTTCAGCATGACAATGATCCTAAACACACCGCCCGGGCAACGAAGGAGTGGCTCCGTAAGAAGCATTTCAAGGTCCTGGAGTGGCCTAGCCAGTCACCAGATCTCAACCCCACAGAAAACCTTTGGAAGGAGTTGAAAGTCCGTGTTGCCCAGGGACAGCCCCAAAACATCACTGCTCTAGAGGAGATCTGCATGGAGGAATGGGCCAACATACCAGCAACAGTGTGTGAAAACCTTGTGAAGACGTACAGAAAACGTTTGACCTCTGTCATTGCCAACAAAGGATATATAACAAAGTATTGAGATGAACTTTTGATATTGACCAAATACTTATTTTCTACCATAATTTGCAAATAAATTCGTTACAAATCAGACAACGTGATTTTCTGGATGTGTTTTCTCATGTTGTCTCTCCTAGTTGAGGTATACCTATGATGACAATTTCAGGCCCCTCTCATCTTTTTCAGTGGGAGAACTTGCACAACTGGTGGCTGACTAAATACTTTTTTGCCCCACTGTACCTGCATATATTTTTCGATATAATGGTCTTGAATTCATTTGGAAAGTCAGTTTCCCAGATCCCATGCAACATTCAGTGGCTGGAGCAGATCCTCAACATACGACCGCAATTGAGCCCAACATTTCTGTTGCTAAGTGAAATGTTTGTTAAGTGAGTTTTGCCCCATTTTGTGACTTTTCCTGTCACAGTTGTTAAGTGAATCCCTGCACATGATAAGTGAGTAACACGGTTGTTAAATTAACCTGGTTTCCCCATTAACTTCGCTTATCAGAAGGTTGCAAAAGGTGATCACATGACCCTGGGACACAGCAACTGTCATAAATAACTTGCCAAGCATCTGAATTTTGATCGAGTGACCACCGCAATGGCTGTAAGTCCAAAAACCAGTCATAAATCACTTTTTCAGTAATGTCATTATTAAATGAACTGTTCTAAGTCGAGAACTACCTATATTAGACATTAGGGTAGGTAGGGATGTAAGGTACAATATAGCTCAGCTACACATACAATAAATCAAATCTGTGCCTGGGTGAATAGAAAGTGCCACGTATCAAAAACAATTTCTTTTAAATATATTTTTTTTAAAATTATCTCCAAAGTTAAAATAAGATATTTGAAATATATTTGTCAGCGTTCAGTCAGGGAGGATATTTTAAGTTGAATGTTAAATTTAGTGATGATTTATTATTTGTTCTATCCACATTTTCCATTATTGCTTTTTTGTATTCTTTTTTCTTTTTAATTCTGTATTATTAATATTATTAATTAATGTTATTAATGTATTAATGTATTAATATGCTCTACCTGACTCCGTAGTTACAGCCTCAAACCCTCACAGCTTCAACCTTAAACTGTCTACCGTGGTGCTCACCCCATTCCTAAGAGGTCCGCAAAGGAGGCGTGTATAAGTGCACGAGCGTGCCTACCGTCCCTGTCCTTCTGCCTCCATTTATTTGTATTCATTTCCTTCGTTCATATCCATGTTCATATCCATATCTGCTATCTTGAACATGTTTGACAAACTAATAAATAAATAAAATAAGTACATATTTTTAAATACAACAATTTCTCAGTGGAAACTTCTCAGTGGATTTATCTACAAAGAGCAATTTATATAATAATATGGAACCTGAGCATCACTAATCACAGAGCGTTGCTAATTAAAAAGAAAAGCCTTTATGTATGACAGAGAAAAGACAGGTCATAATGACATGTATTCCCATAGTTTTTCCAAGTGGAGTATGTCATAAGGGAGACCTTGAATAGCCCCCAAATTGGCTTGTAATTAAAAATTGATTGAAAGAATCTGAAACCAATATCAAAAATGGAAAGTTGTTTCGTCTGGTATTCTTTAATTATAAGTCTGGGAGTTTCGTTGTGTGCACAATTAAAAAAAAAGTTTTGTTATCCCTTTAATTTCAGGAACTGCAGACTGTTTTTCATGCATATTTTTAACCTTATCTAGATGAACAACATCCTGGCATTCTTCCTGATGCTGGGCAGCAAAGCATGAACATGCAATGCACAGTTTTTGTGTTGCTCTATCTGTGATACTACTACTACTACTACTACTAGGGCTTTGCTTTCCCTCGTTCATCAGATCATTTTTATGGATTGGTTGCTGGTTAAAGGACTGAAAGCAGAATGTAAGACTCTTCAGGAATATGTCTATATTCTCTATAAGAATATGTCTTATTCTGAAGGAATCTCAATATGCTTTTCAATGCTTTTTAAGAGTAAGCACCAGAAATAATATAGAAAGAGAAGGAAGCACTGAGGTAGCCAGGGTGGAGATGGCATCAAATATTTCAGGGTAGCCTTACAAAAATAGATAATGAAAAGTTCCCAAGGATCTCTTCCAATAAAAAACACATGCATTTGAAAAGCAGATATGACTTAGGGTTGGAACCAAGGGTGAAATCCAGCAGGTTCTGACAGGTTCTGGAGAACCTGTAGCGGAAATTTTGAGTAGTTCGGAGAACCGGTAAATACCACCTCTGGCTGGCCCCAGAGTGGGGAAGGAATGGAGATTTTACAATATCCTTCCTCTGGAGTGGGGAGGGAATGAAAATTTTACAGTATTCTTCCCTGGAGTGTGGAGGGAATGGGGATTTTACAATATCCTTCCCCTGGAGTGGGGAGGGAATGGAGATTTTACAATATACTTCCCCTGGAGTGGGGAGGGAATGGGGATTTTACAGTATTCTTCCCCTAAAGTGGGGAGGAAATGGAGATTTTACAGTATACTTCCCCTGGAGTGGGGAGGGAATGGGGATTTTACAGTATTCTTCCCCTAAAGTGGGGAGGGAATGGAGATTTTATAGTATACTTCCCCTGGAGTGGGGCGGGAATGGGGATTTTACAGTATCCTTCCCCTGAAGTGGGGAGGGAATGGAGATTTTAAAGTATCCTTCCCTGGAGTGGGGAGGGAATGGAGATTTTACAGTATCCTTCCCTGAAGTGGGGAGGGAATGGAGATTTTAAAGTATCCTTCCCTGGAGTGGGGAGGGAATGGAGATTTTACAGTATCCTTCCCTGAAGTGGGGAGGGAATGGAGATTTTACAGTATCCTTCCCGGAAGTGGGGAGGGAATGGAGATTTTACAGTATCCTTCCCGGAAGTGGGGAGGGAATGAAGATTTTACAGTATCCTTCCCTGGAGTGGGGAGGGAATGGAGGTTTTGCAGTATCCTTCCCCTGCCACGTCCACCAAGCCACACCACGCCCACCAAGCCACACCCATAGAACCGGTAGTAAAAAAATGTGGATTTCACCACTGGTTGGAACTATAAAAAGTGGAGCAAAGAAATAATTTCATAATTGAAATTTTGAACCGTTAGTCTGAACCAACCCTAAAGGAAAATTAGGGACATGGTGGATAGCTAAATGAAACTTTTGATGCAGGAGGTGGCTGCTTTGAACCAAGGAAAATTCCCACTGGAGATCACAAGGAAAGGAATGTCAATAAAACTCTCAGAATCCTATTGCTCTCGTACAAATCTGTGGTAATCAGAATGGGGTGTGCCTTTATAGTGAGCAGAGTTTATTGTGCACCTGGGAACAAGTGAGAGAAAGGGGCAATAAAGAGGATTTTTCACCTAGGATTAAATCACTGCATTTGCAATAGATAAGCCCTTACACAATGACTAAACTGAAAATTACATGACTGTTTGATGTCAGGAGGCTTTTTGGATACAGTGGTACCTTGGTACTCAACTGCTTTCAAACTCATCAGATTTGGTACTCAACGCAATTTGATCTGAACATTTTTGTCTTAGTACTCGTCGCTTGATTGGTACTCAACTCACAATCTAAAACTTGTAGGTGTTGGCGGCCATGTGACTCACAATGGGAAAATTTTGTTTGGTACTCATAATTTTTTGTACTCATTGCACTTCCTGTAACCAATTGATGAGGAGTGTCGAGGTACCACTCTACTTTTAATCGCCACGATAATGATTTAGACACAGAGAAGGTGATTGGAAGGAAACAGCTAATATTTTTCTCCCTGGAAACTGAGCCACTTGAAAATTCTGTTGGATATAAATACAAGTAAAAGGTAAAGGTTCCCCTCGCGTATATGTGATAGTCGTTCCCGGCTCTAGGGGGCGGTGCTCATCTCCGTTTCAAAGCCAAAGAGCCAGTGCTGTCCGAAGACATCTCCGTGGTTAAGTGGCCGGCATGACTCAACGCCAAAGGCGCACGGAACGCTGTTACCTTCCCACCAAAGGTGGTCCCTATTTTTCTACTTGCATTTTTTTACGTGCTTTCGAACTGCTAGGTTGGCAGAAGCTGGGACAAGTAACGAGAGCTCACCTCGTTACACGGTAGCACTAGGGATTTGAACCGCTGAACTGCCGACCTTTTGATTGACAAGCTCAGCGTCCTAGCCCCTGAGCCACCGCATCCCAAGTACGACTTCCTAAAAAAAATATAATGAATCATTCTTTTTTAAAAAATGGTGGACATTTCTATACCTGTGTTGTGCATCAGAAAAAGGGATTTTCATAAGTAGTAAAATTTAAATCTCTTACTTAACCTGGGGTACTGCAGCTTTATTTGAACAGTTGTGCCCTCTTCTGGCCAACTCTTTGCAGGATTGCAATTTGCCAGGTTTTCTAACTCTTAAATTGTTTGAAATCCTCCTCGCTTTTAAAACTGTTCCATCTTTGTCCCATTGCAGAAAAAGTACAGAAAAGGATCGGTGGACATTTCCAAAATCAAATGCGTTGAGACGGTGAAGAATGAGGATATTGTTATACCTTGTCAAAACAAATATCCGTTTCAGGTAAGCAGTGAAATCTAGTTTGCTGCATTTCAACAAACACGGAAATATTTGTATAGCAGACATTCTGGACCCTCCCTCCCTTAATCTGATACACTCTGAGAGGTTTAGATTATAACTAAATTTCCCACTGTTAGCCAAGTTAACTACTTAGAAGAGCAAACATATATTTCCTTTCGATGAGCACATAAGTGATTTTATTTTGAAAATTTCTAAAGCGGACACTGCTGGTCTTTTTTTATTTTTTTATTTTTGTCTAGTACATATTAGATAATATATATAAGTATAAGCATGAATTGAATACATAAAGTGAATACAATTAAAGGGAACATTAGGACAGGGACAGTAGGCACGCTGGTGCTCTTATGCACGCCCCTTAGGAATGGGGTGAGGTCAACAGTAGACAGTCTTAGGTTAAAGTTTTTGGGGTTTTGGGATGAGACCACAGAGTCTGGTAGTGCATTCCAGGCATTAACAACTCTGTTACTGAAGTCGTATTTTCTGTAATCGAGTTTGGAGCAATTTGTATCTATTGTGTGTTCGTATAGAATAGAATAGAATAGAATTTTTTATTGGCCAAGTGTGATTGGACACACAAGGAATTTGTCTTGGTGCATATGCTCTCAGTGTACATAAAAGAAAAGATACGTTCATCAAGGTATATTGTTGAGGTTGAAGCTGAAGTAGTCATTGACAGGTAGGACATTGTGGCAGATGGTTTTATGAGCTATGCTGAGGTCACACCGAAGGCGGCGTAGTTCTAAATTTTCTAAACCCAGAATTTCAAGTCTGGTGGCATAAGGTATTTTGTTGCGAGCAGAGGAGTGGAGGACTGTTCTTGCAAAATATTTCTGGACACGCTTAATTGTATTGATGTCTGAAATGTGGTATGGGTTCCAGACAGGCGAGCTGTATTCAAGAATTGAGCAAATGTTTTATAAGCTCTAGTTAGTAGTGTAATATTACCAGTGAAGAAGCTACAAAAGATTAGGTTTACAACCCTTAATGCCTCTTTGGCGATGTTGTTATAGTGGGCTTTGGCACTTAGATCATTTGATACGAGTACTCCAAGGTCCTTGACAGAGTGAGTGTCATCTACAAGGTTATGTCCACTTAGCTTGTATTTTGTGTTCTGATTCTTTTTGCCAATGTGTAAAGACAAAACATTTCTTGGTTGAGATTTGGAGTTGCCAATTTTTTTACCATTCCGACACAAAGTCAAGGTCTTTTTGAAGGGTAGCAGCATTGTTGATAGTGTTAAATAGTTTAACATCATCGGCAAAGAGAACATAGTTAGTTTGATTACTTTCTCGTGCTTTTTCTCTCTCCTATTTCCATACAATTTTCCCTCCCCCCACCTCCTTTCTTCCTTTTATTGCTATTGATTGGCATGAACTAAAACTGCATGAACAGTTCCAAATGGTCACCCAAATGCTTCTGAACTGTTTAAGGACTTTCCCCTTCCCGTTGTAACTGTTGACAACACTCTCTGGCTTTGACTCTTAAGTTGTGAGCGCTAAGAAGCAGGTGTACATTTAGATTAAAGCAAAGCTTATTTTGAGTTCAACCATGCAATTTTCATGAAAACAGAAGTTGTTTTCATTGCCTTCTGTTGATAAGTTTTTCTACTTCTCAGCCTAGCCTACATCACTGGTAGCTGCGTATAGTCTTGTATCCAATTCCTAACCAGATTGGCTCTTGCATGGCTTCCAAATCCAGCCTAAGGTTATGATTTGAGAATAGAATAGAATAGAATAGAATAGAATAGAATAGAATAGAATAGAATAGAATAGAATAGAATAGAATAGAATAGTATTTATTGGCCAAGTGTGATTGGACACACAAGGAATTTGTTTTGGTGCATATGCTCTCAGTGTACATAAAAGAAAAAGAAAAAAGAAAAACAAATACCTTCATCAAGGTACAACATTTACAACACAAATGATGGTCATCCGTTGTGAGTCGCAGAGAACAATTAGAAATAAAGAAATAAATAAAATCATTTGAGAGCATTTCACCGAGGCAGCCTTCGTCGGTGCCATCTTGCGGATCTTGAGGAGGCAAAGTGTACACGTACAAGCGGAAGTATGCAAATCTGATATTAAAAGAAGAAGAAGAAGAATAGAATAGAATAGAATAGAATAGAATAGAATAGAATAGAATAGAATAGAATAGAATAGAATAGAATAGAATAGAATAGAATAGAATTTTATTGGCCAAGTGTGATTGGACACACAAGGACTTTGTCTTGGTGCATATGCTCTTGTGCTTTCAAATTAGTCTTGACTTCTCGCAAGCACTGGACAAGACATGGCTATTTTCCTAGGGCTGAGATAGCGTAACTGGCATTCACTCAGCTGGATTGGTGCCCATGGCTGATTTTTCCTACTGTAGATTCCAAATATTGAAAGCAGATATTGGCTTTACTTAAAAGTGACATAAGGTAGCTTTCAAGAAACAACAAAAAGAATTATATACAGATACAATAATGATTTAGTTATGTGAACGGTGTTGGTGAAGTGATTAGAATGCACTACTGCAGGCTACTTCTGCTGACTGCCGGCTGACTGCAGTTTGACAGTTCGATTCTGGTTGACTCCGCTTTCCATCCTTCCGAGGTGGGTAAAATGAGGAACCAGATTTTGGGGATCAATGTGCTGACTGTATAAACCACTTAGAGAAGGCGGTAAAGCACTATATACAGTAAGTCTAAGTGCTATTGCTACATATTTGTACTTTTGTTGTAAAACCTAACTTTCCACCCTTCAATCCCTTCAAGGAAGTTAACAACATTTTAAAAAATAGCTAAAAATACCTGCATTTGTATAGGCCTTCATTCAGTCCGTTGCTTATATCATGTATTAATTTAGCAATTATTGAGGAATAATTAATTGTAATAATAGAGGAACAATTAGTTATAATAGCTGCAGAGGCAAAACAGGTGTGGTAGTAATATTCGGTTTTTTTCTTTCTTGCAGGTTGTCTACGATAATAGCACTCTTTATATTTTTGCCCCCACTGCCTATAGTAGGGATCAGTGGGTAAGAAATTTAAAAGAAGGTAATTGCAATTCTTGAAAATATACATCTCTAAGTGAAGAGTGTGAAGGAAATTTAACAAACAATTTCCCCCTACATTTGCCTATTTATTAGTTTAATCATTTTTTTTGTTAGTCAAGAAACAATTTTTTGCCATCTTTACTCTTCATTTTTCTCTGGGTTTTTTCCCCCCCATTTTTAATGTTTTTATTCATGACTACCCAAAAGTCGTTGGTAGTCAGGCAGCGTATTAAGAAATAAACAGCATCTGCCTATTTCAGATCCTTGGGAAGGACTTGATAGGTGGACAAAAATGCCAATTCCAGTCTGAACATCTGGGTGACAGTGCGATGAACCTTTGTTGTATCTTGCCCGCCCTCCTCTCCGCAGCCGGGCCCCTCCCATCTCCTGCTATCTGAGCCAGAGACTGATAGTGAAGAAGAATGGCCTGGCATGCCTCCAGCCCTCAGCCCTGGCACCGTGCCCGGACAGACTGAGCAAACAAACCTCCCTACAGCGTGTGAGCGCGAGGCCGGCCACGAGCTGGAATTGCCAGCAGCTGAGCAGGAGAACGAAAGGTGGGCAGATCCCCGCTTCCGGAGAATGGAGAGGCGACGTCAGCAAAAGGAAGGGAGGGGCAGGCCTGGATAAGTGCTGAGTCATGGAGCCACACCCCATGGCCTATATAAAGGATCTGCTTTTTGGCATTCCTTGAGTCAGGCAAAGTCTCATCTGGTTGCTGAAGTCACACCTTGTATTCCTGCCTGCCCTGAGAACTCTGACAGGACTTTGGCAAAGCTGCAGAAGCTTCGTGGCCACGCTTGATACAGGCTTCCCAGACCCGGCCGTCAGAGGAGGAGTGGGACACGACAACCTTATTATTATGGTTGATCACCCACCACCAGATGTTTCGACTAGATTTGGCACTTTCATCCACCTATTAAGTCCATCCCAATGACCTAAGAAAGGCAGATGTTATTGTTTAATAATATTAAGGGTATTGATACAGGACATAACTTTACTATTATTGTTTTCTTTTTGTTTTGGATAAAAATGTTATGTACTGGGAGGAGAAACAAGGAAAGAACCATCAGAAGGGATTCTATCTATCTATGTATCTATCTATCTATCTATCTATCTATCTATCTATCTATCTATCTGTTGTGACCCAGACCCAAGTAGGTAGTAATAAACTTAGTCCGTGGAAAAACAAACTTTATTCAAACAGCTGAGAATTACTTCATTTCCAGCGTCATTCAACTCAAAGTAAAACAAATGCCTCCCAACACAAATTCCTCAGTTATCTCACAAACCTTAGTCCAATTAGGCAAACTGCCAAAGGTCCTTCCTGGCAAACATCCAGAAGTCACAAAAACAAAGACGTACATGAAGCAGAAGATGGAGCAGAAGATGCCGCTACAAGGTTGTTTTCCGGCAAAGCTGAAACACCGATGCTGGTCTGTTTTAAGCCTTATGGGAGGGGCTAATCATCTCTTGGCCCTTCTCCCAAGTTGTCCTCTCTGCTTGAGCTGCTCTTGCCTTCTGGCAGCTCTTCTCATGCGTGCATTAGGAACAGGCTCCTCCTGTTCCTCTGTCTCACTACTATCAGGCTCTGGAGGCTCTGGAGTCCGCACCTCACTTCTTGATGGCCCTGGCCTCACCTCAGCCTCATCGCTGTCCGACTCCGTTGCCAGCTCCGTAGGCTGCTGACAGACCACAACACTATCTATCTATCATCTATCACCACAAATTCTTATTGTGGGAAATGTGGTATTTCTCTGGTCATAGAAACAATGAATGCTAGGCAGAGTACAGATTGTTGATGTTTCTGTGAAAAAAAATCAGTAATGCTGTCAACTGGAGAATACATTTACCTTTTAACCTTATTTTCTACTTTTTTAAAAAAACATTTTAAATCTCCCCCATGCTATAGGCATATAATTATTGCAGAAGATATTTCTTTTCAAAGAGCTCAGCATGACTCTAAGCCCCCCATATATTTCATAATTAAGTAGAAATAGAATTGACTTCTTGGCTGCCTGATCGCTCTTAAAATATAAACGCAGGTCTGTTCATCCCTGAGCCATTATGATGAATTTTTTTAATGATTTCTCTATAGAGATCCTCAATCATCCAGGTCATGGTTGTCCCAAAGGTGTTTTTTTCAAAAAATAATTGGACTTTTCGCGGTTTGACACTTTAAATTTCTTGGTTCTTAAAGTTAATATGTAAATAATCTCAATTTATTGCCATTGTTATTGATAATATTTGGGTTGTTGCAAGTTGGGCTACTATATAAGCTGCTTTGGGTTCAAATATTTACTATAGTGCAACTAAATGAGACATAATAATTTGAAAGATAACTGTTTTTAACTTTTCCTTTCGGTTTTTTTAGAAATAAAGAGTAATAATAATATAATGGTTAAGTATCATCCTAAATTCTGGACAGATGGAATCTATCAGTGTTGCCGGCAGACTGAAAAATTGGCACCTGGGTGTGAAAAATATAATCTCTTTGAAAATGGTAAGTGCCCTGCTACCTTTTTTTAAATTTTTTTTTTACAACAAACAAACATAAAAGCCTCTTCAATTCAATTACTGTGTGTTGGTGGGGTGTTTACATATCTCTTGTGCAATTTCAAGATAAACATTGCTTTCGTTCATCTAATCTTGCATTATCCAAATCTCTCACTCGATCAATTTTTAATTAAACAATGGTTATAACATTTCATGCTCTCATTTCGTGTTAATTTCTCCAAATTAGTGCTTTATCTAATACCATTATTCATCCATTCTCCTAGATTAATTTAATTCAATTGCTTCTCTTAACAATAACCTTTTTTAACTCTTTTCTAACATATCTTTCTTTCTAACCATTAATAAAATAAATCCCATATTTTATAATATTGCTTATCTTCTTATTCTCTAATTTCAAATGTCAATTTACTCATTTCTGCAGATTCCATTATCTTCCACGCCCTGCTACCTTATGGTCTGTCTGTATTTTCATAAATGCATCTTTTAAAAACCTTTACTAATGAGTGCAGTTGCTGTTATGTAATTCATTGGTGTACTACACACTGCTGCGGGCGCATTAAATTCATGTTTAACCTTTGACTTGCAATTTATGAGAAAATTATATATTTGGCTAATTGGAAAATGTCCCATTATCTTCTTCAGGAAAAAAAAATCTTGAACACTCTTGATCAACACTGAACGCTTAGAATTGTTTTAAAAATAAGATCTGATGAATTCAGGATATATAGTAGCTGTCGGTTCTTTTTAAATATATTTTCTTGTGTGATTTGTTTTCCTTGTGGTTTTTTGTATGGTAAATTGTTCATTTTTATTTTATTTTACGCTATTTTATGTTTGTTTAAAAATGGATTGATATCTCTGGAAAAAAATTGCTCAGACAGGGTTAGGGTTAGGTAATTGTGTCAAAATTCCTTCCTTCCTTCCTTCCTTCCTTCTTTCCTGCCTTCCTTCCTTCCTTCTTTCCTTCCTCCCTCCCTCCCTCCCATTCTTGTGTATATTTATGTTCATATTTTTTCTTCATCTTTATGGATATATTTACACTTCAGTATCACAACAGATTGATGATTGAATTTTAATATTGATAATAAAGAATAGCACCAGAATAAGAAAGCAGTCCATATGGTATCACATTACTCTGGGAAATTCATTCAGTTTCATTATTTTCTGTCCTGAAATACTTCCCAGAATATTAGTTTTAGGATAACAATAAACTGTATAATATAGCCATTATTTTAACATTAACAGAAACATAGAGGTTACTAGCAAAAATTGAAAACAGCTGTACAGTAAAAGGCACTTTTCAATATTCAATAACCTTAATGGATATGTGTCAACTTATACAGTTTTATTTTCTCTTGCTTTTTTAAAGGAATTAAAGCTCTACCTTCATCAATGACAGATAAACATAAGGTAAGAATAAAATTCAGCACACTAAACAAAAATGGGGGGGGGGGGAATTGCATTTAGTTTGGGATTTAGTTTGGGAATTCTGATAAAGTTATAGACTAAGTAATTGCTAAATTAAATGGATAGCTGTTTAAAAATTAAAGCGTAATTTATTCTTCTGCAAAATGGAACTTTCAACAATTTTTCCCACCAATTTCATATGTGTCTAAATCATTATCTTCAAAATCTGTAGCTACATAAGTCATAAAGGTAAAGGTTCCCCTCGCACATACGTGCTAGTTGTTGCCGACTCTAGGGGGCGGTGCTCATCTCCGTTTCAAAGCCAAAGAGCCAGCGCTGTCCAAAGATGTCTCCGTGGTCATGTGGCCGGCATGACTCAATGCCAAAGGCGCACGGAATGCTGTTACCTTCCCACCAAAGGTGGCCCCTATTTTTTCTACTTGCATTTTGACGTGCTTTCGAAACTGCTAGGTTGGCAAAAGCTGGGACAAGTAATAGGAGCTCACCCCGTTACACGGCAGCACTAGGGATTCGAACCGCTGAGCTGCCGACCTTTCGATTGACAAGCTCAATGTCCTAGCCCCTGAGCCACTGCGTCCCTTTACATAAGTCATACATAAGTCAAAAGATTGAAATGTATGCATTCTGAATGGGCTGGTGGTCTCCTCTAATCACAGTGCATGAAGGGTGAGGGGTACTTTTTTCCAACACTTGTCTCCATGTTGGGGGATAGACTGCCTATGGACCTCAGATATGTCCCCTGCATATTTTATTTTATTTTATTTTTTCCCATCCCACCAAAAATCACTCTGGGTGGTATAGAACAAAACTAAAAAACAGTGGATAAATACATAAAATCACTTATCATAACTATTATAAAAACAGTTTAAAACTAAAAAAAACAAAGCAAAACAGGGACGTTACAGACAAAAGGATGCTAATTATAACGGGGCCACCTCACAAGTTCATAATTCTTTTTTTTTTTATTTGAATTTATATCCCACCCTTCTCCGAAGACTCAGGGCGGCTTACACTATGTCAAGCAATAGTCTTCATCCGTTTGTATATTTATATACAAAGTCAACTTATTGCCCCCAACAATCTGGGTCCTCATTTTACCTACCTTATAAAGGATGGAAGGCTGAGTCAACCTTGGGCCTGGTGGGACTTGAACCTGCAGTAATTGCAAGCAGCTGCTGTTAATAACAGACTGCATTAGTCTGTTGAGCCACCAGAGGCCCATAAACTGCTAAAAATTGAATTTCTGTCAAAAGATGAGATGTTACTTGATTGAGACGATAACAATTGATAAATGATGTTTTTATTGTTATTTCTTTCCCCATTTCTCCCCGATCAGCTGGGACTTGGGAAGCAGAGAATAGATGGGGGCTGGGCCAGTCAGAATTTTTACTACCGGTTCTCCGAACTACTCAAAATTTCTACTATTGGTTCTCCAGAACTGGTCAGAACCTGCTGAAACCCACCTCTGATGGATAGATAGGCAGATAGATAGGTGTGGAGGAGAAGCTCATATTTTTACTTTTCTCTTCATAAACTTGGGAAATTTTAGGAAGAGCTACTTGTCTGAGCCAATTTATGCAATTTATGTCTGCAAAAGAACAAAAATGGCTCTTAGATTTCTTGTTTCCATTGATTTGTTCATTCTCTTGGCATCTAGTCATCATTTTTCAAAAACCTGCATTAAATGCATAATCTTCTAAAAGTACGCTATGACATTTCTTTGCAACATCAGACAACTTAATATGGAGTCACCTCAGCGAGGCAAACATTAAAAAAAAAAAAATTCCCTACTCATTAGTGTCTCCCTGTAGTTTCTGCTCTCTAATGAGTTTTTAGCAGTTCTCCACTATTCTCCTCCAGGCTGCCTGACTGGGAATTAAGCTTCACAGAGAATAAATTTCTCGTTCATTCATGTTAGCTCCAGAAAAACAAGTTTAGGAACTAGCAGTAACATGTAGTTACACCCTAATAATTGAGCAACCTAAGATGGACAAGCCTCTAACTATGATACCTGTACTAGTCACCATTACTCATAGGCATATGGTATATGTCAGCGAGTTTCACTCAGGGATATCATAGACATATCATTAGATTAATAATGAGTTCTTTCAACCCATAAAGTGCAATATCGATATGGTCTCATTGACTCTAATGAGGATATCAATCTGCTCTCCCCATTTCCCTCCAGAATGAATGAAATTTGGGGTTATTTTACTCCATGGTTACAGGACAAAGATTAAACAAGAAATTTGGGGTGAGGTTGGGTTGTGCTATGTGATTTTTAAATAGCTGATACAAATAACGTGTGTGCATATGTATATAATAGATACATAACAAATCTGAATGAAGTTTTCAGGCCTGCCTTTCCGGGAATATGTGTTATTAAATTCCAGAAAAATATATTTGGATTTTTTTTTTGTCCCAGGGATTCTTTAGAGAAGAGATTTGATTGTTTTTCATATATTTTGGGCAGTAGTGGAATCCATTTTTTTTTACTACCAGTTCTGTGGGCATGGCTTGGTGGACGTGGCAGGGGAAGGATACTGCAAAATCTCCATTCCCACCTCAATCCAGAGGAAGGATACTGCAAAATCCCCATTCCCACCCCACTGCAGGGAAAGGATACTGCAAAATCTGCATTCCCACTCAACTCCTGGGGAAGGATACTGCAAAATCCCCATTCCCACCCCACTTTGGGGCCAGCCAGAGGTGATATTTGCCGGTTCTCTGAACTGCTCAAAATTTCCGCTACCGGTTCTCCAGAACCCGTCAGAACCTGCTGGATTTCACCCCTGATTTTGGGGCATGTTTGCATCATGGAACAATTCACAAGTAAATAACCTTCTTAGTGTTGGAGAGATAATAATTAAAGCTAGTTTGCTTTTCTTTTTGTTTTCTGCTCAAGTAACAGCTATGGGTTTTCCAGAATCCTGTATTTGGTAGTAAAACGGAGGGTTCTGAATCCAAGATTAATTTGCAACCTTACTTTTTTTTACTGTACTACCTTTTAGCGGTTTCCTTCATCATAAGGATAGCTCAGGCCGGGATAGCTCAGGCAGTAGAGAAGCCTGTTATTAGAACACAAAGCCTGCAATTACTGCAGGTTCAAGCCCGGCCCGAGGTTGACTCAGCCTTCCACCCTTTATAAGGTAGGTAAAATGAGGACCCAGATTGTTGGGGGGGCAATAAGTTGACTTTGTAAAAAAAATATACAAATAGAATGAGACTATTGCCTTATACATTGTAAGCCACCCTGAGTCTTCGGAGAAGGGCGGGGTATAAATGTAAACAAAAATAAATAAATAAACACAAGCTCATTTTTAATTTTTTAAATGTACCTGTGTTCGTTCCATGAGAACAGCAAATAGGATAACTTAAATGTACTTGAATAAATTGGTTGCTTGCATTTTTAATTGTCTTCCTAGAGCATAATTTTGTGTAAAAGTATTTTATCCTGCTTCGTTGAGAATAACCATTGGGAAAATAGAGGCATCCCAAATAATTGTCTTAGTAATTACAATTATCAGAATATTTCAATCAATAACAGATCATAACTTTTTAAGTTTCAGAGAAGGCCCCCACCTCCTGTTCCTCCAGAAGAAGAAGAGGAAGAGGAAGAAGTGGTAATAGCCATGTATGACTTTGAGCCCACGGAACTTCATGATTTGAAATTAGAAAGAGGTCAAGAATATATCGTAATTGAAAAAAATGACATCCATTGGTGGAAAGCAAAAGATAGATATGGGTAAGGAATGCAATTATCTAGTTTAGGTTTAAGTACAGGCAGAAATAGTTTACATGTTATATACAATATGCATAAATGCATTACGACTGTCTTTGCTAATATTTTATTGTGGTTTTCATACCTCTATAGTAGTGATGGTTAACCTTTTTGGTGCCAAATGCTCAAATCCCCCCGCACAAGCGTGCACGTTTCCTATGCATGTGCCTCACCGCCGTGCACTCAGAGCCCTCTCCCCGTGCATGCGCCCCGCCCTTTCACAGGCACCCTGCCCCCATCTTGGCTTTCAGGTTGGTGTAGTAGGCTTTCCAGGCCCAAAACCGAGTGTGGTGGCATGCATGTGCAAACCCCCCCCAAATGCAGTGCGAGCGCTCCCAGGCATGCATCCCATCCCCGGTGCATACGCACACATGTCCCCCGTATGCGTCCATCCCCCCACACACACACACGCATGGCAGAGATCTGAAGACCAGCTGGCTGGCGGGAGGCGCACGAGGATGTGCGGTGGAGCTGGGCTGGGGCGACAGCTGGCATGCCCGCAAAGCAGGCTCTTGAGTGCCACCTGTGGATGCCATAGGTTCACCATCACGGCTCTATAGTATACTTTAACAAAATTAAAATAGAAATAGGTTTTTGGTAGATTTGGGTGAGTTTCAGTCTCAGCGACTCAGAATTGACTCAGCCTTCCAAGGTGGATAAAATGAGGACCCAGATTGTTGGGGGCAATAGGCTGACTCTGTAAACTATTTAGAGAGGGCTGTAAAGCACTATGAAGCGGTATATATACCGTATTTTTCAGAGTATAAGATGCAGCTTAGTTTTTGGGGAGGAAAATAAGAAAAAAAGCTGATTGGCAGGTGGATAGGCCTCCTGGAATACCGCCAATCAGCTGTTCCCAGAGGTGAATTTTAGCAACAGGTTCCTTGGTTGTGAGCTCTGTGCCTTGCTTTTTTTTTTTTTTGCTTTTTTTTTCTGCCTCTGAAACTCCATTTCAGAAAAAACCTTTTTCTGCCTCTGAAAGCCTCCGAAACAGAACTTCAGAAAAAAAAGCTTCTGAAACTCTCTGTCTGGGAGCTTCTTTTCTGAAGCTTCTTTCAGCCTCTGAAACCTCAGGTTGAGAAGCTGGGCAGGGCTACATTCGGAGTATAAGATGCACCCAGATTTTCACCCTCTTTTTGGGGGGGGGAAAGGTGTGTCTTATACTCCAAAAAATACGGTAAGTCTAAGCAGTATTGCTATTGCTAAAAATAGGACAAAGATTTGATGGGTTTGCTCATGTTCATGAGATCAGGGAATGAATGGTAGGTTTGAACTGTTGTTGGTCATTTTCAAAAGGCATCTGTACCATTCAGGCTTTAAGATTAGCCATGGAAAAATTCATCACCTTTGCAAGAGAGAAGGGGCCACATTATTTCAGTAACAGTTTCCTCTTTGCTCAACTTTCTTTCTTCCCTCTTTTTAATTTTTTGAATATTTAATTTATTATGATATTTACACTACACAGTAGACTCCATAGAAGGCCTGGTGCTTACAGATCCATAAATCTTTTTGTTCTGAACAATTTTTTTAAAAAGTTTTAAAATAGATCAAAACTAATACGGATTCATAAAAAGTAAGAAAAAAATAACCAGAATAATCAAAAAGAAAGCTCCCAGTGCAAAAAAGGGAAAAACATAAAATTAAAAGACAAAGATAAAAAAAAAATGGCTTCCAAAGTTCCAATCTTTATCGCAATACAGTTATCTATCCACTATGGGTGCTGGGATGCCTGCAAACAGCATTACCTAATAATTGTAGATTCTGCAAATTAAATTAAAAAAAAGAAAAAGAAAAAAGTCTTATATGAGATATCAAAGACTTCAGGTGAGAACTACAGTATATTATAGAATTTCACTAAAAAAACCAGATTCTTGTTCTTTTCCTTGAGTCTGATAATGCTGAAATCTTATGTGTTTTTTAATTTGGGAGGGCACGGGAGAGAGAGAGAGACTAAAAGATGGCAATCATGTCTTAGGAAAATTGCGTCCTTTCAGCGCAAGAGCAATCTTAATTTTCTCACTGCCTGAGTTTTAAAATGGCTGAACAAAAAGCATAATGCGCTTTGATGTCTTCAGGTAATAACTGAAAGAAATCTGTTAGTACATTTTTTCTACATGGCTTTTAGTGTCCTAGATGGTTTACATATGGAATTCAAACATTTCTTACCAATTATAGCCCTATTAAAATATACATTTTTTAAAATTTGAATTTATATCCCACCCTTCTCCGAAGACTTAGGGCGGCTTACACTGTGTTAAGCAATAGTCTTCATCCATTTGTATATTATATACAAAGTCAACTTTTATTGCCCCCAACAATCTGGGTCCTCATTTTACCTACCTTATAAAGGATGGAAGGCTGAGTCAACCTTGGGCCTGGTGGGACTTGAACCTGCAGTAATTGCAAGCAGCTGCATTAATAACAGACTGTCTTAGTAGTCTGAGCCACCAGAGGCCCTTTTTTGTAATGCATTTTAGTATACTGATAATCCTTGACTCTCAAGCACAATTGAGCCCAAAATTTCTGTTACTGATACATTTGTTAGGGGAGTTTTGCCCCGTTTTACAACCTTTCTGGCCACCGTTGTTAAGTGGATCACTGCAGTTAAGTTAGTCGCACAATTGTTAAGTGAATCCGGCTTCCCCATTGACGTTGCTTGTCGGAAGGTCGCAAAAGGGGATCACATGACCCCAGGACTCTGCAACCGTCATAAATATGAGTCACTTGCCAAGTGTCTGAATTTTGATCATGGGGATGTTGCAACGGTCATAGGTATGAAAATCATAAGTCCGTTTTTTCAGTGCTTTTGTAACTCTGAACAGTCACTAAACGAACTGTTATAAGGCAAGGACTGCCTGTATTGTTCCTTTTTATCTCTCTAGAAACCAGGGATATATTCCAAGCAATTACGTAACAGGAAAGAAGTCCAACAGTCTGGAGCAGTATGAGTAAGTCAATATTTATATAGCAAATGGATTTTATCTCAAGGATTTTGTCATAGCCAAGTATAAACTTTCCCATTAAGATTCATTATTTATTTATTTATTTATTTATTTTTTCACAACAATACCTGTAACTATCATACAGAAAGGTTATATAGTATATAAAGGTATAAGCATATATATATAGGAAAAAGAAAAGAAAAACAATAGAACAGGAACGGTAGGCACGTTTGTGCGCTTATGCATGCCCCTTATGGTCCTCTTAGGAATGGGGTGAGGTCAATAGTAGAAAGTTTTAGGATAAAGCTTTTAGGATTATGGGAAGAGACCACAGAGTCAGGTAAAGTATTCCAAGCACTGATGATTCTGTTACAAAAGTCATATTTTCTGCAATCTAGATTAAAGCGGTTGACATTAAGTTTAAATCTATTAGTTGCTCTAGTATTATTGCAATTAAAGCTGAAGTAGTCTTTGACAGGAAGGACATTACAATAGATTATTCTGTGAGTTAAACTTAGGTCTTGTTGAAGGCGACGGAGTTCCAAGTTTTCTAAGCCGAGGATTTCAAGTCTGGTGGGATAAGGTATTTTATTGTTTTCAGAGGAATGGAGAACTCTTCTTGTAAAGTATTTCTGGACACGTTCAATTGTATTGATGTCAGAGATGTGGTGAGGGTTCCAAACAGGCGAACTGTATTCTAGAATTAGTAAGCTGTCTTTTGAACTGCCTTATTAAAATGCACTTTATTTTATTTAAAGTACTCTTATAGTTTAGCTTTTTTTATAAATGGTTTTATTGACTCTTTTTATTAAATATTGAAGCAAATTGAAGCAAAAGAAAGAGGACACAATAGAGGCATAAATACACACACACACACACACAGGCACAGTGTAGATAAAGTGGACATGAAAAAACTATTTTCCTCTTCCCAAAAAATGCTAGAACCAGAGGCCATCCAATAAAATTGAATCCTAGAAGGATCACGAGAAACAAAAGGATTTTTTAAAAAAATGAAATACATAATTTGGAATTTGCTTCCATGAGATATAGTGCTGGCTACCACTTCGGCTGGCTTCAAAAAAGAGTTGGACCAACTCATAGGGGTATATTTTGGAAGATAAGCATCAGACCCATAGAACGCTCCAACTTCAATACCAGAAAAGTGCTTTGAAGTATGCAGAACATGAATGTGGCACTGGCCCAGAACTCCTTAAAGCAGCCACCTTTTTTTCTGAGACGGTGATTATCTTCTGCAGCTGCACCATGGGAAGAGATGTGTTTGTAGGTGCAGTTAGGTGCTACCTCATGAGCTTTGAAAAATGTATTTTGCCTTCAAATCTAAAGACCTAGTAAAGAGACATATACATGCAAAGGTAGCACTTATATATAATATGCTAAACTTTTACTGATTTCTTCATTAGGTGGTATTGCAGAAATCTGAACAGAAGTCAGGCGGAACAACTTCTCAGAAATGAGGTAGGCTTACCATTATTTTGATAAAATAAAAGGGAAGAATAGAATGACATTGCCATAGGTGTATACTACAAGCCATCCAATCAAATAGAGGAAATAGATGAATTTTTTGCTAGTCAGTTAATTAAGGTATGTAAAGAAGCACACACAATAGAAATGGGGGACTTTAACTACGCTGACATCATCTGGGAGACAAACTCTGCACCTAGTGGAAGATCAAACGGATTCCTGACAAACGTAGCTGACGATTTTGTTTCCCAAAGAGATAGAGAAGCAATTAGAGGGTCAGCCATACTGGACCTAATTCTCACTAAGAGAAATTAAATGATAAAAGGCATTGAAGCAGTGGTGGGATTCAGCCAGTTTGCACCACTTCGGGAGAACCGGTTGTTAATTTTCTGAGCAGTTTGGTGAACTGATTGTTGGAAGAAATCATTAGGGCAGAGAACCGGTTATTAAATTATTTGAATCCCACCACTGCATTGAAGTTACAGGAACCATGGGGAGGAGTGACCAAGCAATATTGCAATTCAACATTATGCAAGCAAAAGCAATAGAACAAAGTCAAACTAGAGTCTCTTGGACTTTAAGGAAGCTAATTTCTTGGGAAAGATTCCATGGATGAGAATCCTCAAGGAGAAAACAACCCAAGAAGCTTGGGAAGCTTTGAAAAGTTAGATATAAAAGCCCAGTCTAGCACAATTCCAATGAAGAAGAAAAATAGATCTCTAAAGAAACCAGCATGGCTGCACATGGAACTCTGTGATAAACTGAAAGACAAAAAGGACAAGTATAAAAACTGAAAAGAGGGGCAAATAATAAGGGCAGAAAATCAGCAAGTAGCCTGAACCTGCAAAGATGAAGTCAGGAAAGCTAAGGCTCAGAATGAACTAAGGGTTGTGACAAAAGTAAAAAAAAATTACAAAAAAGCTTCTTGCAAAATGCAAAAAACAAGAAAAAAGTCAAGGCCCTGTCTTAGGCCCAGTACTCTTCAATATCTTAATCAATGATTCCGATGAGAGGATAGAAAGGGAACTCATCAAATTTACAGGCGACATCAACTGGCAGGAATAGCCAGCTAGCCTATCCAGAAGACAGGCTAAAGATACAGCAGGATCCCGACAGATTGAACACTGGACCTATCTAACAAAATGAAATTCAGTGGAGAGAAAAGTAAGGTTCTACACTTATCCCAGGAAAACCAAATGCACAAGTATAGAATAGGTAGTACCTGCCTCAATAGTAGCAACTGCGAGAAGATAGCGGCCAATTATTTAAATATGAGTCAGCAGTCTGCTGCAGCTGCCAAGAAAAACAGAGGAATAGGATCAAGATCGTGGGAAGTGTTAATACCACTTTATAATGGGCCACACTTGGAATACTGCGTCTAGTTTTGGTCTCCACAATATATAAAAAAAAGGGGAGACTCTAGAAAGAGTACAGAGAAGAGCAACCAAGATGATTAAGGGACTGGAGGCTAAAACATACGAAGAACGGTTTCAGGAATTGGATATGCCTAGTCTAGTGAAAAGAAGGACCAGGGTTGACATGATAGCAGTGTTCCAATATTTGAGGGTCTTCCACAAAGAAAGGGGGGGTGTCAACCTATTGCAGGGATCTCCAAGCTTGGTCCCTTTAAGACTTGTGGACTTCGACTCCCAGAATCGACTCCTCTGGGAGTCGAAGTCCACAAGTCTTAAAGGGACCAAGCTTGGAGATCCCTGACCTATTGTCCAAAGCAGTAGAAGGCAAGAAGGCAAAAAGCAGTGGATGGAAACTAATCAAGGAGAGAACCAACCTAGAACTAAGGAGAAATTTCCTGACAGAACAACTTAACAGTGGAATGATTTGTCTCCAGAAGCTGTGAAGGTTCTGGAGGTTTTTAAGAAGAGACCAGACAGCCCGTTGTGTAAAATGGTACATGATCTCCCGGTTGAGCAGAGGGTTGGACTAGAAGATATCCGAGGTCCCTTCCAGCTCTGTTATTCCGCTCTGTTATTTTGTTCAATGCTTCTAAGTAAAATCCGATACAAAACTGTTAGCAAATGCTCAATGTTCATTAGAATTATGCAAAGCATTTCAAAGAGGAGCTTTGCCAAGTATGCTGGAGTGTCCCAAGCACCTCTTTTGGGAACTTTAAAACATCCATGTCCTTTGGAAGATTCACAGAAGTACTTTGAGAGAGATCTTCGTGTGAGTGTGTAACAATCAAATTTTAAGTCTGATATTTTTTTTAACATCAAGAGTGTTCTAACGCTTCAAAGAGAGCTGCTTTGTTCCTGGTAGCATTTTTTTCCCACCAGGAAACAGCTTGTCAGGGCAGAGCTAGCATTTATCATGGTTGGAGTCAGGGGTGAAATGCTCTCGGTTTGGAGTGGATCGCGCGATCCAGTAGCGATGGGGGCAAGTAGTTCGGAGAACCGGTAGCAAAAATCCCTGCCCCCCTCCCCCACCACCCACACCTCGCTGTTCCTCTTCTCCGTCCCTGAAGCTCTCGGTGGTGATATAGCTGCAGACGGCCTTAAATGACTGCCACGGCGCTTCGAAGGGCCGCACTACAGCTGATCAGTGCTGTAGGCGGCTAGTAGACTGGTGCCTCTATTTTTAAAGAAGGTAGACTGGTGCCTCCCAAAAAAAAGGCAATTGATAGACCGGTGCCTCTATTTTTAAAGAAGGTAGACCAGTGCGCTCCCAAGTTTTGTATACTTTATTATTTTTATTATTTATTATTATTGGCCACGCCTATTCAGTCACCTGACCACCAAGCCATGCCCACCACTTAAGCCACGCCCACAGAACCAGTAGGGAAATTTTTTAGATTTCACCCCTCGTTGGAGTCAGTGGTGGGATTCAGCGGTTTGGGCCGGCTCTGGTGAACCAGCAGTAAGTTGCTGGCTGGCCCCACCCATCCCTGCCCCGCCCCTTATAGTACTCCCCAAGCTCCCCATTTTGGCTCCCAGGTAAGTGCAGGGAGGCCTACTAGGCTCAAAACGGAACTCGGAGGGTGCAGTGCACCCCTCTGCGGTCTTTTTTCGCTCCCAGGAGGCTGCAGGGAGACCTCCTAGGCCCAAAATGGAGCACAGGGGAAGCCCGTCTTTGCTCCCAGGGGGGTGCAGGAATCCGAGTGCTGCCTGTTACACCTCCTGGCCACACCCACCTTGGCCACGCCCACCCAACCAGTCATTAGGGCAGAGAACCTGTTGTTAAATAATTTGAATCCCACCGCTGGATGGAGTCCCTTACAATTGAAATGCCAAATTAGTTTCGTAAGTAAATTGTGAATCTTGCAAATCATGCAACAAAGAATTTTCGTTGGTTTCTAATAAAAGTTTTATTTCTTTTTCTTGGATTTTAGGATAAAGAAGGGGGGTTTATGGTGAGGGACTCCAGTCAACCAGGTTTATATACAGTATCGCTTTACGCAAAATTTGGAGGGTAAGTTTCTGATCCAAGTGATGACAGCTAGTTTTCCCGTCAACATTTTAAATATATTCTTACATGCTTACAGAGACATAGCCCTATAAAAATGAAATCTTCTCTTGAGGCTTTAAGTAAGAGGACATCCATTTATTGACACAACAAATCAGCTCAATTGAACTACCGTATTTTTCAGAGTATAAGACGCTATGTTGTGGCTCCAGCCCCCGAACCTGGCCCCATGCCCGAAAGTGACTCCGAGAGTGAAGGGGAAGGGCCGGTAAGGCTTACCTCAGAAGCACCAATTCCTTTGGCCCGGCTCCAGGAGCCAGAACCAGGCCAGTCGGAGGACCTAATGAGGCTGACATCCCCTGATTCCTCCCTTCCTCAGGCTACGCCTTCAGACGCAGCTGATAATCATACTAATCGAGCCTGGATCGAACCACGCTTCAGAAGATTAGAGAGCCGGCGTCATCAAAGGGAAGGGTGGGGCAGGAGCCCCACCCCACAGGATATATAAGGAGCTTTGGGACTGCTCTCAGCTCCACGGGAAGCAAATTAGATGAACCGTGTCGAAGTGAGCTGAAGTCTTAATCTGTTTGAACTTTTTGGCAGGCAGTTGCGTTTTCTCGGCCAGGACTGATAGGAGCCGTGTATCCACTGGCTGTAGGCCAGCTCGTTACTCCAAAGTGAGGACGGAGACAGAACATGCTCTGGAGTATAAGACACACCTACTTTTTGGGGGGAGGAAAATAAGAAAAAAAAATCTGTCTCCCAGCAATTTGCCTCATTGCAACAAGCAGCAGAGGCCTTCAAGTCAATAGGCCATGGCAATCCCTGCAGCGTGAAACAGCTGAGGGTCGGGAGGCCGATCCAACCGACAATCAACTGCTTGTGCCAATCAGGCTGTGCTGAAGCTGAAACGGACTGTTTGCTGTTTGCTGTAACATGGTAAATTGCTGGCTGTACTGAAGCTGAAACGGGCTGTTTGCTGTAAGGAGGTAAATTGCTGGGAGGCGGAGGCCAAAGGGTAGGGCCTGGTGGATGGGCGGGGCTACATTTGGTGTACAAGACACACCCCAATTTTCACCCTCTTTTATGGGAGGAAAAAGTGCGTCTTCTACTCCGAAAAATATGGTAAATAAAATGCTGCCTGATTTTGATGTGACTGTGTTGCCGCTACAGGTAGTTCTCAACTTACAACATTTCATTTAGTGACTGTTCACCGTTACAACAGCGTTGAAAAAAGTGGCTTATGATTGCTTTTCACACTTACGATGGTTGCAGCATCCCCATGGTCATGTGATCAGAAATTAGATGCTTGGCAACTGACTCATATTTATGACGGTTGCGGTGTCCTGGGGTCATGTGATCCCTTTTGCGACCTTTTCACAAGCAAAGTCATTGGGGAAGCCAGATTGATTTAACAACTGTGTTACTAACTTAATAACTGCACCAATTCACTGCAATATCAACTGGCAAGAAAGGTCGTAAAACGGGGTAAAACTCACTTAACAAATGTCTCACTTATTAACCGAAATTTTAGGCTCAACTGGGGTCGTAAGTCGAGGACTACCTATATTAGATTAAAGTTTAGTTTAGTTTAGTTTTAGTTTTATTAGATTTTTATACCGCCCTTCTCCCGAAGTTGATAAACCTAATTCCTAAATTCTCAGCAACCAGGAACAAATATAAACAATCTGGAATCAATTAACTTTTCATACACATATGCACACACATTTTTCAATTTTCAAAAATTCCTTTCTTTTTTATTCACATAGCCGCAATTACCTTGCTCGTATTAAGGTTCATATATAGAGCTCTTCGACCTTTTGAATTAACGCTTTGTTGACTGCAGAAATGTGTAGCTCCATATTTTACATATTTTTAAATATAGATTTGCTTTTTTTTGAGTTAGGGCAGGGATGAAATCCAGCGGGTTCTGAGAGGTTCTGGAGAACCGGTCGCGGAAATTTTGAATAGTTTGGAGAACCGGCAAATATCACCTCTGGCTGGTCCCAGAGTGGGGTGGGAATGGAGATTTTGCAGTATCCTTCCCCCTTGTAATTCGAGG
This sequence comes from Ahaetulla prasina, assembly GCF_028640845.1. Taxonomy (NCBI): domain Eukaryota; kingdom Metazoa; phylum Chordata; class Lepidosauria; order Squamata; family Colubridae; genus Ahaetulla; species Ahaetulla prasina. Next base: position 81,097,952 of record NC_080546.1, on the reverse strand, counting down.
GCTACCTCTATTCCTTACTGTTCTCATTTTGTCCTTAAAAAAGTATGTGTAAGAGAAGAATCAAATAGAATGATGGACCTAGTTTTCAAAGATCTTAGAGATATGCATGCTACTTAATGTAGGCAGCAAATATTAAATTTTGCTTTGATCCCCTTCGCAGGTTTCAGAAATCATGTTAGCATTCAAAACTCTGGACTACATCCCTCAGATGTTTCTGAGTTAATTGAATGTAACGCGGGGCATACATATTTCCAAAACACTACACTGTTTCTGAAAAGTCAAATTCATTTCTTCCATTGAAAAAATTCCAACTGCCCACATTTTCTTGTAGTTAAGATCACTGGAGTACAAAGCATGTTCCTAAATAGACCCATCATATTCAGTACTATAGATCTCCAAAATTAAATGGAATATTTTGTTAGTTTGATAAGAGCATAAGTTTATTCAGAAATTTTTTTTTGAGTGAAAACCTTTTAATTTCTACATTGTGTTTTTTTAGAGAAGGGCTATCTGGCATAAGACACTACCATATAAAAGAAACGATGACATCACAGAAGCAATATTATTTGGCGGAAAAGCATCTGTTTGACTCTATTCCAGAGTTAATTGACTATCACAAACACAATGCTGCAGGTAAATGACCTTTGAGTATTCTATCCTTTCATTTTTACTTTTTGTCTCCAAACTATTAAATTTCAGCTGTTTTGAAGATGCTTTAATGGTTTTAATATGATTGAAGAAAATAAATTATTCAAATAATTCTACGTCACTCCTGCTTCAGTCATATATGGGCCGCGGTGTGGCTCAGGCTGTAAGAAGCCTGTTATTAAACACAGCTGCTTGCAATTACTGCAGGTTCTAATCCCACCGGGCCCAAGGTTAACTCAGCCTTCCATCCTTTATAAGGTAGGTAAAATGAGGACCCAGATTGTTGGGGAGGCAATAAGTTGACTTTGTATATAAATATACAAATAGAATGAGACTATTGCCTTACACACTGTAAGCCGCCCTGAGTCTTCGGAGAAGGGCGGGATATAAATATATATATATATATATATATATATATGATGCTTAGAAGTTCCAAATTTTATAGAAAACTGTTAAATTTGTCCTATATTTTGCAGGTTTCAGAAGTCTCATTCGTCATCTTCAGGCTTCAGCCGTGCTTCTGGGAGCAAAAGCTTCACGGCTGAAGCCTGAAGATGACGAATGAGACTTCAAACGTCGCCAAGACACTTCCAATTTTACGGGAGAAAACCCAATAACCAAAGATCTACATACAAACACCCGCGAAAACCTCAGAAAACAAATATATATATATATATATCATAAATATATATATATCATATATATATATATGATGCTTAGAAGTTCCAAATTTTTATAGAAAACTGTTAAATTTGTCCTATATTTTGCAGGTTTCAAGCAGTAAAAAAAATGTTAATTTTCCATGCTGTTGATAGCCCTAAATTCTTATACTGAAATGTTTCTGAAAATTATCAAGAAAATGCTTTGTGCTTAAAGTTATTTCAAAGTATATACAAATGATATAAGAAAGTAACATAGTTAACACCATAACATGGTGTTTAGTTAACATTAAAACACTAGAAAGTATTGTTTGTCTTGCTTAATTTTTAAAGTAACTTATTCGCCATATGAATTTTCTGTGAATCTTAGGGCTTGTGACGAGGCTACGATACCCAGTGACTCCAAAAGTGAAACCTTCACCAACTACTGCTGGATTCAGCTATGGTACATTTATATTTCTGTATGAAGATATGACTGATTTTGTAGATTAAGAAAAAACTGAAATAAATAAATATATTTCCGCTCAACTATCATGATGGCTCAAATCTCAACCATCTGAAGTGGTTTGCCATTGCTTCCTTCTGAGGGACTGGGAGAAAGTGACTGGCCCAAGCTCATCAAGCTGGCTTTGTGCCTAAGGTGGGACTAGAATTCATAGTCTCCCAGTTCAGGGGTCCCCAACCTTAGCAACTTTAAGCCTGGTGGACTGCAACTCCCAGAATCCCCCAGCCAGCAAAGCTGGCTGGGGAATTCTGGGAGTTGCAGTCCACCAGGCTTAAAGTTACCAAGGTTGAAGACCCCTGTCCCAGTTCATAGACTGATACCTTAATCACTATACCCGTGATGGTGAACCTACGGTATGGATGCTGGAAGTGGCACGCAGAGCCGTCTCTCCAGGCATGCGAGCTGTCGCCTGTTGTTCTTCTGGATTCCGCCACGCCGGGCAACTGGTCTTCTGGTTTTTGGCGTGCGCATGTGCACGTGCATGCATACAAGAAACCGGAAGATCAGGTAGCCGGTGTGCATGCAAACACCAGAAACCGGAACAGCTGCCGCCCGGTACGCGCATGCTCTTCCTGTTTTGGCATTCGGTGCTGAAAAGGTTCACCAACACTGCACTGTACCAGACGGGCCCTTGGTTATCTATTTGTTTGGCCTGGAAGATAAAACTGAGTGCAAGGACAAGCAACATTCACCGTAACCGTAGCAGCTGTGTTTAAATGACAAAATGTGTTTGAATTATAAAAGGGTTTTTGAGACAAAGCTTCCAAATGCAAAAGAAAACACACAACAGAGCTGTCAAAATACAGGAGGCAAAATACGTTTCCGTGTCTATTTTGGGTGGGAAGAATGAGAGTGTCTCTTTTGGATGGCAGTGTTATGGTCTGCCAGCAGCCTGCAGAGCTGGCAACGGAGTCGGATAGCAATGAGGCTGGGGAAGGCCCGGATGAGGGCTCTGTGTCAGAGACTGAGGTGGGGCCAGGGCCATCGGGGAGTGAGGTGCGGACTCCAGAGCCTCCAGAGACTGATAGTAGTGAGGCAGAGGAACAGGAGGAGCCTGTTCCTAATGCACGCATGAGAAGAGCTGCCAGAAGGCAAGAGCAGCTCAAACAAAGAGGGCAACTCGGGAGTAGGGCCAAGAGATGATTGGCCCCTCCCATAAGGCTTAAAACAGACCAGCACCGGCATTTGGGCTTTGCCGGAAAACAATGTTGGTAGCTTCGTCTTCTTGCATTTATTTTTGTATCGGTGTCTTCTGAACTTTTGCCAAGAAAGGCCTTTGGCAGTTTGCCTAATTGGACCAAGGTTTGTGATAGGACTGAGGAATTTGTGTTGGGAGAAATTTGATTTAATTTAGTTGAACTAGGCTGAGAATGAAGCAATTCTCAGCTGTTCGAATAAAATTTGTTTGTTTTTTCACTGACTGAGTTTCCTACTACCTACTTGGGCCTGGATCACAACAGGCAAATTGGATTGCAATCTAATAATCATTGCTTGGCAATGATTTGCCTGTATTTTAAAAAATAAAAAAGCAACAGATACTTAGGATTGTACTGCTCCTGGCCTGTTCTATAAAATGCTCTATCTAGTCATCCATTAACCACCTTGCTAATTGTTCTGTTTATACACAATCATGCTAGCTGGGTCAAAATCCATTATCCTCATCCATTTTCGCCCAGAAGGTATTTAGTATCTCATGTTTTTACATAGGAAAGAGTTGGCAGGTTTTCATAATATTATTAGCCCCCAGCAGAGGTGAAAAGCTACTGGTTTGGACTGGTTCTCCTGAACTGGTAGTAAAAAATGCTACCAATTCAGGCGAACCGGTATTTCCGACGATCAGGTGGGCGACGATCAGCTGTGATGCGCGATTTATATTAGCTAGAATCATCTGATTTCCTGCTTTCTAGCTAATCTAAATCGCGTGGCACAGCGGATTTCCTCCCTCCTCGCTGTTCTACTTACCTTTGCAGGCTCGGAAGGCTTCAAAATGTTTCTTTTTTAGCACTGCGTGGGGATGCCTCAGGTGCACATGCGCGCACAAAGCGTGCACTCGGTAACAGACTCACAAAACTGGTAGCAGACTTCAGAGGATTTCACCGCTGGCACCCAGTGCCAGGCAGATAACAATCAGTCAGTGTGCTTTAATCCAGGGGTGAAATGCTCCCGGTTCAGACCGGATCACCCGATCCAGTAGCAATGGCGGAGGGTGGTTCGGAGAACCGGTAGCAAAAATCCCCCCTCCCCCCTCCATGCCCAGCTGAGCCACGCGATCATCAGAAGTGGTTTTTTTTTTACTTTTAAAAGCATTTTTCTTTGGCCGAAAAATGCTTTTAGAAGTTTTTTAAAAAGCCTCTGATGATCACGCGGCTCAGCTGGGATTGTCATTGTGACTGTATGACTGTAACTTTTTGTTGATATCATTAAGGGTTAAATTGTACCCTATGGCCATCGTTTGTGTTGTAAATGTTGTACCTTTGATGAACGTATCTTTTCTTTTATGTACACCATATGAGCATATGCACCAAGACAAATTCCTTGTGTGTCCAATCACACTTGGCCAATAAATTCTATTCTATTCTATTCTATTCTATTCTATTCTATTCTATTCTATTCAGAGGCTTTTAAAAACATTTTTTCTACAACCTCTTCGGCCGAATAGGTTGTAGAAAAAATGCTTTTAAAAGGCTCCTCTGACCATGCCAGCTGAGTTGTCTGATCGCCAGAGGCTTATTTTTCTTTTAAAGGCAAAAAAAAAAGCTTTTAAAAGAAAAGAAAAGCCTCTGACTATCAGGCAACTCAGCTGGGATCGTTAGAGGAGCCTTTTAAAAGCATTTTTTCTACAACCTATTCTGCCGAAAAAATGCTTTTAAAAGAAAAAAAAAGTTGGCCACGCCCACCCAGTCACATTACCTCACCCCCACCAAGCCACGCCCACAGAACCAGTAGTAAAAAAATTTACATTTCACCCCTGCTTTAATCCCTGCGAACAATAAGTTGTTGAGAAAAATGTTGAGTGCTCTCAAGTCTTGAGAAAATTTGATGTAGAGTTTGGTTTTTTCAGTCATTTCTCTCTGGTCATTTTTTGATAGTACTAAACACACAAGATGAAAATCCCTTCCCATAATACGCTTGAGTCATTTCTGCTGAGTGACAAAAGATTATATCTTGGAAAGAGGTCCGAAGGCAGTATTTGAGAATAAGCAGTGAGAATCGTCAAGAGTGCTCTTGAAGAGTTTGAATTTTCAAAAGTTCTTGGGTTTGAAAGAAAGATGAAATAAGAACAAGACCCTCATGGCAAAGAATACTGACAATAAAAAGGGGAACTTGCTACCACATGTGGTGGACTTGTTCCAAGCCCAGGAAATATTGGCATAAGATAAGAAAATGGTTAGAAGAAATAACTGAACAAAAAACATTGAATTGAAGCCTGAATTACTTCTTTTGGACGTTTTAGATGGGAAAATGGGTAAACAATTTCAATACATAATATTACACATATTAACAGAACCCAGAATCATTTTTGCGCAGAATTGGAAACAGGTTGATATTACTTAAGAACCAACGATAATACAGTGCAGAAATGGATAGGCTGTCTATGGAATTGAAAGAGAGAGAAATCTGAATATTATCAAATTTGGAGTAGATGGTACTGTATACTTGGCTTGAGAATAGGAATAAAATTAATGCACAAGATGTATAAAGTAAAATATATAACGTATAATATATAAGAACTATATCAGGGGTCTTCAACCTTGGCAACTTTAAGACTTGTGGACTTTAACTCCCAGAGTATTCTTAAAGTTGCCAAGGTTGGAGACCCCTGAACTATAACATATTGATGATAATATGATTGTGGATATTGTTATAATTTAAACGATGGTATAATATAGGATAGTGAACCATAGAAATAGAATTTATGTAAATATGAATGTTATGGATGATATTGATACTAATGAGTGTAAATTTGTGTTTTGTGTTTTAAACATTGGAAAAATTTAATAAATATATATATTTTTTTAAAAAAATTGTCTTCCTGTTTGCCCTGGAGGTTTATCCTCAAGTGATCTTTTCTTGTTTTTATAGAGAAATGGGAAATCAATCCAGCAGAACTCACCTTTATGCGAGAACTGGGCAGCGGTCTCTTTGGGGTAGTCCGGCTGGGTAAATGGAGAGCCCAGTACAAAGTAGCCATCAAGGCCATCCGAGAAGGTGCCATGTACGAAGAGGACTTTATAGAAGAAGCTAAAGTGATGATGTAAGTAACGGGCAAAGGTGCCGGTTATTATTTTAAGAAATCGCTAAAGAATCTTGCTGCAAAACGTCTTAAGAAATGTCTTCTGAACATCTTGAGATGCTCTGCTGTTTCCCTTCGTTTTACAGAATTACATCTACTGCCTGAGTCAGAACATCAAAGGCCTATAATGCTTCTCTCCTTATTTTGTTCCCTGGTGCATTGTAAAAAAAAATCTATTTTGGAAGTATCGAACTTGCTAAGGTCAAATTTAAAAAGGTAAAGGTAAAGGTTCCCGTCGCATATACGTGCTAGTCGTTGCCAACTCTAGTTGTGCTAGTCGTTGCTCATCTCCGTTTCAAAGCCGAAGAGCCAGCGCTGTCCGAAGACGTCTCCGTGGTCATGTGGCCGTCATGACTCAACGCCAAAGGCGCACGGAACGCTGTTACCTGCCCACCAAAGGTGGCCCCTATTTTTTCTACTTGCATTTTTACATGCTTTCAAAACTGCTAGGTTGGCAGACAAGTAACGGGGGCTCACCCCGTTATATGGCAGCACCAGGGATTCGAACTGCTGAGCTGCCGACCTTTCGATTGACAAGCTCAACGTCCTAGCCCCTGAGCCACCGCGTCCCTGTAGGTCAAATTTAGCAGGAACCAAATCTGTATTTTGATCAGGAGAAGAATGGGCTGTTTAAACAATTAATGATACTAATATTATTAGCAATATATTGCTAGCAAAATGCATGCAGTATCCCATACTAAAGGCAGTGATATAATCAAATCCCTACTGATACAAAAAACCCTTTGGCATTTTTTTTGTTCCAGCTGCTTAATATCTTCCAGCACAGGGATATTCATGAACCACTTCATTAACATATTTAAATGCTTAATGTATAAAATGATGTTTCATTTATTTATTATTTATTTGTCACATTATATATAAGCATAAGCATGAAATAACTATACGATATATAAACATATATATATAACCATAAGTATGTAATAACTATATGAAATAGGATACAATCAAAGGGAACATTAGGACAGGAACGGTAGGCACGTTGGTGCTCTTATGCACGCTCCTTACAGACCTTCATGGGAAGAAGGTTTGAAATTGAAATAACCTTTAACATTAGAGATTCAGAAACTAGGACTCTCTAGCTGTAAATAATTCTATTATATGGAAGGAAGGAAGAAAAATAAATTATTATTAGAATAGATTGACAGAACTCCAGCTGTCTGTTGTATTTATTTTAGATGTGTACTCTTACAAAACATTAAATTTTGGGATATAATATCAGCGGTGGAGTTTTACAGCCACATTTCTGTATGCTGAAGTTTGAGCCTGCATTTTGTATTGGTTTCACATCCTAAATCTTGGTTGCTTAATTCCAACTGCCATAATATTGAATGCTATTGCCCTGCCCTGCAGTTATAAGCCATTATGTGACGAGGACTTGCTATTTTACTCTGCTACAACTTTATCTCTTCTGAATTTTTTCTTGTGTTTTTAGCATAAAGGCTGCATAAGCTCTTTCGCATTGACTTCTTTCCAAACATGTATGTTTTTTTAGATAAAGTTAACTTCATGAAGAAAATGACATCTATATTTCCATTTATATTTCCCTATTGCTTCCCATTTTACTCTTTCCTTCCTTCTTTCCTTCCTTCCTTCCTTCCTTCCTTCCTTCCTTCCTTCCTTCCTTTCTTCCTTCCTTTCTTTCTTTCTTTCTTTTTCTTTCTTTCTTTCTTCTACTTTCAGGAAGTTGACCCATCCGAAATTAGTCCAGCTATATGGTGTTTGTACTCAGCAGAGACCTATCTACATAGTGACGGAGTTCATGGAACACGGCTGCCTTCTAAATTATCTTCGCCAAAGACGTGGACACTTCACTAAAGATAACCTGCTGACTATGTGTCAGGATGTCTCGGAAGGAATGGAATACCTGGAGAGAAATAGCTTCATTCACAGAGATTTGGTAAGTCTGGGGATGAACATGTGGTAAATGTGTTGCATTCATAAAGTACAGGATCTAAAGCAGGGGTCCCCAACCTTTCAGACCTCAGGGATCACTAACTTCATAATTTTAAATCCAATGGACCACTAAGATGATCTACCTAATGATCGGCTGGGTGGGTGTGGCCAACTTGATGTCACTCACGTCGAGGGGCACCTTGCCAGCCTCTCCTCGCACCTCCCCTGCCAGCCATTCCTCGCCTCCCCACCCAGGCTCCTTAAGGCCCCAACGGGAAGCAGTTGTTGGAGCTAAGCAGCCAGCATGAGAAAGAGTTGGCAAAACAGCTCATTTCAAACTGGATTTAACCGAGAAGGAGGCTCCACCATGAATGGCAAAGTATGTTTACGTTGTGGCCTGTCGGCTGCCAGCCCCTCCAGCAACCGAATCAGATGAGGAGGAGGCATGGGAGTCAGGGTCAGTACCAAGGCAACCTGAGAGCTCTGAGAGGGAAGAGGAAATGGAGCTGTCAGAGAGAGAGGCGGAGCCTGGGCCATCCGTCAGCCCTCATATGGAGAGTCAACAGCCCCCAGGTCTGGAGGTGGCTGATGAGGAAGAGGAGGAATAGCTGAGTCCTGACATGCGGATGCGCAGAAGGCAGAGGAGAGGAGAGGAGAGCAATGGAAATCTATGGGCTGGTCCTTGGGACAGAAGGATAAAAGGCAGGGGGCAGAGATGAACAGATGCGGCAGACAACTATTCATCTCCCTGCCAGACAGACCTGTTAGCCTGCGTTGAGAGAGAAATTTTTTGCCGGGGCTGCTGGCGCTCCTAATAAAGGAATCTTTGAGTTCACTTCAGAGGATTTGTCATGTTTGGGGAGCTGGGTCAGAACAGCTTATCACATTTTCCACACATGTTAACAGCCGCTCATGTCTTATTCTTCTTACAAGTGGATTACTGCAGCATGTTCTACATGAGGCCGCCTTTGAGGGCCATCTGGAAGCTATAGCTGGAAAGTGACAGTGGGTGTTGTGTCTCGCCCGCTTTCACCGCAGCCGGGGCCTTCTTATCTGCTTCCGAACGCTGAGGAATGTCCTAGTATGCCTCCCGGCCCCAGCCCTGGCTCCATGCCCAGACAGGCTGAGGAGGAAGAAGTACCTCCAGCCCCCAGCTCTGGCTCCATGCCCAGGCAAACGGAGCAACTAGACCCCTCCCCCTCCCCCACAGCATGTGAGCCTGAGGAAGGTCAATTGCCAATTGCTTCAGAAGAATTGATAGGCGGCGGCGACAGAAGGAAGGGAGGGGCAGGCTGAGTCATGGAGCCACACCCCATGGCCTATATAAAGGATCTGCTTTCTGGCATTCTCTGAGTCAGGCAAAGTCTAACATATCTTGCTGAAGTCACTTTCTGGTCTCCTGCCTGCCTTGAGAACTTTGCTAGGACTTTGGCAGAGCTGCAGAGGCACGCCTGATTCGGATTTCCCTGACCCGGTCGTCAGCAGAGGAGTGGGACACGACAGTGGGGCAGAAAAACATCAAAATCCTAAAAACATTATGTTACATAATTGGAGCACTTGAGCCATTCTGGAAGGGGGAACACTAATGATCTCCAGGATGCACTTCAGTAAACTTAGTTCATTGCTTTTACTTTTCTCTCTAGAAAAGTATTAGAACCACTAATCCTTAAAGAACCCATAATTCAAATGATCCTGGAGACCCTTGATTTGCATTACACTCAATTCGTATTTCTCAACCGTGGCAGCTTGAAGACATATGGACTTCGATTCCCAGAATTCCCTAGTCAGCCATGCTTTCAGCGGGTGGTAGCATGCTTTAGTTTGGCATGATTCCGTTGATGGTGAGAAGCAATAAAGAATTCTCTTTTGAAGACTTGTAACATATCTTTAAGGGACGTGGTGGCTCAGTGGCTAGGACGCTGACCTTGTCGATCGAAAGGTCGGCAGTTCAGCGGTTCGAATCCCTAGTGCTGCCGTGTAACGGGGTGAGCTCCCGTAATTTGTCCCAGCTTCTGCCAACCTAGCAGTTCAAAAGCACGTAAAAAATGCAAGTAGAAAAAATAGGGACCACCTTTGGTGGGAAGGTAACAGCGTTCCATGCGCCTTTGGCGTTGAGTCATGCCGGCCACATGACCATGGAGACGTCTTTGGACAGCGCTGGCTCTTCGGCTTTGAAACGGAGATGAGCACCGCCCCCTAGAGTCGGCAACGACTAGCACGTATATGCGAGGGGAACCTTTACCTTTACCTTTAACATATCTTTCTTGGTTTTTGGAGCCTGAAACCTTCACCCTTGTGTAACTGTTAGACCTTAAGCAGAAATCAGACTATATCCAAGATTTGCAATCTGTATCCAACGATTGTTTTACTTTTTTTTTCTTTCTCTAGGCTGCTAGAAACTGCTTAGTGAATGAGTCAGGAGTGGTGAAAGTGTCTGATTTTGGAATGACAAGGTATTGATCCTCTCTATACCTTTCAAGCAGGCATATTTTAAGCTTACATTTTTGTAGCTTCCGAAGTGGTGGAGTGGTGGCCATGTTTTTAACTTAAAACAGACCCCAATAATGTGTAGCTTACATAACCAAATATTTGTCAAATTTATCCATTAGGCAGTGACATGAATATTGAATACAAGTAGTCCCCAACTTACGACCACAATTGGGACTGAAATTTCAGTCGATGAGCAATGCAGCCATTAAGCATATGATCAGATCCAATTTTACAACCGTGTTTACCATGGTCATTAAGCAAATCACGCAGTAATGAAAGCGAAACATGTTGTGTTTTTTGGTTTTTTTTGGAATTTTTTTATTTGAATTTCTCCGAAGACTCAGGGCGGCTTACAATGTGTTAAGCAATAGTCTTCATCCTATTTGTATATTATATACAAAGTCAACTTAAATGCCCCCAACAATCTGGGTCCTCATTTTACCTACCTTATAAAGGATGGAAGGCTGAGTCAACCTTGGGCCTGGTGGGACTTGAACTTGCAGTAATTGCAAGCAGCTGTGTTAATAACAGACAGACTTAGTCCGTTGAGCCACCAGAGGCCCTTGTTGTTATTAAGCAAAACCAGCTTCCTCTATTGACTTTGCTCACCAGAAGGCCTCTGGAAAGGTTGCAAATTGCAATGAAGCAACTGCAACAATCATAACTTTTGAGGATAGGTCAAAGTCACTTTTTACAGTGGCGTCGTAATTTTGAACCGTTGTTAAACAAGTGGTCTTTATTCGAGGACTATCTGTGTCAGTTTTTTGTAGGGTGGTACGTCAGTACTTGGTGTTAATTTGTTTCAGGAGGTGCGACGAGTACTAAAAAGGAGGCATTCCAAACAAACCATGTGACTTATCACATGGCCCTTTGTTTCTGCTTCTGACCTTCCCTGCATGACCAACATTCTGTCCCCTCTCTGTGGCCATCCCCCTCCTTTTGCAGTGACCTTCCCATCATGACCGACTTCCTGTCCACCTTCTGTGGCCGTCCCCCTCTTTTTGCAGTGACCTTCCCTGCATGGCCAACGTGTTGTGTCTCGTCCGATCTCACCACAGCCGGGGCCTTCTTATCTGCTTCTGAACACGGACGAATGTCCTAGTATGCCTCCCGGCCCCAGCCCTGGCTCCATGCCCAGACAGGCTGAAGAGGAGGAAGCACCTCCAGCCCCCAGCTCTGGCTCCATGCCCAGGCAAACGGAGCAACTAGACCCCTCCCCCTCCTCCACAGCATGTGAGCCTGAGGGAGGTCAATTGCCAACAGCTGCAGACTGGAGTGACCCTCACTTCAGAAGAATTGATAGGCGGTGGCGACAGAAGGAAGGGAGGGGCAGGCCTGGATAAGTGCTGAGTCATGGAGCCACACCCCATGGCCTATATAAAGGACCTGCTTTCTGGCATTCTCTGAGTCAGGCAAAGTCTAAACATATCTTGCTGAAGTCACTTTCTGGTCTCCTGCCTGCCCTGAGGACTTTGCTAGGACTTTGGCAGAGCTGCAGAGGCACGCCTGATTCGGATTTCCCTGACCCGGCCGTCAGCGGAGGAGTGGGACACAACACAACGTCCTGTCCATTCTCTGCAGTTGTCCCCCTTTTCCTATTGCAGCGCATTGAGTATTAAACAAACATCGAGTACTGGGACATTTTCTCATCAAAATGTGTCGAGTACCAAATTTGACGAGTTTTGAAACGGTCGAGTACCGAGGTTCCCCTGTAACTCATTTCAGAGGAAGGATCTTTTTTTTCATCCTTTTAGGTATGTTCTTGATGATCAGTACACCAGCTCTTCGGGCGCTAAATTTCCTGTGAAGTGGTGTCCGCCTGAAGTTTTCAATTACAGCCGATTCAGTAGCAAGTCTGACGTTTGGTCTTTTGGTAAGATTGTTTAACTTTTTTATTACTTTGTTGTTGTTGTTAGTTGCGAAGTTGTGTCCGACCCATCGCGACCCCATGGACAACGTTCCTCCAGGCCTTCCTGTCCTCTACCATCCTCTGGAGTCCATTTAAGCTCACGCCTGCTGCTTCAGTGACTCCATCCAGCCACCTCGTTCTCTGTCATCCCCTTCTTCTTTTGCCCTCAATCTTTCCCAGCATTAGGCTCTTCTCCAGTGAGTCCTTCCTTCTCATTAGGTGGCCAAAGTATTTCAGTTTCATCTTCAGGATCTGGCCTTCTAAAGAGCAGTCAGGGTTGATCTCCTCTAGAACTGACTTGTTTGTTCGCCTTGCAGTCCAAGGGACTCGCAGGAGTCTTCTCCAGCACCAGAGTTCAAAGGCCTCAATTCTTTGGCGCTCAGCCTTTCTTATGGTCCAACCTTCACAGCCATACATTGCAACTGGGAAAACCATAGCCTTGACTATACGCACTTTTGTTGGCAGGGTGATGTCTCTGCTTTTTAGTACGCTGTCTAGATTTGCCATAGCTTTCCTCCCCAGGAGCAAGCGTCTTTTAATTTCTTGGCTGCAGTCCCCATCTGCGGTGATCTTGGAGCCCAGGAAAATAAAATCTGTCACTACCTCCATTTCTTCACCATCTATCTGCCAGGAATTGAGAGGGCCGGATGCCATGATTTTAGTTTTCTTAATGTTGAGTTTCAAGCCAACTTTTTATTACTATTATTAGTTAAATAAATTTAGGAGAATTACTTTTTCAGATCTTCCATTAGCCTCTTCAAATTATCTGCCAAAGCAATAATTATAATTAAGATAAAACCAAAAAAAAATGCTCCATGTTAATGACAAAAAATAAATAGTTTTAGGTGAAATAAATTCAGGGAATCTTGGATAAAATATGGGTGTCATGGACATTAATCCTTAGAATGAAAATTAGAACTTAAAATTTAACATTCAGGAGTTTCAGATGTTGTAATCTGTTTGTAACTTGTGCTTTATTTTCTTCTAGTGGTTTCTAAATATATTGCAAAACACATGTTTCTGGTTAACTGTTCTGATTGTTTTATTTGTTTATCAAATTTCTACATCATCCATCTCACCTAAGTGACTTTGGGCTGTTTATAATGTAATATTCGCTCTCCATAGTGAGATGAGCAGAATACAAACTTAAATAAATAAGTAAATAAATTTTACATAATCACAATCACTTGTTTTTATGGAGATTTATTACTATATATCTATACTATACTGTTGGAAGGGATGCGGTGGCTCAGTGGCTAAGATGCTGAGCTTGTCGATCGAAAGGTCGGCAGTTCAGCGGTTCGAATCCCTAGTGCCACGTAACGGGGTGAGCTCCCGTTACTTATCCCAGCTTCTGCCAACCTAGCAGTTCGAAAGCGCGTAAAAAAGGCAAGTAGAAAAATAGGGACCACCTTTGGTGGGAAGGTAACAGTGTTCCGTGCCCCTTTGGCATTTAGTCATGCTGGTCACATGACCACGGAGACGTCTGCAGACAGCGCTGGCTCTTCGGCTTTGAAACAGAGATGAGCACTGCCCCCTAGAGTCAGGAACGACTAGCAGATATGTGCGAGAGGAACCTTTACCTTTACCTTTATACTATACTGTTACTATACTATCTATATTATATATAGATCTATTATTATATAACTTTATGCTCTAAAGGTTTACTAATTTTAAAATGCTGATTTTACACACACAATCTGTCTCTCTCTCTCACACACACACACAATCTTGTGGTAAAGATGTTTATTTAATAGGCTCTCAAATTTGGCTTTATAGGTAGTCCTCCACTTACCACCCCTATTTAGCCTAACGTGTCTGTTGCTAAGTGAGACATTTGTTAAGTGAATTTTGCCCCGTTTTACAATCTTTCTTGCCATAATTGTTAAACGAAACCCTGCAGTTGTTAAGTTAGTAACACGGTTGTTAAGTGAATCTGGTTTCCCCATTGACCTTGTTCGTCAGAAGGTCACAAAAGGGGATCACCTGCACCCAGGACACTGCAACGGTCATAAATATGAGTCAGTTGCCACGCATGTGAATTTTGATTGCGTGACCATGGCGATGCTGCAATGGTCGTAAGTGTGAAAAATGCTCCTGTCGCTTTTTGAACGGTCACTAAATGAACTGTTGTAAGCCGAGGACTACCTGTAGCATTAGTTAGTTTGCTGCGCTTAGAAGAGCTGCGTGTCTTTTAAGATAATTCAGAAGAAGTGCTTCATATTTTCCGTGAACACGTTTCTTCGCTATTTATTAAAGCAGCTACATCTGAAAAATGTGCTGCCTCTTGACAATTGCTTTAACAAGGTGACTTCTTAAAGCAACCAGCTATTTTATCACAGCTTAAAAGAACGCCTTTAAATAGTCAGCTCATTAAAGCAATTCATGAAAACCGCGGCGACTTTTCTTTTGGGTCTCAGAAGTGTTGAAAAAAGATGTTGCTGCTTTAATGAGTAGCCGAGAAGTGGGTATGAAGCACCTCTTCTGAATCATTCTTGGTGCCTGTGTAACCCTAATGCCTGCTTCCACTTTTCAGACTCATTTCATAAGCATTTGTCTAACCCAGGGGTCAGCAACCTGCAGCTCTGGAGCCGCATGTGGCTCTTTCATCCCTCTGCTGCGGCTCCCAGTCGCTCAAAATATGCGTCACAACCACCGATGTGCAACACCTGCCGGCACATGATTTATTGAGCTTTTCGACCCATTCAAAAGGTTTTTGTTGCATGCAGAAATAAAAATGTGTTTTCTCTCTAGCAGGTCATTGATTTATTTATTTATTTATTTATTTGATCATATTTATATACCGCCCTATCTCCCGAAGGACTCAGGGCGGTTTACAGGCACTTAAAAACACATAAATACAATATAAAAGCAATTAAAAAACTTATTCTAAAAGCCCAATAATTAAAAATATAGAAATAAAACCCAATTTAAAACCCATAAATTTAAAATCTAACTCAGTCCTGCGCAATTAAATAAGTATGTTTTAAGCCCGCGACGGAAGGTCCGAAGGTCCGGAAGCTGACGAAGTCCGGGGGGTAGTTCGTTCCAGAGGGTGGGAGCCCCCACAGAGAAGGCCCTTCCCCTGGGCGTCGCCAGACGACATTGCCTCGCTGACGGCACCCTGAGGAGTCCCTCTCTATGAGAGCGCACAGGTCGGTGAGAGGTATTCGGTAGCAGTAGGTGGTCCCGTAAATAACCCGGCCCTATGCCATTTCATAAATGCAACACACTATAGTTTGTTTATGCATAGCATAAAGGTAAAAACAACGATATATCCAGTGTTATCTTCATTTTAGATGTCAAAAGGGTTTTGTGGCTTCCAGTGTTTTCTTTTCTGTGGGAAACAGGTCCAAATGGCTCTTTTGAGTGTTTAAGGTTGCCGATCCCTGGTCTAACCATTCTATTGCTGATAAACTAAATAAACTTAGAAGATTTAGGCGAGGTGATTATTTAGTTCATTAGGATTAATTTTCTATTAACGTATTTGTATTTGCCACCGTGGAGGATAACCCAGAATGTTGGAATTGAAATGTTTCAATTCAGTTATTTCTATGAACTTTGACTAATCCCTCTCTCTCTCTCATTTTGCAGGCGTTCTCATGTGGGAAGTGTTTACAGAAGGGAAGATGCCCTTTGAGACAAACACAAACTACGAAGTAGTGACCATGATTACTCAAGGACACCGACTATTTCGACCCAAGCTAGCTTCTAAGAATATTTTTGACTTGATGGTAATGTGCTGGCATGAGGTACGTTACACTTGCATTTCACTTGCATTAGTCCTAATATTGTATTCTAGCACAGCGGTCACCAACTGGTGGTCCATGGACCACTGGTGGTCCGTGAGAAAATTTTGGTGGTCCACAGAAAAAAATATTTGCATGTTTTATATTGCACTAAATCAGGGGTCCTCAAACTTTAGCCCCTGGCCCGGATATGTCCAATGAACACCTGTGTTACTGCAGAAAGTCTCCCCCTTTGGGGTCTTCTTTTGCGTGGGTCGGAGGGGTGCAGAAATTCTGACTTGGGGTCTGCTTCAGCTTCCTGGTGTGGGGCTTTGGGCGAAGGCTGGAGGGAAGTGCCACTGGTGGCGAAGAGCCAGAGGGCCTCATTCCAGTGGGACTGCCTCATGGCCTGGAACTGGCTGACCATCTCAGCCCGCTGAGCCTCCAGGTGCCGGTACCTGGCCTTGTATTCCTGCAGGTCTTCCCTCTGCTTGGAAAACCTATGCTGGTAGTCCTCAGGTGAGGTGATTCTGCTGAGCCTCCTTCTTAGTCAGATCCAATTTGAACTGAGCCAGCTGTTTTGCCAACTCTTTCTCATGGGCAAACAGGGGATGAGTGGGTGGGAGGGGAGGGGCAAGTAGAGGCTGGTGAGGTGCCCTTTGACCTGAGTGACATTAAATTAGCCACACCCACCCAGACACATAACCACCTAGCCACGCCCATCCAGCTGGTCATTAGGGAGATATTAGTGGTCCACGGAATATAAAATTATGAATTTAGTGGTCCCTGAGGGGTAAAAGGTTGGTGACCCCTGTTCTAGAATGAAGAGTGACCCAAAGTAGATGCAACTGTTCTTTGCACCCTGCCGATCAGTCGGGTGAAAATTGCCAGGCCATAAGTCAATGCAATAATAGCAATAGCACTTAGACTTATATACTGCTTCACGGTGCTTTACAGCCCTCTCTAAGCGGTTTACAGAGTCAGCCTATTGCCCTCAACAAGCTGGGTCCTCATTTTAACCACCTCGGAAGGATGGAAGGCTGAGTCAACCTTCAGCCTGGTGAGATTTGCTCTCCATAGTGAGATGAGCAGAATACAAACTTAAATAGATAAGTAAATAAATTTTATATAATTACAGTCACTTGTTTTTATGGAGATTTATTACTATATATCTATACTATACTGTTGGAAGGGATGCTGTGGCTCAGTGGCTAAGACGCTGAGCTTGTCGATTGAAAGGTCGGCAGTTCAGCAGTTCGAATCCCTAGTGCCACATAACGGGGTGAGCTCCCGCTACTTGTCCCAACTTCTGCTAACCTAGCAGTTTGAAAGCACGTAAAAAATGCAAGTAGAAAAATAGGGACCACCTTTGGTGGGAAGGTAACAATGTTCCATGCGCCTTTGGCATTGAGTCATGCTGGCCACATGACCACGGAGACGTCTTCGGACAGCGCTGGCTCTTCAGCTTTGAAATGGAGATGAGCACTGCGCCCTAGAGTCAGGAACGACTTGCACATATGTGCGAGCGGAACCTTTACCTTTATCTACAAGAGAGGTATTAGGTAGAAAAATTTGGGTGAGCTAAGCACAGAAATTAAATACTAATAAAATGTTGTCTCACTCTTAGTAAAACTATCATGTTCTTATAACTTCTATACTTCAGAGGTGCATTCCAATAGGTTGAAACAACACTGAATAAAGAAGAATTGAGCTTGCTTAGTTTGTCAACCTATTTGTCACCAGAGTGCTGTATTCCCAAAATATGACAGTGCAGCAAAACAGCAAGAAACACGTGGTACCTTAAAGACTAACAATTTTATAATTGGGTAAAATGTAGATAACTGTCCATTTCATGGCTCTTATCGCTCTCAAAACATATGCAGTAATATGTTAATTATTTATAATCGTCACAATTTTGTGTTAAATGGCCTCTTCCAGTATTTGTGATTTACTTAAGCAGTCACGTAAGTTGAGGAAGAAAAGTACCCTTTCAGTTTGATTTTCTAGTTACTAATCAATTTACAACTGTAATGGAGCCCAGAATTTCCATCATAAATAATGATGGTTGTAAGTTGAGACACCCACATAAACAGACCCAGTTTTACAACTTTTTTTATGGCGGTTGGTGAGTGAATGCGAAATTATTACGTGAATGCCATACTTTTGAGTGAATTGTTAAGTAGATTCATATGTTCCTATAACAATAGCAATAGCGCTTAGACTTATATCCTGCTTCATAGTGCTTTACAGCCCTCTCTGAGCCATTTACAGAAGCAGCATATTGCCCCACACAAACTGGGTCCTCATTTTACTGACCTCAGAAGGATGGAAGGCTGAGTCAGTCTTGAACTGGTGAGACTCAAACTGCTGGCAGTCGGCAGAATTAGCCTGCAATACTGCATTCTACCCACTGTGCCTCTTATAAAAAACCCTATTTATTTATTTATATTTATTTATTTTATTTATTTATTTGTCATAACAGTATATATAAGCATAAAATAACTATACGATATATAAGCATATATATAAGCATAAGTATGTAATAACTATACGAAATTTGGACACAATCAAAGGGAACATTAGGACAGGAACGGTAGGCACGTTGGTGCTCTTATGCATGCCTCTTATAGACCTCTTAGGAATGGGCTGAGGTCAATAGTAGATAGTCTTTGGTTAAAGCTTTGGGGATTGTGGGAAGAGACCACAGAGTCTGGTAGTACATTCCAGGCATTAACAACTCTGTTACTGAAGTCGTATTTTCTGCAATCAAAATTGGAGCGGTTCACATTAAGCTTAAATCTATTGAGTGCTCGTGTATTGTTGTGACTGAAGCTGAAGTAGTCTTCAACAGGAAGGACATTGTAGCAGATTATTTTATGAGTTATACTCAGGTCATGCTAAAGGCGGCAGAGTTCTAAATTTTCTAAACCCAGGATTTCAAGTCTGGTGGCATAAGGTATTTTGTTGTGATCAGAGGAGTGGAGAACTCTTCTTGTAAAATATTTCTGGACATGCTCAATTGTATTTAATGTCCGAAATGAGGTGTGGGTTCCAGACAGGTGAGCTGTATTCAAGAATTGGTCTAGCAAATGTTTTATATGCTCTGGTTAGTAGTGTAATCTTTCTGGAGAAGAAGCTATGCAAGAGTAAGTTTACAACGCTTAAAGCCTTTTTGGCGATGTAGTTGCAGTGGGCTTTGGCACTTAGGTCATTGGATATGAAAACTCCAAGGTCTTTGACGGAGTGAGGGTCATCTACAAGGTTTTCGCTGGAAACAGCCCAAAGAAGCCAGGAACCAATAAGAAAACTTTATAAATTGCGGTCATTTGACTGAAAAACTGCAATAGGTTGTAAAGGTGAGCCAATTGCCAAGCTCCCAAAAGATGACTCCAGGTGTATGCAGCCATCTGAACTCCACACCTGGCGATAAGTAGCTTTTGAAGGGTTGGTTGCACCTTTGAACCATTGCTAATTGAGGACTATTTGCGTATCGTGCGTGACAAAAGAAAAAGAAATATCAATAATTGGAGCCTTTTTAAAACTTTTCTATCTCTAGAAACCGGAAGGACGCCCTACGTTTCAGGATCTCCTGCATATGATTGAATGTATAGCTGAAGACTCTTCGTCCTGACTATAAGCTTAGCAGGTGCAAGAATTCACAATAAGGACGTACCATTTTAGAGATGCTGCTGGATTCTTCCCAGAAACA
The DNA here is from genome assembly GCF_028640845.1 of Ahaetulla prasina. Classification (NCBI taxonomy): domain Eukaryota; kingdom Metazoa; phylum Chordata; class Lepidosauria; order Squamata; family Colubridae; genus Ahaetulla; species Ahaetulla prasina. The sequence goes on along the minus strand of NC_080546.1, from coordinate 81,078,096 downwards.
CAGCTCTGGATGCTGCTTAAAAGGACCGTGGGAAGATAAGGCAATTGTGCATATTGCTCTTTTCTCTCTGGAAGAAAGTTTTACCAGCATATTTAAAGTCCATTTGGCTATTCAGATAATATGGTTATCAAGTGGACCACAGTGTGGTTTTCCTGAGGGGGGGAAAATGCCCATTTGTAGCAGGACAAAGCTACCGTACAACGTAACCCAAATTCAGCACAAGCCTTTTGTTAAGTCAGCTGTTGACGTGAAAGAACAATATTTAAAGCGATTATCGTTTATAGTCTTGCCCATTGCTGACCCCTCGAGATGTGTTTGGCCACATCTCCGTTTCCAGCCAGCAGAGAGATGGTGTACACTAGATAGATGGAGAACTAGAGCCGTGAGTATCCTATAGAACTTGTCTTTATATACAAGATCTCAGTGGCTTGTCAGGAAAATAGGGACAAAGAGAAAGACTAGTACACAAGTACCAGATCTCCTTGACTAGAAGCTGCTCAAAGATTCCATCAGGCCCGAAACAGACGTTAGGAAGAACACAAGACTATCAAATGACCTTCCAAGAGTGGTGAAATTCAATTTTTTTTACTACCGGTTCGTTGGGCGTGGTGTGGCTTGGTGGGCATGACAGGGAAAGGATACTGCGAAATCCCCATTCCCACCCCACTCCAGGGGAAGGATACTGCGAAATCCCCATTCCTACCCCACTCTGGAACCAGCCAGAGATGGTATTTGCCGGTTCTCCGAACTACTCAAAATTTCCACTACCGGTTCTCCAGAACCTGCTGGATTTCACCCCTGCCTTCCAGTACTCGTGACTTGTTTAAGCAGTCACTAATGATGAAAAATGCCCTTTCGGTTTGATCTGCTATATCATTTCTCCACAAAAGAAAAATATTATTAAAGCCTCTTTAAAACTTTCTAGAAACCAGAAGGGCTCCTAATGAAACACGGCACTCATCATAAATGTATTCTAAAACAGGGGTCTCCAACTTTGGCAACTTTAAACCTGGAGGACTTCAGCTCCCAGAATCCACCAGCCAGCAAAGCGGGCTGGTGGATTCTGGGAGTTGAAATCCTCCAGGTTTAAAGTTGCCAAGGTTGGAGACCCCTCTTCTAAATACCATTTATGGATTGTAAATACTCACTGCACATAGTTTTTCGTACCAAGGGAGAATGTAGTATGTCCTACACTATTTAAAAGCACAACGTATCGACTACTTTATCATATGCCGCATGTTCAGTTTGGTGTTTAGCAAAAAAAGAACAAGCTCCCAGCTTTATTACAAACTGGAGAGGGGTGGTTGTTTTTTTTTAATCAGATTGTTATTTTGATTTTTTACCAACTGCGAAGCGTGCTATATTGCCAAAGAAATAATGTATAGCAAAACATGTCTAATAAATGTACTTCATATAATAAATATGAAGTTGTGATGAAAGGTTGAACCACTGGTTTTTCATTTTCAGGTGGGTCTGTGGAGCAAAATGAAACCTTTGCGCTCATCGTTAAGATAGTTGCTAAACTATTCACCATGTCATATATTATGACCATCCCAAAGTTCATCCGAAAGTTGCATGGGGACGTACGGTCATTTCTCATGTCACACAATGGTTCAGATTCAGAAGCATCGAAACCATCTTAGATCCCAGTGCATCGCAGACTCCAAAAAGGAAAATAAATATGTTTTGCTTTATCCTGAAACTGTTCAAAAATCAGCAAAGGTCATTTTGGACTTTTGTTTGGGTGCGGGCGGGAAGGGAAATTATACAATCCTACCCATTAAGTAATTTCACCCAAACAATCCAGACGCTGCTTGCATAAATCCAAGATAATTACATTTGAAAAGAGGTTAGGTGTGACGAATAGCAGCTAAAGGACATTACCATTCCCAACTGTTACTTAAAAGGTAAAGGTTCCCCTCGCACATACGTGCTAGTCGTTCCCAACTCTAGGGGGCGGTGCTCATCTCCGTTTCAAAGCCGAAGAGCCAGCGCTGTCTGAAAATGTCTCCGTGGTCATGTGGCCGGCATGACTCAACACCAAAGGCGCATGGAACGCTGTTCCCTTCCCACCAAGGTGGTCCCTATTTTTTCTGCTTGCTTTCAAAACTGCTAGGTTGGCAGAAGCTGGGACAAGTAACGGGAGCTCACCCCATTACACAGCAGCACTAGGGATTCGAACCGCTGAGCTGCCGACCTTTCGATCGACAAGCTCAACGTCCTAGTCCCTGAGCCACCACGTCCCCTAACTGTTACTTAGCTATTTCTAATAGTTAAGATTTTGGTAAGCCCCTTGCCCCACATTTTTTTAACATAAAGACTAGACCAGGGGTATCAAACTCGCATCATCACATGATATATCATTACTTCCCCCCCCCCTTTGCTAAACTGGCCAGCGGGCATGGCCAGCGCATGACACATCCGGTCCACAGGCTGCAAGTTTGACACTCCTGGACTAGATTACATTCTTCCAAGAGAAATGCTCTATTTACCATGTTACATCAAGACTTTCTGCAAAATTGCAGCACACGTGGTCTCTGCTTCTAAGAAATTTGCCCTATGATTTGTTACCTTAAAAATATGGGATATTCCCAAAAATAGCTAAAATTTAGGGAGCTTCATACAGAAGAAGGGTGAGCTGTCTTTTGTCTTAATTGTTAACGTCTTCAATAGCAACCAATTCACACTCTTGGGTGGGTTGCCCAAATATTTTCTTGATATAAATCTCTGATTCCCTGTATCCAGGTTTTCCATAGGAGAATCCTCCAGATAGATTAAGGTAAAGTAAAGGTAAAGATTCCCCTCGCACATACGTGCTAGTCGTTGCCGACTCTAGGGGGCGGTGCTCTAGGGGGCGGTGCTCATCTCCGTTTCAAAGCTGAAGAGCCAGCGCTGTCCAAAGATGTCTCCGTGGTCATGTGGCCGGCATGACTCAACGCCAAAGGCGCACGGAACGCTCTTACCTTCCCACCAAAGGTGGTCCCTATTTTTTCTACTTGCATTTTTATGTGCTTTCGAAACTGCTAGGTTGGCAGAAGCTGGGACAAGTAGCGGGAGCTCACCCCTTTACACGGCAGCATTAGGGATTCGAACCGCCGAGCTGCCGACCTTTCGATCAACAAGCTCAACATCCTAGCCCATGAGCCAACGGGTCCCAGATAGAATAGGGTGATATAAAACATAAAAACTGGCCCAACGTTAGGATATATATACTTTGTCAAAACATTTTTTATTCATTTTTGTCAATATTGTATCAAAGCTTCGAAGATTTTCCATTAAGAAAATTAAATATTAAATATTTTTAAATAGTTATGGCAAACTTCATACAGATGCAGAAAAGCAATTTTTTCCCCTGAATGGCACTTCATTGTCACTGCTCATGGTTCTCGGATGAGCCACACAGTAAGTGACCATTTCAAATAATTAAAACCTGCATTTCCTTAAATGGTTCCTTATCATGAGACAGGTGCCAATTCTTAATAAACGAAAGTAATAAGAAAAAATCAGAGCTAAAAAGGTTGTTTTATCCAAGTCCATACCTATCCATTACTGTGAGCTAAATATATAATTTGTTTATTTGTGTAATAAAACCTGTCTAGCCGTTTCTTTCTTTCTTAAGCAGTTTTGCAATTAAAGCGTTAATATTAAATACTGAAAAGATGACCAAAAATCTCCACGCAGCCAAGCCTGTGTTTACAGATGGAATTCTATTTCGAAACCAGATTTATTGGCACTGATCATTTTATTTCAGACATCGACAAGTAACCAAAATCACTTTCCAGTTCACAAAATCACGAAGGAGGTCATCATGGATTTTTTTAAAAATCTCAACACTGTATTATAATATACTTCTATGTAAAAGGGAAGAGAATTTAATGTGTTGAATACAGTGTGTGTTTTAAAAGCTAATCTATCATCCTGAACAATTAAAAGGAATTGATGAGGAGAATAAAACTTAAAAGGCTTTCCAGAAATGTTTAGTATACAGTAACTTAATTCCCAGATTTCAACCTGTAAGGGATTTCTTGCTATCTGGCATAGAAAGGCCCTGTTTTCATTTAATGTACTTAAGACTTTAAACTTTATTGCTGGAAGTTAAACCTAAAAAAGAGAAGATGTTTTGGACATTTCCTGCTTGGGAAACTAGAATAAATTAATTCCCAATTTACTAACATGCTGGTCATTAGAAAAAGTCGTGGTTTTCACAAAATACCTTCACTTAGCCCTCAGGAAAACTCTCATTTTAAAACCGCTGAAACTAAAAAATACGATTTAGAAAAATGCAATTTACATATGTAATTCATTTTAGTAGCAACCATAGCCATCACTTAAAATAACTTTACTGCCGTCAGTGATTTTTGCAGACTGTCGAACGTGGCAAATACAGAAATACCAGGATTTCCTTTTCTAACCCAAAAGCAAATGACACGCCCCCCGTTCTGTTCCTCCAAATTCTGGGATAGTGAAGATGATGATATTCCTCCGGTGGGCGGTAAGCCTTGAGAAATGACTTCAACGGTGGTTACTATCGCTCATTTCCTCGGCTGAACAGAGTATTATCCTCGTCGCCTATCAAAATGGGCGCGTCCATATTTTCTAATAAAGTGTGATGAGATTCATAAGCGTGCAGAGGCAAGCTGGGGTCTTTTTTAACGGAAGCCGCCAACTGGTTCCAGGTGATGCTGACATTTTTGAAAGCATGGAGAAAGAAAATGCCAATGATGATGGTGAAGAATCCACTCAGGGTTCCAATGATATCTCCGAGTTCCATGCTGTTCCATTCTTTGAAGAGGATAACGGAGCAGATCACCACCGTGGTTGTGAAACACACATAATAAATGGGGGTGACCAGAGACGTATTAAACACATCCAACGACTTGTTGAGGTAGTTGATTTGAGTACTGACGGCCAGCACCAAAACGACGACTAAAACGTAGAGCAGCGGATTTCGGAAGACTGGCTTCTGATAAAGCAGGTCCTTAATAGCGATACCCAGGCCTTTGACGGAAGAGACTGAAAAGGCCCCTATCAGGGAACAGATGGAGATGTAGACCAATATATTGGTCTGTCCAAAACGTGGAGCGACGACAAAAATAAGTACCAGTGAGGTCAGAATTATAACGGCAGCAAACACAACGAAGACTGCAGGAAAGGAAAAGAAATACATGTTAGGACCAGTGATGGGTTGCTACAGGTTCGCCCTGGATTGGGCGAAATGGTGGCGGCAGCAGGAGGCTCCACCCACCTGCCCGGACATCTCTGCGCATGCGCAGAAGTGGAGCCCGTGTGCGCCCGCAAGCAAACCAGTAGCAAACAAAATTGAAACCCACTACTGGTTAGGACTTAGAGAACAGCCAAGATGTCAAATCACAGTTGGTGTTCCCTAAATGGAGAACCACTTATGAAATACTTCCCATATCTGCAAGAATAGGTATTAATTTCTACTGTATTCCTGAACCGGTAGAGGCAGCTCGTTAGAACTATGTGAGGAGCATTAGGAGGAAAACTGATAACCCAAGGTTCCTCTTCAAGTTCTGGATGTTTTATTAAAAAATAAATGGAATAGCCGTAACAAGAAGTCAGCCAATGGGAACTGTTTGGTGACTGAGACAGAGGATTTGTTGTGAACCATGTCAGACAGCTCGGAGCCTGGGCGTGGCTTAACTTAGCGGTTCTGTGTATGTAAGAGTTTGTTTGTCCTTACTCCTTGCTTCTAGTTCTAGTTCTTGCTTCTACTTCTCTACTATGTTGCAAGAGCTGCATGGGTGTTGTATACATGCATCACATTTTATATTATTGTATATAAAGAAGTTTCTTCTATAAATGAATCCTGCTGAATTATTTACTTGTGGGATGGCTAGATAGCTACAGACTCTAACGTATTTCCATTCAGTATCTCCATCTCTGCTGTAATATTGTAATATTACACCAGGGGCCTCTGGTGGCTCAGACTGCTAAGACAGTCTGTTATTAACACAGCTGCCTGCAATTACTGCAGGTTCAAGTCCCACCAGGCCCAAGGTTGACTTAGCCTTCCATCCTTTATAAGGTAGGTAAAATGAGGACCCAGATTGTTGGGGGCAATAAGTTGACTTTGTATATAATATACAAATGGATGAAGACTATTGCTTAACATAGTGTAAGCCGCCCTGAGTCTTCGGAGAAGGGCGGGGTATAAATGCAAACAAACAAACATGCGGAAGAACATGCACAATCTCAAATCTGTTTATAGCAGGGGTCTCCAACCTTGGCAACTTTAAGACTTGTGGAGTTCAACTCCCAGAATTACTCAGCTGGCTCAGCCAGCTGAGTAATTCTGGGAGTTGAAGTCCACAAGTCTTAAAGTTGCCAAGGTTGGAGACCCCTGGTTTATAGGACAAATAAATAGATTGTAGCCAGGGGTGACATGCTACCGGTTTGAAATGTTTCGGCCAAACTGGTAGTAAAAAATGCTACCAGTTCGGATGAACCAGTATTTCCGATGATCAGCCCATCAAGAGGAGTGAGGTTGCCTTCTCGCAAGTAGCTTGGCTGACCTCAGTGGTGAACTCTGAACCAGTTTACTATGGGTTCTCTGGCTGTGCATGCGCTGGGCGCGCGCATACTCAGTGCGCACCACACACCAAATGCAAGGTGCGCGCACGCGTGCCGTGCACGCCAAAAGGAAACATGGGGTAAGTAGAACAGCATGTGTGGTGTGTGTGTGATCAGCTGTGGCACGTGATCTTTTTTTTTTTTTACTTTTAAAAGCATTTTTTTACAACACATTCGGCCAAATAGGTTGTAAAAAAAATGCTTTTAAAAGGTAAAAAAAAAAGGCTCTGATGATCCGGCAGCTCAGCGATAATCACCACAGCCTTTTTTTAACCTTTTAAAAGCATTTTTTTACAACACATTCGGCCAAATAGGTTGTAAAAAATGCTTTTAAAAGGTAAAAAAAAAAGGCTCTGATGATCCAGCAGCTCAGCTGTAATCATCAGAGCCTTTTTTTAACCTTTTAAAAGCATTTTTAAAAGAAGCGGGGAAGCGGGAGACTGGGCATTGGGTGAACGGGCCCCACAGGGATTTTTGCTACCAGTTCTCCAAACCACCCCCGCCATTGCTACCAGATCGGCTGATCTGGTCCAAACCGGAAACATTTCACCCCAGCTGACCTTCATTGTACCTGCCTCCTCTCAGCCCTATGTGTTCTCCGATCGGGAGGAGGCAGCATCTCCATTGACCAGCTGCAGCTTTGTGTTCTCTCAAACCCAAAACCTTTGGGCTTCTCAGCTGCAGCTGTGCCTCGAACTCAGCCAGCTGCTCATCCGGTTGCTCCCCTCTCCTCAGCCCCTCCATTCCTACCATGTTTCCCCAAAAATAAGACCCTGTCTTATATTTTTTTGAAGCCTGAAATAAGTGCTTGGCCTTATTTTCGGGGAGGTCTTATTATTTTGGGGCGGGTGGAGCAAGACGGGGTTCCTCTTGCCGTCTCAGCTGATTTCCAGCTCTGTCTCCCTAACTCTAACCAGAGGAAATGGCAGGGACCGGCTCCGCATGCATTTAAATATTTTCGGAGAAGGCTTATTTCAGAGAGGGCTTATTTTTGGGGGGGAGGTGTTATTTTTGTGGAAACACTATAGCTCCGTGATGGCAAACCTATGGCATGTGTGCCACAGGTGGCATGTGGAGCCACATCTGTGGGCATGCGAGCGTTGCCTTAGCTCAGCTCTAGCGCACATGCGCGCGCTGGCCAGCTGATTTTTGGGCATTCCGGGCCCACCAGAAGTTGGGAAACGGGCCGTTTCCGGCCTCCAGAGGGCCTCTGGGGGTGGGAGACCGTTTTCGCCCTTCCCAGGCTCCAAGAAAGATTCTGCCGCCTGGGGAATGGCAAAAAATGGGCCTACCGGGCCCACCGGTAACCTTTTTGCTGTTGCATGCCAAAAGTGGGAGGAGCGTGAGGGAGAGGTCGCGTGCACATGCATGGAGGGGCATGGGGGGCATTGAATGATGGGTGTGGGCACACGCGCATGTGATCCCCCCGTGCTCCCCCTGTTCTTGGCATGGGACAGCAAAAAGGTTAGCCATCACTACTACAGCTCCTAGCCCTCAGCTGCATCCCCTCCTAGCATACCCAGGATCAGCTCATCCTCCGAATTCACAACTGGAGAGGCAACTGGGGAACCTTTTGGGGGAGTCCTCACATTCTACGATAGCTCTCTAGTAAGCATACTGTTGTGTCCTCCTCGCTTCCATCCGAACGATGGCTTAATTAGCTGGCTCTTATCAGCTCTGGCAGCAAAAGAGCCAGCGTCTGCCAAGAGCCCGCAATAGCTGCCAAGACGCCGGTGAGTCACAACCTTCAGCTCTAGTCAATCCGTGGATTTGCCTGATACAAAGAGACACACCAACTCTTACTGCCTTTTATATCCTGTGGGGTGTGGCTCCATGACTCAGCACTTCCTAGGCCTGCCCCTCCCCTGTTTCTGTCATTCCCTTCTCTCCTGCCTATGAAACCTGGGATTGAGCCAAGCCTGATTGCTGTCAACTGGGTCTGCAGGCGTGGCCTGGGGGGGGGAAGAGTCAGGAGAAGGAGGCCTCGTTATCTCTTTCGCTTGGCCTGCTTCTGGCTCCTGGAGATGATCCAGGGAGGCCGGTGCTTCCGAGGTAAGTCCTGACGGCCCTTCCCCCTCACTCTCCAAATCACTTTCTGGCAGCAGGCCCGGCTCTGAGTCACTTTCTGGCAGCAGGCCCGGCTCCAACGCACTTTCGGGCATGGGACCAGGTTCGGGGGCGGGAGCCACAACACATACCTGGATCTTTCAGTTTTATTTCCATGTCATCCAATGATGTGATTTGTTCCTCTTCAGGAGCATGGATCACCATGACGGTGGAACCCAGAATGCTTAACACGCAGCCCAGCTTTCCGTGAATGTTGAGCTTCTCATCCAGGAAATAGGATGACAAGATCGCACTGTTTTTGAAATTTTCCCCCAAAAAAAAAAAAAAAGGAGAAGTTAAGCAAAAATGGAACCCTTGGGAATGTAACTGGGCCTCTGGTGGCTCAGACTGGTAAGACAGTCTGTTATTAACAGCAGCTGCTTGCAATTATTGCAGGTTCAAGTCCCACCAGGCGCAAGGTTGACTCAGCCTTCCATCCTTTATAAGGTAGGTAAAATGAGGACCCAGATTGTTGGGGGCAATAAGTTGACTTTGTATATAATATACAAAAGGATGAAGACTATTGCTTGACATAGTGTAAGCCACCCTGAGTCTTCGGAGAAGGGCGGGATATAAATGCAAATTTAAAAAAAACTAATCTAGAAACCGATGTTCTGAATAGCTAGAATGAATAAGAACCAAGAACAATATTATAAACCAGGGGTCTCCAACCTTGGCAACTTTAAGGCTGGAGGACTTCAACTCCAGGGGCCGGAATAGCTCAGGCTGTAAGGAGCCTGTTATTAGAACACAATAGCCTGCAATTACTGCAGGTTCAAGCCCGGCCCAAGGTTGACTCAGCCTTCCATCCTTTATAAGGTAGGTAAAATGAGGACCCAGATTGTTGGGGGGGGGCAATAAGTTGACTTTGTAAATATACAAATAGAATGAGACTATTGCCTTATACACTGTAAGCCGCCCTGAGTCTTCGGAGAAGGGTGGGATATAAATGTAAAAAAAAAAAAAAAACTCCCAGAATTCCCCAGCCAGCTTTGCTAGAAGCTCCTTTCTGGGTCAGCTGAACAACAAATTGGATAAGAGGAGGAATTCTTATATGGTTCAATGTTTTTGAAGTTTTGGGGTTTGTGCAACATGGGCTTTGTGTTTGTAAAAAGGTTTGGGCGATTTCCATTGTGAAGTATCCTGTCTTGAATGAGTTTTCTGCCTGCTTGTAAATGGAGCCGAACTTCCGGCTTCTACTTTATATTATCTGTAAGCACCGGTAGCTGTTTTCTGCTTACAAAGTTTCCTTTATGCAGCTGGCAGGAATGTGGAATTCCAGGCAGGTTCCTTGCTAGCAGCTTGATTATTCCCTAATTATCTGGGATATTTTATTTGGGAAATGAAGAGGGGGGCGTTTGATTCCTTCCCAGAACAAATTAGTGGGGTGGGGAGGAAATGGGGATTTTGAAGTAACCTTCCCCTGGAGTGGGGAGGGAATGGGGATTTTAGGCTTGCTGTCAAACATCAGCCATAATACTAATGACTGTTTTGAACAATATGCAGGTTGTATCACATGAATGACTATTTTATATGTGAAATTATGACTGAAACCTATATAGGTTCATACTGTCAGGAAGTTTGTCCTTAGTTTTAGGTTGCTTCTCTCTTTGTTGAGTTTCCATCCATTGCTTCTTGTTTTGCCTTCTGGTGCTTTGGAAAATACTTCCCCCCCCCTTCTTTCTAGCAGCCCCTTAAAAGACTGTTGCCTATCATACTCTTGGGCAAAGCATGTGAGCCATTTCCTCCTTTCAGTGGCCCATGAAAGTGCATCTATAGCAGAGGTCTCTAACCTTGGCCACTTTAAGATAGCAAAGCTGGCTGAGGAATTCTGGGAGTTGAAGTCCATAAGTCTTAAAGTGGCCAAGTTTGGAGACCCCTGGTCTATAGTATGTAGATAGTAAAGTTGAAAAAAGGTGAACAACATTTTTGCAGAACTATAGATACGTTGAGGCTGGGTGTGACAAGGAATAGCTGGGAGGGGAGAGGCCAGACGAGGTACCCCTTGACATGAGAGACATTGAGTTGTTCACGCCTACCCAGTCATATGACCATCAAGCCACACCCGCTGTCACATGACCATCAAGCCACGCCCACAAAATAAGCCACACCCATAGAACCGGTAGTAAAAAAATTTAGAACCCACCCCAGGGGCAGTGCTGTGTATTTGTGCATAGTCCAAAGGTCTCTTTATATTGCCAAAATCTAACTAAGATATGTAGTGAGGTATGTTGTCACTTTGGACTCTTCCGAACTGTGTTTTTTGGCTGGCTGTGGAATTTTGGGAGTTGAAAGTCACACATCCTCAAGTTGCCAGTTTTGAGAAATACTCAAATATTGAGAAAGAAAGACAATATAGACATGATTTAATTAAAATAGGAGCATAAGAGCCCGCAATGTATTTACAATGTCCTGTTGAGCCACTGTTGAACTCTCATCCTAGATGTCTTCGTTGGCAAAGCAATTGTACTAACCTTATAAGGACGCTTAGTGCCCCCAGGGGAGTGACCAAAGTTGCCGGGGCAAAGGCGTACGCAGCAAAGTTGGCAGCTTCTCCTATTCCCACTGCCAGAAAATACGACGGCAAAGCAGAATTACTCGAGAGATATAACCTTTCCAAAAATATGAGGATCTTTTTGGAATTCTATCAGTAATTTCTGCCTGCCTATGTTAGATCTCAATCTCTCTCCTCTCCTCCTCTCTCTCCCTCCCTTCTCCCTTCTTCCCCTCCCCTCTGTCCTCCTCTCTCCCTTTCCCTCCCTTCCCTCCTCTCCCTCCCTTCTCTCCCTCCCTCTCCTCTCTCCCCATGTCTCTCCCTCCTTGTCTCTCTCTCCCCTCTGCCCTTTTTCCCTTCCCCCCTCTCCCTCCCTCCCTTCTCTCCCTCTCCCTCCTCTTCCCCCTTCTCTCCCTCCCGCTCCTCTCTCCCTTCCCATGTCTCTCCCTCCTTGTCTCTCTCTCCCCTCTGCCATTTCTCCCTTTCCTCCCTTCCCATCTCTCTCCCTCTTTCTCTCTCCCTCTGCCCTTTCTCCTTCCTCCCTTCCCCTCTCCTCCTCCTCCTTCTCTCCCTCCCTCTCCCTTCTCTCCTCTCTCCTTCTCTCCCTCCCTCTCCTCTCTCCCTTCCCATGTCTCTCCCTCCTTCTCTCTCCCCTCTGCCCTTTTTCCCTTCCCCCCTCTCCCTCCCTCCCTTCTCTCCTCTCTCCCTCCTCTTCCCCTTCTCTCCCTCCCGCCTCCTCTCTCCTTCCCATGTCTCTCCTCCTTGTCTCTCTCTCCTCTGCCATTTCTCCCTTTCCTCCCTTCCCATCTCTCCCTCTCTCCTCTCTCCCTCTGCCCTTTCTCCTTCCTCCCTTCCCCTCTCCTCCCTCCTTCTCTCTCCTCCTCTCTCCCTTCTCTTCCCTCCCTCCTCCTTCTCTCCTCCTCTCTCTCCTTCCCATGTCTCTCCTCCTTCTCTCTCCCTCTGCCCTTTCTCCTTCCCCTCCTCCCTCCCTCTCTCCTCTCTCTCCTCCTCTTCCCCTTCTCTCCTCCCGCCTCCTCTCTCCTTCCCATGTCTCTCCTCCTTGTCTCTCTCTCCCTCTGCCATTTCTCCCTTTCCTCCCTTCCCCTCTCCTCCCTCTGTCCTCCTCTCCTCTCTCCTTCCCATCTCTCCTCCTTCTCTCTCCCTCTGCCCTTTCTCCTTACCCTCCCTTCCCCTCTCCTCCCTCCTTCTCTCTCTCTCTCCCTTCTCTTCCCCTCCTCCTTCTTTCCTCCTCTCCTCTCTCCTTCCCATGTCTCTCCTCCTTCTCTCCCTCTGCCCTTTCTCCCTTCCCATCTCCTCCCTCCTTCTCTCCTCTCCCTCCTCTTCCCCCTTCTCCCTCCCTCTCCTCTCTCCCTTCCCATGTCTCTCCCTCCTTGTCTCTCTCTCCCCTCTGCCATTTCTCCCTTTCCTCCCTTCCCACCTCTCTCCTTCCCCTCTGTCCTCCTCTCCCTCCCTCCCTCTCTCCCTCCTTCTCTCTCCCCTCTGCCCTTTCTCCCTTTCCTTTCCCTTCGTTCCCCCTCTCTCCCTCCCATGTCCTCCTCCTCTCTCCCTCCCCTCTCTCCCTCCCTCTCTCCTCCTCTCTCTTTCCCTTCCCATCTCTCCTCCTCCTTCTCTCTCTCCCTTCTCTCCTCTCCTCCCTTCCCCTCCTCCTCCTCTCTCCTCTCTCTCCCTTCTCTCCTCCTCCCTTCCCCTCTCTCCTTCTCTCTCCTCCTTCTCTCTCCCTCTGCCCTTTCTCCCTTCCCCATCTCCTCCCTCCTTCTCTCTCTCTCTCCTCCTCTTCCCCTTCTCCCTCCCTCTCCTCTCTCCTTCCCATGTCTCCCTCCTGTCTCTCTCTCCCTCTGCCATTTCTCCCTTCTCCCTTCCCCTCTCCTCCTTCTCCTCCCTCTCCTCTCTCCTTCCCATGTCTCTCCTCCTCTCTCTCCCTCTGCCCTTTCTCCTTCCCCTCTCCTCCTCCTCCTCTCTCCTCTCCTCTTCCCCTTCTCTCCTCCCGCCTCCTCTCTCCTTCCCATGTCTCTCCTCCTTGTCTCTCTCTCTCTCTGCCATTTCTCCCTTTCCTCCTTCCCATCTCTCCCCTCTTTCTCTCTCCTCTGCCCTTTCTCCTTCCTCCCTTCCCCTCCTCCTCCTCCTCTCTCCTTCCCTCCCTCCTCCTCCTCTCTCTCCCTCTCCCTCTCTCTCCTTCCCATGTCTCTCCTCCTTCTCTCTCCCTCTGCCCTTTCTCCTTCCCCTCTCCTCCTCCTTCTCTCCTCTCTCTCCTCCTCTTCCCCTTCTCTCCTCCCGCTCCTCTCTCCTTCCCATGTCTCTCCTCCTTGTCTCTCTCTCCCTCTGCCATTTCTCCCTTTCCTCCCTTCCCCTCTCTCCTCCCTCTGTCCTCCTCCTCCTCTCTCCTTCCCATCTCTCTCCTCCTTCTCTCTCCTCTGCCCTTTCTCCTTCCTCCCTTCCCCTCTCCTCCCTCCCTTCTCTCCTCCTCTCTCCCTTCTCTTCCCCTCCTCCTCCTTCTCTCCTCCTCCTCTCTCCTTCCCATGTCTCTCCTCCTTCTCTCTCCCTCTGCCCTTTCTCCTTCCCCTCTCCTCCCTCCCTTCTCTCCTCTCTCCTCCTCTTCCCCTTCTCTCCCTCTCCTCTCTCCCCATGTCTCTCCCTCCTTGTCTCTCTCTCCCCTCTGCCATTTCTCCCTGTCCTCCCTTCCCCCCTCTCCCTCCCTCTGTCCTCCTCTCCTCCTCTCTCCTTCCCATCTCTCTCCTCCTTCTCTCTCCCTCTGCCCTTTCTCCTTACCCTCCCTTCCCCTCTCCCTCCTCCTTCTCTCTCTCTCTCCCTTCTCTTCCCCTCCTCCTTCTTTCCTCCTCCTCTCTCCTTCCCATGTCTCTCCCTCCTTCTCTCCCTCTGCCCTTTCTCCCTTCCCCATCTCCTCCCTCCTTCTCTCTCTCTCTCCTCCTCTTCCCCTTCTCCCTCCCTCTCCTCTCTCCTTCCCATGTCTCCCTCCTTGTCTCTCTCTCCCTCTGCCATTTCTCCCTTCCCACCTCTCTCCTTCCCTCTGTCCTCCTCTCCTCCTCCTCTCTCCTCCTTCTCTCTCCCCTCTGCCCTTTCTCCCTTTCCTTTCCCTTCGTTCCCCCTCTCTCCCTCCCATGTCCTCCTCCTCTCTCCCTCCCCTCTCTCCCTCCCTCTCTCCTCCTCTCTCTTTCCCTTCCCATCTCTCTCCCTCCTTCTTTCTCTCTCTCTCCACACACACAAACACACAGACTAAAACAATTTTTTTCTAATGAATCCTTATTAAAAGATAAAGGAAGAGAATGGCATTCCATGCCCATCCATCCCAGTATAAACAATGTTTTATAATCTTTCAGCACTCCTTTTTACTAAAACTTTTACTTACACTAAACTAATACCAAAACCACTTGCCTCAAAAACTGACTACAAAGATTCAAACTAAAAACAGATTGCCCTATACAACCTCCCAAGGATGGTACCATTTTCCCAAGATGGAAGATTGTGAGACGAAGAAGAAGAAGAAGAAGAAGAAGAAGGAGGAGAAGGAGAAGGAGAAGGAGAAGGAGAAGGAGAAGAAGAAGAAGAAGAAGAAGAAGAAGAAGAAGAAGAAGAAGAAGAAGAAGAAGAAGAAGAAGAAGAAGAAGAAGAAGAAGAAGAAGAAGAAGAAGATATTCTCATCCTTGAAAATAGAAACCAGAACAGGAAATGTTTAACTTAATACTGATGAAACTTAAATGAAAGTAACTGAACAACATTAAATAAAGAAATGTAAATATAAACAAATATAAATGTGTAAATAAGAATAATGAATATTATAATATGTGTGTGTGTGTGTGTGTGTGTGTGTGTGTGTGTTTGTGTGTGTATTTGTTTTCGTAGGTTTTCACTCGTATAGGTATGTAGGTCTTGGCATTTTCGGGTCTTTCCCCGTGTAAGGTTGAGAGTATCTTGGCGACGTTTCGACGAGGTCTCACTCATCATCTTCAGGCTGGTGCTTTCGGCTTCGTGCTTGTGTGAGCAAAGCTTTGCTCCCACAAGCACGAAGCTGAAAGACCTACACACACACACACACACACACACACATATGTATGTATGTAGGTCGGTCTTTGGTTATTCGGGTTTTCTCCCGTGTAAAATTTTACGCGGGAGAAAACCCGAATAACCAAAGACCTACATACAAACACCTGCGAAAACCTCAGAAAATATATTCGTTTTCACAGGTTTTCGCGGGTGTTTGTATGTAGTCTTGTTATTCGGGTTTTCTCCGTGTAAAATTGGAAGTGTCTTGGCGACGTTTGGCAAAGTCTCATTCGTCATCTTCAGGCTTCAGCTTCGCGATCACACATTGCTCCCAGAAGCACGAAGCTGAAGCCTGAAGATGACGAATGAGACTTCATCGAAACGTCGCCAAGACACTTCCAATTTTACGCGGGAGAAAACCCGAATAACCAAACACACACACACACACACACACACATATATATGTGTGTGTTGGAGTAATGTGATTATAATACTACTGAGAAGTAAATAGGAATGATAGAGAACTACAAAAGCAAAATACGTATGTCGATACGGACTGCTGTAAAATTACCCTTGACGGAATGTAATTTTCAATACGTTACGTTTTGAGGTGTTTGTTTTTATTATATATGTGTGTGCGATTGTTTCTTGTGTTGTTTTTAAAGACAAACTGTTTAATAAAAATTATTTTTTAAAAAAAGGAAATGGACCTGCTTTCCATTCATACTATAGGACAGTAATATTAAGGCAGAGGAAGCCTTACTAATAACAACTACGGCCAGTTTCTTTTAGCGAGAATAACTACATGCGTAACTACTTTATGCAAAAATAACGACACAGAAATGAAAAGCTTTGAAGCTTTAATACTTACTTGAAAGCAATCCTGCCCACCATAACCATTCTTTGAGGTAAGAATAGCCCCCCTCTCCTAGGGAAGAGAAAAGCCACCATAAAAAACATTTTCGGAAGGAAAACCTACAACTCGGCTTCTATTCAAATACCTCAACTACCCCCTCTTTTTTTTTTTTCCTCAAAGGATAATTGGTTTTGGCGTCATTCCATTGTAACTGCAGGCAGAATTATACCAGCAACCCACTGGTGGTTTTCAAAAAAAAATTTTTACTACCGGTTCTGTGGGTGTGGCTTGGTGGGCGTGGCAGGGGAAGGATACTATAAAATCTCCATTCCCATCCCACTCCAGGGGAAGGATACTGAAAACTCCCCATTTCCTCCCAATCAGCTGGGACTCGGGAGGCAGAGAATAGATGGGGGCGGGGCCAGTCAGAATTTTTACTACCTGTTCTCCGAACTACTCAAAATTTCCGCTACCGGTTCTCCAGAACTGGTCAGAACCTGCTGAAAACCCACCTCTGCAGCAACCCATTTGATTTAATAAGAATCATCATCACGGACCTTTGGGCTGGAAGGAACCTTGAAGGTCTTCTGGTCTAACAGCCAGGAGATCTTATTGTATTCAGGATAAGTGGCTCTGCACTTTTTTTTGTATGACTGTGATCAGAACTGGATGCAGTATTGGACCAGAGCTGGATGCAGTATTTCAAGGATGGCCTCATTAACACAGTATAAAGCAGTACCATCACTTCTCATGATCCTGATGACGTCTCTTTGTTGATGGAGCCCAAGACTGCAAATGACCTGGTTGGCATTTGCAAACTGCTTGGCTGATACTTAAGTGGTGGTCTGCTAGGCTAGCAGTTCCCCAACCTTTTGGGCACCAGGGACCGGTTCCGTGGAGTAAGTTTTTTCTGCAGACCGGAGGGGGCGTGGTTTCGTGTGCTGTCTTCATCCTGCGAATGGGGCTTTGTTTGTTTGCACAGCCCGGTTTCTGACATTCTGTGGATTGCTGCCTTTCCATGAACCGGGGGGTTGAGGACCCCTGCAACTGGATACCTAGATATTTCTCGCTACTAGTTACTATTGTTGGGCCATGTACTATCTATGCTATACCTGTGCAATTGATTTTTCCTGCCTAAATGCAGGAACTTGCTTTTCTCACCACTGAACTGCATCTAGTTGGCTAGGCCCAATCAAGATCTTTCTGAATCTTCAGTCTATATTCCGATTCCCCCAGTTTGGTGTTATCTGCAAATTTGATCAGTGCTCTATCTTTTTTTATTTTAAAAAATAATTTTTATTGAATTTCCAAAAGTTAAAATACACAATGCAAAAAAAACACACCACAATACACAAAAACAAAACAAAAAAAATATAAAACACACAAAGACAAACGCATCAAAATTACATTACTCATAACAGCTTTTCCTACATCGGTACCTCTTATCCTATTTAACCTCTATATACAGATTCTACTTCTAAGTATCTCTATAAACCAACATTCTTATTTACTTTACCTTTAACCTCTAGTCAGAATTCAGTCTCATGACAAAAACCTCCCTTAAGTTTTATGCTTACTCTCCAGCCAGGAATACCATCTATTCCATATTCGATAGTACTCAGTATCTTCCCTCTCCTTCATTTCCATCAATAATCTGTCCATTTCTGCACATTCATATATTTTTTTTATTATAATTTGGTCCGGAAGGATACCTGGATGTTTCCAATTCTGTGCTATCACAATTCTACATGCCTTCAGTATGTGTCATATGATATATTATATATTTTTCTATTTTCCCTTCCAAAATGCCCAATAGGAATAGTTCCGGGTTTTTTCTATTCTCTGCCCTGTTTTTTTATCTCCCACCCAAATTTCTTAATCTTAGGGCAGGTCCACCACATGTGGTAGAACATTCCTTGTTTGCGACCACATCTCCAACAATTCGGATTAGTGCTCCTTCTATAAGGTAAAGGTAAAGATTCCCCTCGCACATACGTGCTAGTCGTTGCTGACTCTAGGGGGTGGTGCTCATCTCCGTTTCAAAGCCGAAGAGCCAGCGCTGTCCAAAGACGTCTCCATGGTCATGTGGCCGGCATGATTCAACGCCAAAGGTGCATGGAACGCTCTTACCTTCCCACCAAAGGTGGTCCCTATTTTTTCTACTTGCATTTTTACGTGCTTTTGAAACTGCTAGGTTGGCAGAAGCTGGGACAAGTAATGGGAGCTCACCCCGTTACACAGCAGAACTAGGGATTCGAACCGCCGAGCTGCTGACCTTTCGGTCGACAAGCTCAACATCCTAGCCCCTGAGCCACCGTGTCACTATGCTCCTTCTATAGCAATAGCATTTAGACTTATATACCGCTTCACAGCTTTGTAGCCCTCTCTAAGCGGTTTACAGAGTCAGCATATTGCCCCCAACAATCTGGGTCCTTATTTTACCAACCTCAGAAGGATGGAAGCAGAGGTAGGTTTCAGCAGCTTCTGACCAGTTCTGGAGAACCGGTAGCGGAATTGAGTAGTTCGGAGAACCGATAGTAAAAATTCTGACTAGCCCCACCATCATCTATTCTGTGCCTCCCAAATCCCAGCTGATCAGGAGGAAATGTGGATTTTGCACTATCCTTCTCCTGGAGTGGGGTGGGAATGGAGACTTTACAGTATCCTTCCCCTGCCACCCCTACCAAGCCATGCCACGCCCCCCCAAGCCACACCCACAGAACCGGTAGTAAAAAAAATTGAAACCCACCACTGGATGGAAGGCTGAGTCAACCTTGAGCCTGGTGAAATTCAAACTGCCAAATTGCAGGCAGCCGGCAGTCAGCAGAAGTAGCTTGCAGTACTGCATTCTAACCATTGTGTCCCCCATCTAAATCATTTATGAAGCTATTGGCCTAGAAACCAGGATTCTGTCAGTTCTAGACCTGTCTTAGGCATGAAAGCCAGCTGGGTGAGTTTGGACCAGTCATCTCCTCTCAGCCCAACCCACCTCACAGGGTTGTTGTGGAGAAAACAGGAGAAGGAAGGGGTATTTGAAGCACTGGCCACCTTGAGTTATTTATAAATAATAATAAAGGTGGAATAAAAAGCAAATGAATCATATTATGGTTATGAGTTATATAGAAACTAAGTTATTAAACTTAGTTAACAGAAGAGTAAATGTGTTTATGTTGTTTCAAGACTTTTTGTTATGTACACACGTAAAGATCAAAATACTGTGAATGCAATTTTTTTCAACACCCTTCTTTATGATTAATTTATTTACTTGTCAAAAGGCCCCAAATACACTTTTTAGACCTCCTATGATATGACGGGGGGGGGGACCTAAAAAAACCCAGAATGCTTCATATTTGATGAAGAATATACCCTACACCAGTGATGGAGAACCTTTGACGTCACTGTGTACCGGCCTGCATGCCGGAAGTGGCACATAAAACCTTCCCGCGAGGTATGCGCCGCCCTGCTGGCCTTGGCGCATGCGACAGCTCCGATACTTGCAAGAGCGGTGGTCCGTCGCTCATGCGCGAGCTGGCACTCGAACACCTAGATACCAGCATGGACACGCGCCCTACGAACAGCTGGCCATCGCACATGCACGCGATGTCAACCCAGAAGTTCAAGTGTCGGCCTGCGCATGCGTGAAAGAACGTCCCTCTCCCGGGTTCCGCCGCTCCTGCACGCACGACAGCCAGCTGACCAGCGTGCGGGTGATCACAGGAACATGGAATAGGAGCCAGCAAGGCCGCGCATTCTTTGCGGGATGTTGCGTTCACCGACATTGCCCTATGCTTTCCACAAGAGTATAACTTGCACGAACTATTAAATATTAAATACACATTGGAGACAGATAGCCAAGCTATGCTTTGAGACTTGATTCCCAATTTCAGAAAAAGGTATTTGAAAGTAGTATTAATTTTTTTTTACCAGCTCTAGTGAAACCTTTGGCAGCCATTTGCAAAAGGCCCTTCTTTTTCAGTATAAAGCTGGAACCCACAAAGATACTGGAGCCGATGGCCAATGCGACACCTAGGTATAAGCTGTATTTGCTTCCTTGGGGAGTGGAAACGTTCAGTACTGTTTCGTTGGGGTATCTCCCCGAATAGGCAAAGAAAGACGCTTGTAGCTCCGATACATTGAGGATCTGGCACCATGCATGTTGAGAGTTGGGGCAAGCCAAAGGAAACACTTCCCCTAGGAAAAACAGAAAAAGGATGGACTCAGCATCTGATGCATATATGTTAGAAAATGTTTGCAGAGCATAGCAAAATAAACGAAAGTGCAGAGAAGAGCAACCGAGATGATTACGGGACTGGAGACTAAAACATATGAAGAACGGTTACAGGAACTGGGCATGGCTAGTCTAGTGAAGAGAACGACCAGGGGACACATGTGTTGTGTCTGCGCCCCCCGAGCTGGGCCTCCTGCCAGAAAGTGATTTGGAAAGTGAGGGGGAAGGGCCATCAGGACTTACCTCGGGAGCACCGGCTTCCCTGGCTCAGCTCCAGGAGCCAGAGGCAGGCCAGGTGGAAGAGATAACGAGGCCTCCGTCCCCTGACTCTTCCCCCCCAGACCACGCCTCCAGACCCAGCTGATGGCAGTCAGGCCTGGCTGGACCCTAGGTTTCGCAGGCAGGAGAGGAGGGAACAACAGAAGCAGGGGTGGGGCAGGCCTAGGAAGTGCTGAGTCACGGAGCCACACCCCACAGGATATAAAGGCAGCAAGAGCTGCTGTGCCTCTTTGTAGCAGGCAAATTAACTGTTGAGAGCTGAAGTACTGTTCGTTCCTGGGTGACTCATCGGCATCGAGGGAGATAAGAGAGTCACTTGGCAGACGCTCACCAGTTTGCTGCCAGAGCTCACAGTGCTGGCTAATTAAGCCATCGCTTGGACGGAGGCAAAGAGGGACAGAACATCATGATAGCATCCTTCCAATATTTGAGGGGCTGCCACAGAGCTATTTTCCAAAGCCCCCGAAGGCCAGAGCAGGAATAATGGATGAAATCTGAACAAGGAGAGATTCAACCTAGAAATAAGGATAAATTTTCTGACAGTGAGAGCACCAGTGGAACAGAAGTTTCCTTCGGAAGTTGTGGGAGCTTCACCACTGGAGGCTTTCAAGAAGAGGTTGGACTACCATTTTTCAGAAATGATATAGTCTCCTGCTTGGGCAGGGGGTTGGACTAGATGACCTAGAAGGTCCCTTCCAATTCTGTTAATCTGTATCTGTATTAACCTGTATCTCTTTCCATCAGATCAACTGAGAAGATGTACAGCTGTCTTGCAAAACTGCAGTGCATCAGGCAGAAAACCAATCCTGGGGAATTTTAAAAAACCTATCCCATATCACCCAGCACCTGATGGAAGAAAATAAGTTCTTGCTTAATGACCATTAATTCAAATATCTTTTTTGTAGTTGTGTTCCCCTTTTATCCCCTCATCTAAATCATTTATGAAGTTATTCAAGAATTCCCCACCTAAGGCAGAACCTTCAGGTACCCCATTGCATGCTTTTGTCCATGTAGGTGTAGTTCCATTGAGGAGAACCTGCCGAGAATGTTTGGTCAGCTAGTTGCAAATCCATCTGTCTATTTCACATTGTTCTATCCGCCAAGAAGTAGGCTGCGGTCTACTTTGTCAAATGCCTTAAGGTAAAGGTAAAGGTTCCCCTCGCACATACGTGCTAGTCGTTGCCAACTCTAGGGGGCGGTGCTCATCTCCATTTCAAAGCCGAAGAGCCAGCGCTGTCCGAAGACGTCTCCATGGTCATGTGGCCTGCATGACTCAACACCAAAGGCACACGGAACGCTGTTACCTTCCCACTAAAGATGGTCCCTATTTTTTCTACTTGCATTTTTACGTGCTTTCAAAACTGCTAGGTTGGCAGAAGCTGGGACAAGTAACAGGAGCTCACCCCGTTCGTTACACACTAGGGATTCGAACCGCCGAGCTGCCAACCTTTCGATCGACAAGCTCAACGTCCTAGCCCCTGAGCCACTGTGTCCCTCTTGTGAAATGCTTTACTATGCCATAGTAAACTATGCTCATAGCATTTCCCTTATCCATTAATTTAGTCACTTTGACATAGAAGGCAATAAGATTTGTCTGGCAGGATCTGTTTTTGACAAACCCATGCTGGCTTCAAGTAATTGTCTTCTTCATTTCAAGGTGCTCTCTGGTATTTTCCTCATGGCCAATTCATCATGGTCAACTTGCCACAGGATACAAATAAAAGAAAATATTAGGACAGGGATGGTAGGCACGTTGGTGCGCTTATGCACACCCCTTACAGACCTCTTAGGAATGATGTGAGGTCTACAGTAGACAGTCTTAAGGTTAAAGTTTTGGGGATTTGGGGAAGAAACCACACAGTCAGGTAGTGCATTCCAGGAATTGACCACTCTGTTACTGAAGTCGTATTTTCTGCAGTCTAGTTTGGATCGGTTTACCATGAATTTGGATCTATTATGTGCTCGTGTATTGTTGTGGTTGAAGCTGAAGTATTCATTGGCTGGTAGGACATTGTAACAGATGATTTTATGTACTAAGCTTAGGTCAGACTGAAGACGGCAAAGTTCTAAGTTGTCTAAGCCCAAAATTTCGAGTCTGGTGGCATAAGGTATTTTGTTGCGAGCAGAGGAGTGGAGGACTCTTCTCTTGAAATATCTCTGGACACATTGAATTGTATTAATGTCCGATATGTGGTGTGGGTTCTAGACAGATGAGCTGTATTCAAGAATTGGTATGGCAAAAGTTTTGTATGCTGTAGTTTGCAGTTCAATATTACCAGAGAAGAAATTATGCAAGATTAACAACTCTTAATGCTTTTTTAGCAATGCCGTTACAGTGAGCTCTGGCAGTTAGATCATTTGAGATGAGTACTCCAAGGTCCTTGACAGAGTGAGGGGTGATCTGTTAAGTCGTATCCGTCCAGCATGTATTTTGTGTTCTGAGTTTTTTTGACAGTGTGTAAGACAGAGCATTTGTTGGTTGAGATCTGGAGTTGCCAATTGTTTATGTTCATACCTATACTGGTTACCTTGTACATGTTTGACAAACAAATCAAATCAATAAATAAAGTAACATTAGCACCTGTTTTGTTTCTACCTACCTTCGGCCATGGCAACTATATCTTACCTGCCCTCCTGCACTAGGAGGTCAGGTTCACCCTGCTTATTCCTCATACTTTGAGCATTAGTGTAGTAGAGGCATGCGAGTTCTTTACAGGCTTCCCTTGTTATTGAGTTCCCCCTTCCTTCTCACCACTCCCTTCCTCCTTGTTTGATTGATTATCTTGGGGGGGTTGTACTTTGATTATCTTGTGGGTTTTGTGCTTTGATTGATTATTTTGGGGGGTTTGTGCTTCGGATTTGGTCCTCAAGATCCTAAAGATCCTTGCCCCCTCCCTTTCCAAGGTCCGGTTTCAAACCCCCTCCAGCTTTAAACGAAATCCATTTGCATTTGCATTTGATTTTTTTTCGTGTAGCGATTTTCGCAAGAAAGCCGCTCCGTTCAGCAGCGCTTAGGGTTCCGCCTTTCGCCGCCTTCTCACCTGTTGCGTTCGGAGGCGCCACCTGCTCTTTAAAAAGACGCAAAGATCGGGGAAACTTTCCACGCGGAGAATTGGCGGAACCCAAGCGCGCAAAGCGTGTTACCTCCTAACCGAGGACCACCCCTCGCTAATCCCTCTCTATTTGCGACTCTACTAGTAGTAGTAGCAGCACTACTAGTAGTAGCACTAGTAGTAGTAGTAGCACTACTACTACTGATAACGGCTACACAAAGCTGCTCACATCTCAACGACGCACGGAAGCTTTCTCAGCGACCCAGGTGGGCAGAAATTAAAGGCAGCCACTGACCTTCCTTGCAGGACTGGGGCAGCAACACCATTTTCTCCCCGCGCTCGGGCAGCTCAGACACCCGCCAGGGACGGACGATCCCTCGGATTCAACGGGACAACGAGAGCCTCCCCGCTCCCGTGGGAACCGCAGCAGCCCAGCGCTCGGAGCCGCCTTCCTCGCTCGGCGAGCCGCGCCGCGCCACCAATCCCAGCCGAGGGGCGGGAGACGCGGCGAGACCTCCGGTGCTGGCCCGCTTCTTTCTAGCTCTTTCACACACATACACACACCCATTGTGACGTCATAAAGGCCAGGAATCGGTTGAACGTTCCATCCTGACCTGGGTTCCTTCCGAGGAGAAGCGGCGCTTTATTATCTGGCTGCAGAAACGAGTCCAAGCAACCGAGTTTGGGCTGAATGTGAGTCTTTTGGGTTGGGGGGGGGTTGGGGGTTTCAGATAACTGGACAACGATAGGATAGGATAGGATAGGATAGGATAGGATAAGGAATAGGAATAGGAATAGGAATAGGATGGATAAGGATGGAATGGAATAGGAATAGAAATAGGATAGATAAGGATAATGGATTGGATTGGAATGGAATGGAATAGGATAGATAAGGATAAGAATGGAATGGAATGGAATGGAATAGAATAGGATAAGGATAGATAAGGATAAGGATGGAATGGAACAGAATAGGATGGAATGAAATGGAATGGAATAGGATAGATAAGGATGGGATGGGATGGAATGGAATAGGAATAGGATAAGGATAGATAAGGATAGATAAGGATAAGGATGGAATGGAATGGAATGGAATGGAATAAGAATAGGAAAAGGAATAGGAATAGGAATAGGATAGATAAGGATGGAATGGAATGGAATGGAATGGGAATAGGAATAGGATAGATAAGGATGGAATGGAATGGAATGGAATAGGAATAGGAATAGGAATAGGATAGATAAGGATAAGAATGAAATGGAATAAGAAAGGAACAGTAATAGAATGGAATAGAAAGGAATAGGAATAGGAATAGAATGGAATAGAAAGGAATAGGAATAGGAATAGAATAGAATAGAATAGAATAGAATAGAATAGAATAGAATAGAATAGAATAGAAATAAGAATTTGTAATAGAAATAATAGAAACAGAAATAGAGCTGGAAGGGACCTTGGAGATCTTCTAGTCCAGCCCCCTGCTCAAGCAGGAGAATCTATACAATCTCAGGCAAGTGACTGTCCAGTCTCTTCTTAAAAACCTCCGGTGATTGAGCACCCACGATATCTGGAGGCAAGCTGTTCCACTGGTTAATGGTCCTCAGTGTTAGGAATTTTTTCCTTAATTCCAAATTGCTTCTCTCTTTTGATCAGTTTCCAACCATTATTTCTTGCCTTGCCTTCCGGTGCTTTGGAGAATAATTTGACCCCCCTCGTCTTTGTGGCAGCGCATCAAATACTAAAATACTGCTATCACGTCACCCCTAAATACTGCTACTATGTCACCCCCTTTGTCGAAAATGGTACAGGGTCTCCTGCTTGAGCAGGGGGTTGGACTAGAAGACCTCCAAGGTCCCTTCCAATTCTGCTATTCTGTTTGATTCATCTTAACTCCACTGCTTTCCTCATCCTGCCCGATCCCTTAGTCCTTGTGTGTTAAGTCTCCGGTTGTACAGCAAAGGATGCGGTGGTGGATGTTACCGTTCGTCTTCCTTACCTTCTCTAGGAATGTTTGGGAATAAACGCGGGGTAAGGAATTAAAGAAACTTAATCCCCTTCATAAAGGAAATAGTTTAGAAGATTTAAGATGCACAAATCCCAGGCATCCAAACTCATGCCTTGTGGTTTAGCATCCCCCTCCCCAGTTTAGTGAATCCAGTCATTTCCCCCACTATAATTAAAAATTATTAAAAACACACTTGACTCCGAAATGTGCTCGACTGGGAACTTCTGGGGAGCAACATGGAAACAGCAATTAATTAGGTCTCAGAAACTCATAAACCCATCTGAACACTGTAGGATAGAACTTTGGCATTTTCTCCCGCGTAAAATTGGAAGTGTCTTGGCGACGTTTCGACGAAGTCTCATTCGTCATCTTCAGGCTTCAGCTTCGTGCTTCTGTGTTGATTTTTGAAATACAATCATGATTGCCATTTTGACTTCAGATTGTTGAATTTAAGGAAGACTAGAGAGGCCTACAACAAAATGTGTATGGCTCCTGGCAGGGCCCTTGGGATAAGAGAAAATAAGTTTATTCTATTTATTTATTTATTTTGTCAAACACAACAATATATATAAGTATAAGCATGAAATGACCACACAAAGTGAATACAACCAAAGGGAACATTAGGACAGGGACGGTAGGCACGCTGGTGCTCTTATGCACGCCCCTTACAGACCTCTTAGGAATGGGGTGAGGTCAACAGTAGACAGTCTTAGGTTAAAGTTTTGGGGATTTTGGGATGAGACCACGGAGTCAGGTAGTGCATTCCAGGCATTAACAACTCTGTTACTGAAGTTCCCTTGTACACAGGCTTAGCTTTAAAGCAGGGATGTTCAACTCAAGGCCCAGGGGCCGGATTCAGCCCATGGGGGGCTTAGATCTGGCCTGTGGGCCCGCCCTGGAAACAACAAAGGGCTGGGCCACAGTGCTTCTCCCAGCGAAAACGGAGCATGCAGGGGGCCCCCCAGCTCTGTTTTCACCGGCAGAGGGTTGTAGGAGGCCGTCGCAGCCGAAAACGGAGCTCAGGAGTCCATTTTGCCTGGAAGAGCGCTCGGACCACCGCAGGCGCCCTTGATACGAGAGATGTTGCGTTAGCCCTGCCCACCCTGGCCACACTCACCCCAGCCCCCTGAGATCAAACACAACCCTGATGCGGCCCTTCATGAAATCGAGTTTGACACCCCTACCTTAAAGCAATGGTTACAACAAGCTAGGTTTATGCCACCTTTTGAAGAAAAAGATGCTTCGGAACGCAAATGCGGCCTGCTGTTCTTTAAAGCATTTCAGGGTTGGTTTCACATGGTTTCAAGAAACGATAAGAGTTGTTTTTGAGATTTGCAGATAACCCAGGCGTCCTTTGAAGCAGTTTTCAGATTTGAGTTTTGAAGCACTGCAGACGTTCTCCTACGTGTAACATGCTAAGCTGTTTTGAACCATCTGAAATAATGGTTTACAGAAGTAGCCCAAGTCTACGAGTATGCACCACAACATGGAGCTGAGCGTAGTAGCTGCCTTCCTATGGATTGCCGGAGAGAAACTTCATGAAGGCTACCGATCCCTCTCTCATCTCTTGTACAACGAGGTTCATGTCTAGCCCAGTGTTTCTGAACTTTGGCGATGTGAAGATGTGCGTGAATGTCAACTCCCAGAATTCCCCAATCACCATGATCTGGTAGAAGCGTCCTACAAGATCACAAACCCTGACAACGACCAAGAAACTCCAATTATTACAAGATAGGTGTGAAGTGCTCCATATTCAGACAGGACCGTTGAAATCATGGTAAGATAAGCATGAATATTAGCAAAACTTCACTAAGTGCTTTCTTATCTGTATGTGCCAGGCTGTACCCAGTACACAAACATATCTATTTTTGTACATCATACACTCGCAGTTGTAGTTTAGCCTAGAGCAGTGGTAGTCAACCTGGTCCCTACCGCCCACTAGTGGGCGTTCTAGCTTTCATGGTGGGCGGTAGAGGTTTTGTCCAATACTGAAGCACTTTCCTTTTTTTAAATTTAATTGACTTTTTAAAAAGTTTTCATAGCATTATTTAAAAATATTTTCATTAGGTTTTCATAAAATTCCCCGTGACAATTTAAATTTCTGAAAATACACTATTTGTATCGCCCACACATAAGTTTAGTTCACGTTAGTAAGTGAAACTAAATGGCACTATAGTGCGACCGCAAACAAAAGAGCCTCGTCCCAGAATAGCTCACGCATCTCCCCCCACACCACCCAGCTCTAACAGACAAGCAGAGCTGGTAGCCGGCGCCCCCCCCAACCCAATTCACGAGAGGCATGCGCAGACGATGATACACGGTGCATTACTGTGGAACCGTTGGGCGGTTAGAAAATTTTACTACTAACAGAGATACAAAAGTGGGCTGTAGGTATAAAAAGGTTGATTACCCCTGGCCTAGAGGGTTGAAGGAACCCAAAGAAAATGAAGAACCCTAACTCCTAAACTGTTCCTTCCTGTTACTTTTACTTTTTACTTTTAGTTCTCAGGTACTGGAAGAGCTCACTAACCTCTCCAGTCCTTCCTGTATATCACAGGCTAATACAGAACAGATAAACCATGTGCAGTATATGAACCCAGGAAATCCAAATAAAAGTCAGTGGGGGCAGTAAATGTTAAATGGCAGTCTAGATCAGTGGTGAAATCCAAATTTTTTTACTACCGGTTCTGTGGACATGGCTTGAGGGATGTGGCAGAGGAAGGATATTGCAAAATCTCCGTTCCCACTCCATTCCAGGTGAAGGATACTGGTGGTGAAGAGCCAGAGGGCCTTGTTTTAGTGGGACTGCATCATGGCCTGGAACTGGCTGACCATCTCAGCCCGCTGAGCCTCCAGGCACCAGTACCTGGCCTTGCACTCCTGCAGGTCTTCCCTCTGTTTGCAGAGCCTATGCTTGTAGTCCTCAGTGAGGTGCTTCTGCTGAGCCTCCTTCTCGGTCAGATCCAATTTGAACTGAGCTGTTTTCCCAACTCTTTCTCGTGGTGGCTCCTTAGCTCCAACAACTGCTTCCTGTTGGGGCCCTAAGGAGCCCGGCCAGGCAGGGTAGGAGTGGGTAGGAGGGGAGGGGTGAGTAGAGGCCGGCGAGGCACCTCTCGACATGAGTGACATCAAGTTGGTCATGGCCATCCAGTCACATGACTACCTAGCCACAGCCACCCAGCCGGTCATTAAGCAGATCATATTAGTAGTCCATGGGATTTAAAATTATGAATTTAGTGGTCCCTGAGGTCCGAAAGGTTGGGGACCCCTGACTTAGGTGATTAGAAGCCTTGAAGACCGAAATGATAGAGAGTATGGAATATGTTACAGGGTGTCACTCTGCACAGGTAATCTTCGACTTACAACAGTTTATTTAATGACTCTTCAAGGTTACAACGGCACAGAAAAATGTGACTTAATGACCGTTTTCACAATTACAATCTTTGCAGCATCCCCATGACTATCCGGTCAAAATCCCCGATGCTTGGGAACTGGTTCATATTTATGACCGTTGCGGTGTCCCAAGGTCACGTGATCACCAAGATCATGCAAGTCAATGGGGAAGCCAGAGTCACTTAAAAAACTGGGTTACTAACCTTCTCAACTGCAGTGATTCACTTAACAACTGCGGCACGAAAAGTCGTAAAATGGGACCACAAGCCTTAAAGTTGCCAAGGTTGGAGACCCCCTAACATAGTGGATTGGGTGAAGCAGGCCACTATGTTGCTTAACCAGAATGAAAACAAATACATATTAATGGGTTGTATGAATCAATCCAGGCTTCTGGAATGTACAGAATAAAACTGTAAGAACTATCCAGAATTTTTTTTCCCTCAGAAGATTTGGAAGGCTTTGTAAGAAGGATTGCCTTAATGGGATTGAAAGGAATTGGGAAATGCTTGACTAAGCAAAATACGAGACAAGATTAAAGATGGCCTATTAAAACTGACCCAGTGCTGCTGTTCTCCAAACCATCTAAGATTTCAAATTGTAAATACACACACACACACACACACATATATATATATCTCCAGAAATTAGACATTTCTGCATTTGTTTATAGACAGTAGACTTATTTTGCTGTTAACATTGGTCTGAAAAGGAATGACAGAAATACACAAATCATCTGGGAGTTATGATTTTAAATATCAATTATTCCTCATGGAGAGAGAATTTGAGAAGAGAGCAAAATATGTACATTTTCAGGGCCCAAAATAGTATTGCCTCATTCTGCTGACATTCAAGTTAGTTCTTTTTATCACTAATTGGGTATTTTTCCTTTTTCCTCCAGTCCTTGGGATTGCTGCTCCTAGGGAGCCAAGGTAGAATAGAATTGAATTTTAGAATAGAATAGAATTTTTATTGGCCAAGTGTGATTGGACACACAAGGAATTTGTCTTGGTGCATATGCTCTCAGCGTACATAAAAGAAAAGATACGTTCATCAAGGTACAACATTTACAACATAATTGATGGTCAATATATCAATATAAATCATAAGGATTGCCAGCAACAAGTTATAGTCATACAGTCATAAATGGAAAGAGATTGATGATGGGAACTATGAGAAGATTAATAGTAGTGCAGATTCAGTAAATAGTTTGACAGTGTTGAGGGAATTATTTGTTTAGCAGAGTGATGGCCTTCGGGAAAAAACTGTTCTTGTGTCTAGTTGTTCTGGTGTGCAGTGCTCTATAGCGTCGTTTTGAGGGTAGGAGTTGAAACAGTTTATGTCCAGGATGCGAGGGATCTGCAAATATTTTCACGGCCCTCTTCTTGATTCGTGCAGTATACAGGTCCTCAATGGAAGGCAGGTTGGTAGCAATTATTTTTTCTGCAGTTCTAATTATCCTCTGAAGTCTGTATTTTTCTTGTTGGGTTGCAGAACCGAATCAGACAGTTATAGAGGTGCTGCTTGAAATAGCAACAAGAAGTACCCGTATTTTTCAGACTGTAAGACACACTTCCCCCCCACCCAGTGAAAAGTAGTAGGGGGGAGGGAGGTTGGTGCGGCGCCGATCAGCTGTTCTAGGTGGCAGGAATCGCCGCCATCTATCGCCCAAACGAGCCACAATGGTGGCGAAAGGGGCTGTGGCAAACAGGCAGCGGTGAACGGGCCGCAGCGGCGGTAAATGGTCCGGACTGTGGCGAACCTGCTGCAGTGAACAGACGGCGGAAGCTGAGGCAGTTTTTTTTTTCTTGTTTTCCTCCTCTAAAGCGAATGTGCATCTTATAAATAAATAAAAATAGGCAAAACATAGCCATAAACACACAGAATGATTACATATAATTGGGAACAGCAGGACAGGGACGGTAGACACGCTGGTGCGGTTGTGCACGCCCCCTTATCTTATAGCCCAGATAGTCTGAAAAATACGGTATATTCCTCTATAAAAGGAGAGAAAAAAACCAGTAAAAAAATCTGAGTTTGTCCTGTGTTTAAAGCAGGGGTCTCCAACCTTGGTCCCTTTAAGACTTGTGGACTCCAGCTCCCAGAGTCCGTCAGCCAGCAAAGCCAGCAAAGCAAAGCTGGCTGAGGAATTCTGGGAGTTGAAGTCCACAAGTCTCAAAGGGACCAAGGTTGGAGACCCCTGCTTTAAAAGTACAGTAAGATTTCAACGAAAGAACTTACCTCTCCCTTCTGAAAATGTGTGACTGTCACTCACGTATTTCAGCCACAATCTGGATTTGGAGGACATTTCCAAACCTGACGTCAATATTTATTATAGGTTTATTTTATTGGCCCTTATTTGATTCCTAATTCCCATTATGTGTGTGGTTGCCGTGGTATGGGGACTTAAAGGATTTCTTTCATTACATTTGCAGATTACATTTCCAAGGTAAGCGGGGCTGCAGCCTAATTCCATTGTATCGCCAACAGCGATATTGGAATCCTTTCTCCGCGACAGCTCATTTATTTTACCCCCAGCTACTTTATTATAGGTTTATTCTTCAATGGAAGATTGAAGATTTCATGATCGCTTTGGATTTATTACAGCGCAGAGGAAGAAACAAGGTTGGTGTTTACGGTTTATATGTAATCCTCGACTTACGACCACAGCTGAGCCCAAGATTTCTGTGGCTGAGAGAGACAGTCGTGAAGTGTGTTTTGTCCCATTTTTACGACTTTTCTTGCCACCGTTGTTAAGTGGATCGCTGCGGTTGTTAAGTTAACAACACGGTTGTTAAGTGAATCTGGCTTCCCCATTGACTTTGCTTGTCAGAAGGTCACAAAAAGGTGATCACGTGACCCTGGGACACTGTGAGTCAGTTGCCGGGTATCTGAATTTTGATCATGTGACCCTGGGGATGCGGTCATAGGTGTGAAAATCCGTCATTTTTTTCCCCGGTGCCATTTTAACTTCAAACGGTCACTAAACGAACTATTGTAAATTGAGGGCTACCTCTACTTCATTTAACTTGGTTTAAAATTCAGCCTGCTATGAATGAATAGACGGAATTTGGGAACGGTCAGCGGAAGGGGAAAAAAGACAGTGCTAATATGTGTGATTGAGTAAAGTTGCTAACTGTTTCTTGGAAGAAAGAAATGTGGAAATTACAAGTCACAAAAAGAAGGGACGCTTGTTTTTATTTTTTTAATATATTGTGCAAAAATATATTTTTTTATGGTAGAGGTTATGAATGCAAAATTAGAACTGCATCTGAGCTGCAAAACCTCTGTTTATTCATAAATGTATAACGATCTTCTGGAAACAGAAGATTAATATCAGTTTTTGCATAATCCATCTAAATGCAAATGTATTTGAATTCTTGCTTATTTGTGTTCCAACTGTGTTTATGGGGATTATTGCTTGGTTTAGGTTTGCTGCCTAAAAATTCCCGTGACATGGAGTGAAATACCAACCCAATGTTTTTATAGAGTGAGGTTGAAACCTACTTGCATTTAGTTGATGCCCGTCTACCATACTTTCTGTAATGGAATGTAGTCTGGATTCCCAGGAAGGAGGCAATGCTGTCGTGTCCCCCTCCCCCTCCGACGACCGGGTCTAGGAAGTCCCTATCAAGCGTGGCAACGAAGCCTCTGCAGCTTTGCCAAATTCCTTCCAGGTTTCTCAGGGCAGGCAGGAGTCCAAGTTGTGACTTCAACAAACTAGAGGAGACTTTGCTTGACTCAAAGTTGGAATGCCAAAAGCAGGTCCTTTATATAGGCTGTGGGGTGTGGCTCCATGGCTCAGCATTTATCCAGGCCTGCCTCTCCCTTCCTTCTGCTGGCGTCGCCTCTCAGATCTCCGGAAGCGAGGATCCTCCCACTGTAAATTCTCTTCAGCTAGATCTGCTGTCGGTAATTCCAGCATGTGGCTGGCTCCCTGCTCACATGCTGTAGGAGTGAGATTTGTTTGTTCTGTCCGGGCATGTCCTGTCCGGACATGGGGCAGACCCGGGGGCTGGAGGCATGACAGGCCGTTCATCTTCATTATCAGACTCCGAGTCTGATAGCAGGCCCAGGAGGAGATGGGAGGGCCCCGGCTGAGGAGAGAAGGGAGGACGAGGCACAACAAATGCATTCCAGAGAGAAAATGCAGTTTAGTTTGTGTGAGAGAAAAAGGATGAAGGCAGCTCCTTCACAATAGTTCCCACTTTATGGTGCAAATAGCCTGCTTTAGTTTGGCAAGATTTCTGTCTAAAGGAGAGGTACAATAAATAAATCTGCTTTGAAAAATTTGCAACCTGTCTTTCTTGGTTTTTGAAGCTTGCCTTGTTCTTAGTACATAACCTCTACGTCAAGGAACATTTAGTCTTTCTTATAAGTGCAGTTCTGTGCATCTCTAGTCAGAGGCAGGGCCCTGAGTTAAGTTACATCTACATAAGTGGGTATAGAACTGTTTCATAAATACCGTTGCTTTCGGTGGGAGAATGCTTTTATGGCTTCCGTGAAAATCAGTTGGATCTGATTTCAATTTGCTGGATCATGTTTGCGCTGACTTACGTCAGGCTTTGTTTTAATGTCAGACATTTTAGCTAAAGTAAAAAGAAATGCTAAAGGTTACAGTCTTATCCGATGAACTTTCTTAGCTGAGGGAGCTCGCATTGTCCGAAGACATGTCCATGGTCACATGGCCTGCATGACTATATGTCAAGCCCCACAGAGCGCTTTTACCTTCCCATCCAAGTGGTACCTATTTATCTGCTCGCAATTGCATGGTTTCAAACTGCTAGGTAGGCAGGAGCTGGACCAAGCAACGGGAACTCACCCCATCATGTGACACTCGATTTTCGACCTGGGCTGTCAGCTTTCCAGCTGATAAGCTCAGCATCTTTAACTGCCAAGTCGTCGCACACACACGCATACACACAAGCACACTTTAGCTAAAGTACAAAGTCTGATTAGAAAGCACATGTTGTTATACTGCCAGACATTTATGGTTCCTCAACAGAATTATAGGCATTATGTCAACATGAAATTGAAATGATTGTTCCTTTGGATCTCTCTCTAGGAGTGCGCACGCACACCCAAACACACCAGTTAAACACTGGGTCTTTCTTGGCATGTCCAGAGCAATATAACAGATTAACAGAGCTGGAAGGGACCTCGTAGGTCATCTAGTCCAACCCCCTGGCGAAGCCGGAGACCCTACACCATTTCTGACAAATGGCAGTCCAGTCTCTTCTTGAAGGCCTCCAGCAATGAAGTTCCCACAACTACCAAAGGCAACTTCTGTTCCATTGGTGGACTGACCTCACTGTCAAAATATTTCTCCTTATTTCTAGGTTGAATCTCTCCTTGATCAATTTCCATCCATTATTCCTTGTCTGGCCTTGGAAAATAGCTTGACCCCTTCCTCTCTGTGGCAGCCCTTCAAATATTGGAACACTGCTATCATGTCAGCTCTGGTTCTTCTCTTCACTAGACTAGCCATGCCCAGTTCCTGTAACTGTTCTTCATATGTTTTAGTCTCCAGTCCCGTAATCATCCCGTTGCTCTTATCTGCACTCAATTTCTTTTTTTATAGTGTGGTGGCCAAAACTGGATGCAGCATTCTAGGTGTGGTCTTACTAAGGTTTTATAGAGCGGTATTAGTACCTCGCTTGTTCTTGATTGTATCCCTCTGTTAATGCAATTTAGAATTGCGCTGGCTTTTTTGGCTGCCGCCGCACACCGTTAACTCATATATAATTGGTTTCTGTGGCAAAAATAACTGTTGGGATTCTGTCTTTGATTCACTTTTCACCCATCAAAATCCATATAGTTTCCAGCACTGTGTCATCATGATGAGTCTCAATTCCAGAAAGGTAGTACCGTAGTTCTTAGTGTGCTTTGAACGGAGTTATCGTCTCCCAGAAGGTAACGGATCATCAGCTTGTATATCTGGATTACTTGATGGTTTCCTAGATGGTGCTTCGTAAGATCTTGTTGATATGTAACTGGAAAAAAAGAGATTGTAAAACTGTGCTGTATTTTCTGTCATTTTGTCGTGTCCCACTCCTCCGCTGACGGCCGGGTCAGGGAAATCCGAATCAGGCGTGCCTCTGCAGCTCTGCCAAAGTCCTAGCAAAGTCCTCAGGGCAGGCAGGAGACCAGAAAGTGACTTCAGCAAGATATGTTTAGACTTTGCCTGACTCAGAGAATGCCAGAAAGCAGGTCCCTTTATATAGGCCATGGGGTGTGGCTCCATGACTCAGCACTTATCCAGGCCTGCCCCTCCCTTTCTTCTGTTGCCTCCGTCTATCAAGTCTTCTGACGCGAGGGTCACTCCAGTCTGCAGCTGTTGGCAATTGACCTCCCTCAGGCTCACATGCTGTGGAGGAGGGGGAGGGGTCTAGTTGCTCTGTTTGCCTAGGCATGGAGCCAGAGCTGGGGGCTGGAGGCATACTAGGACATTCCTCCGTGTTCGGAAGCAGATAAGAAGGCCCCGGCTGTGGTGAGATCGGACGAGACACAACACATTTCTGAGTCGGATTATTGTACCATGTTGTATGCCTTGATATCTAATCCAAAGATATTAGACTATTATATATACAAAAATGTGAAATCACTATTGCTGGTTTCTTGGCCAATATTGGCCTTTGTATGCATCGAGTTCCTCCCAAGAACCTAGGAACCCGTAATGCATGGATGTTGTATATGTGTAGATCAAGCGGTGTGGCCTTTGTAATTGTCAGATGGACATTTTGTCACAGACAGCGGATTTTTTAAAGTGGTGTCCACCAGGGCACCTAATGGGCCAATAACCATGGGGAGTAACTATTGTTATTATTTATTCAAATTTATTTATTAAATCATACTTGGATACTAAGTAAACAATATAAAGTGTAAGATTCAAGCAACAAAGTTATAGTCATAAGAAGATAAGGAAATAGGGAATAGGGAAGATGAGAATAATGATGGTAATACTGCCTTTCTAGATAGACAAAAGGGACGTGGTGGCTCAGGGGCTAGGACGTTGAGCTTGTCGATCGAAAGGTCAGCAGCTCAGCGGTTCGAATCCCTGGTGCTGCCGTGTAACGGGGTGAGCTCCCGTTACTTGTCCCAGCTTCTGCCAACCTAGCAGTTCGAAAGTACGTAAAAAATGCAAGTAGAAAAAATAGGGACCACCTTTGGTGGGAAGGGAACAGCGTTCCGTGCGCCCTTGGCATTGAGTCATGCCGGCCACATGACCATGGAGACGTCTTCGAACAGCGCTGGCTCTTCGGCTTTGAAACGAAGATGAGCACCGCCCCCTAGAGTCGGCAACGACTAGCACGTATGTGCGAGGGGAACCTTTATCTTTACCTTAGATAGTTTGACAGTGTTGTGGGAATGAGTTATTCAGCAGAGTGATGGCATGAGGGAAAAATACTGTCTGGTTGTGCTGACATTCAGTGCCCTATAGTGTTGTTTTGAGGGTAGAAGTTGAAATTGTTTATGTCTAGGATGCGAGGGGTCTGTAGCAGGGGTGAAATCCAGCAGGTTCTGACAGGTTCTGGAGAACTGGTAGCAGAAATTTTGAGTAGTTTGAAGAACCGGCAAATACCACCTCTGGCTGATCCCAGAGTGGGGTGGGAATGGAGATTTTGCAATATCCTTCGCCTAGGAGTGGGGAGGAAATAGGGATTTTGCAGCATCCTTTCCCTGCCACGCCCACCAAGCCACGCCCACAGAACCGGTAGTAAAAAAAATTAAATTTCACCACGGGTCTGTAGATATTTTCACACCCCTCTTTCTGGCTCGTGCAGTATACAGGTCCTCAACAGATGCCCCATTTCAATACCCTGCACACCTCATGTGTTTTCTCTGACTTTTTTAAAAGCTCAAAAACACACCTTTTTAAAGCAGGCTTTTAACCATTGTTTTAAATGGTGGTTTAAAATATTTTTTTAATACCTCAGATTTTAATTTTTCTTTTTTTAATGCAAACTGCTGAGAGATCTTGGTATTTGGTGGTATGGATAAATAAGGAAAACAAACAAACAAACAAATAATACTTTGGTTAAGCCGCTGGGCCTGCCAGAGAAGGGATGGACTTTTTCCATATATCATTATAAACAAAGCTTTGTTACAAAGTGTTGGTCCACTTTTGAAGATATTTTTGTCTCTCTCGCTCTGTTTCAGATAACAGATTATATCACAAGGATGAGGGAGAGTGAAACTCAACACTCAGATTCAGACCCTCGTAATTTAGCCAGCCATAGTAAAAAGGAAAGTCTTGAAAATGTGGAGGATGGTGAAAGCAAGTAAGATGTGGGAGTGCATGAATTTATTTATTTATTTATTTATTCATTCATTCAATTCAAATGCTATCTATCCCGCAGTTCAAGGCAACTTGGAGTGGTTTACAATGTAACATGTATATTGTAATCCCATGTAATCTATAAATTTGGGTTAATGTCACAGTTCCTAGGTGTCAGCCTCCACTCCAAACTTCGTATCTCTTTGTACTCCTTATATTCAGTTGTTAGATAGAATGGGATTGTATTTCTAATGTAAATAGCTATTGGATTCAACTTAAGTAGAGAGGGGCCTTTAAGAGTGTCGGACTGACATAATTAAGGTGGGAGGGGAGATTAATGTTTTGAATTCAACAGGAATGTTTGAGCGCGAACTCTAACGGACATTGCATTCCTGATTTGATTGACAACCGGAGACCTGCGGAAGAAGATTACCACGGGACCCCGGGAAGGAGCTGGCATTGGACCAGACCTGATGACCTTTTGGGGAAGAGGAGGGAGGAATAGGGTGATACAGATTGTCAGCCATATTCTGTCTCAGATTCAACTTAGAACTGCTGCTCTCCAGATGTAACTAGTAAAAGTACTTTTCTTTATTTGCAAATGAAGTCAAGGTGTATTCTTTCCTAGATATAATCAGAGGCAGCCTGACACTAGGTTTTCACTGAGTGGTTTTATCATCATTGTGATTCTTAGGGACCACATAGATAGCAACAGCATTAGCATGTAGACTTATATACCGCTTCACAGTACTTTACAGACCTCTCTAAGCGGCATACAGAGTCAGCATTTTCATTATGAATCAGGACTTAATAAAGAACAGTTACAGATTGCAGAGACCGGTATCTCTCAACTTTAGCAAGTTTAAGATCTGTGGACTTCAACTCCCGGCATTCCCCAACCAACAGGTTTATCAGACTGTTATGATACAATCTGTAGCCATAACAGTTATGTGTGTAATAGACTATAGAGTAATTTGTTAGGTATTCAGGAGGTAGAAAAGATGGCATAAAATAGAGTACTGTAAAGAATGAAAGAAATATCAGAATACTTTATGGGACTGTAGTTAGTTTAGTTTATCGGGGTCATAGACCAATTTGGAATACATTCAACATGAACACATAAGATTCCCAACAGTAAGTAGTAAGCATGAACCATCGTATACAGAGCTGTGGAGCGTTTTTAATTTTTAATTCAAAAATAAGACAGAATAAAAGTAACTTTATGATGAGGTTGCTATTTTTAATAGGTGTTTTTTTTTTGTTTCAGTAAAACTGGTGATACAAAGAAAAATAACACAGTGGACAAGGAAGATAAGGATGAAAAGAAAAATGAAAGTAAACCCGAGAAGAAAAATAATGAGGAGTAAGTGCTTTTAAATTTCTACACAGAACCATCTTCTTTTAAAATGCATTATATTTGAAAATATTTACAGTGAAAATATTTACAGACCCCTCGCATCCTGGACATAAACTGTTTCAACTCCTACCCTCAAAACGACGCTATAGAGCACTGCACACCAGAACAACTAGACACAAGAACAGTTTCTTCCCGAAGGCCATCACTCTGCTAAACAAATAATTCCATCAACTATCAAACTGTCAAACTATTTACTGAATCTGCACTACTATTAATCGTCTCATAGTTCCCATCACCAATCTCTTTCCATTTATGACTGTATGACTATAACTTGTTGCTGGCAATCCTTATGATATATATTGATATATTGACCATCAATTGTGTTGTAAATGTTGTACCTTGATGAACGTATCTTTTCTTTTATGTACACTGAGAGCATATGCACCAAGACAAATTCCTTGTGTGTCCAATCACACTTGGCCAATAAAAATTCTATTCTATTCTATTCTACTACCCAAGCCAGTTTATAGGCAAAATCCTTTGGTTCTGATGTTAGTGTAAGGGAATCGATATACTGAAATACTAGAATTAGTAGAAACTTGCTAATTGTTTCTTGCAACATATCCATCACGATAGAAAGAATTCTATCGTTTAAGAAAAAGGGAGAAATGAAGGGAATAGCAATAAATAGACAGAAACTTATCATTCTATAGACATTTATTCTATTGTAAATGTATACATACGTTATACTGCTGTAAAAGTATTTCCTTTCTCTATTCCTATGAAGAACATACGCTTGCACTAAAGTACATCCTTCCTGCATTATCCTGCATTAAGATCTAAAACCTCCATAAAATGCCACTCTGTTTCCCACAGAAACTGTCAGCAATCTACACACCTTTTGTACTGTTAATAAGGGACCAAGTGGCTAATTGAGAAGACAAAAGGAGGAAAAGATAACACTGCAGAAGGATGTAAATCTGGAGTTAGATTACATCACTGACTTTTACAATGTAGTTAGATTATATGACTAGATGTAAATCTGGAGTTAGATTACATTACTGACTTTTACAACGTAGTAATTAGAATACTACAAAGACCTTTTTGGTATAAGAGAGGACATTGCTTTGCAAATCAAAGATGCCAGAATTGGAGGTTTATGACGTTCCTAAAGAATATAAAAGGGAATTTGGATTCCCTCTCTTGTTTGTAGTTCTTCCCTGCATGTATATCTTGTATGTGTTTGGAACAGCTAACCATTTAAGCTTAATCAAGATTAAATGCTATTTTACTCAAGCCTCTGTTTAAGTTTCTTGTTTGGCATTTATGAGCTTGAACATATTAATATTGGACCTTACATTAGTCTATGGAGGTATTTGTTTATAGTGTTGGCCACACTATGCTGTGTGGCAAACAGCCCCAGAACTGCACGATTGGGGACAAAGGTAGGGGAAGAATAGAGCATTGTGGGCAGTTGAAGGAGAGGCAGTCCCTTACCTTGGAAGAACTGAGGGTCATGCTGGGAAAGATTAAGCCAGGAATAGCTTGGATCGTAGTGTTCTTTGACTAACAACTGGTGGGATTCAGTTAATAATGGCCATGCAGAATGCTGGTTTTGCTGCTGCTAAATGATGTGGTGGTCATGGGACATTGAACTTTACAACTCTGCCACTTAGCAATAGAAATTCCAGCCCCCATTGCTGCTGTAACTTGAAAACTCTTTCTACAGTCTATCGTCACAGTATCATAGAGCTGGAAGGGACCTTGGAGGTCTTCTATTTTCAGAGGGCCTCAATCCACGGCCCACGGCCCACTACTGAGCCTCGAACCATTCAGAACCGGGCTGCGGAAGTGGTGGGCGAGTGTGTATGCAAGCACATCTCACCTGCACAAAGAGCCAGCGAGGATTTGCGCAAGTGGCGGGTATGAAAATGGAGCTGCGCATATGCATGCTTGCCTGCCACTTACATGGAACCATCCGATCTTCCACCACCACCCCGTCACTCATCCGCAAAACCAGAAAATTGGGGAACTCTGTTCTAGTTCAACTCCCTAGCAATAACATAGAATTTAGAATTAGAATTAGAATTTATTTATTGGCCAAGTGTGATTGGACACACAAGGAATTTGTCTTGGTGCATATGCTCTTAGTGTGCACAAAAGAAAAGATACCTTCATCAAGGTACAACATTTACAACACAAATGATGGTCAATATATCAATATAAATCATAAGGATTACCAGCAACAAAGTTACAGTCATACAGTCATAAGTGGAAAGAGATTGGTGATGGGAACGATGAGAAGATTAATAGTAGTGCAGATTTAGTAAATAGTTTGACAGTGTTGAGGGAATTATTTGTTT
The DNA here is from genome assembly GCF_028640845.1 of Ahaetulla prasina. Classification (NCBI taxonomy): domain Eukaryota; kingdom Metazoa; phylum Chordata; class Lepidosauria; order Squamata; family Colubridae; genus Ahaetulla; species Ahaetulla prasina. The sequence goes on along the minus strand of NC_080546.1, from coordinate 81,037,081 downwards.
AGCAGAGTGATGGCCTTCGGGAAAAACCTGTTCTTGTGTCTAGTTGTTCTGGTGTGCAGTGCTCTATAGCGTCGTTTTGAGGGTAGGAGTTGAAACAGTTTATGTCCAGGATGTGAGGGATCTGTAAATATTTTCACGACCCTCTTTTGATTCGTGCAGTATACAGGTCCTCAATGGAAGGCAGGTTGGTAGCAATTATAGATAACTACCTATATCTTGGCATCCAAACAGAATATTTTCATTATGCAACACCTGGAGCCAAAGTTAAATTGTAGAGATTTCTAAGAAAGAGTTGATTCAGTGAAATCACTTCTGTTTCAACTTGGGCCACCATTTTGTATGAACGGTTAATGTATGAATGGATGATTTTTCCTTATGCTTACCTCTTCAGGGGGAAGAAAGAAATATTTGTCATTGATCCCTCTGGAAACCTTTATTACAACTGGCTGTTCTGCATCACGTTGCCTGTCATGTACAATTGGACGATGATCATCGCTAGGTATTGTAACATTATACAAAAACTGGAAATATTAGAAGTGTTGCTGTTTCTTAAACTCAGCTTCCCAACTTGGCATCATTCAACTCTCGTGAGCTTTAACTCCCATAATTGTTACCCGTCAAAGCAATTGGTTGCTTTAAACAGGGAAAGAACTTCTTTCTTTCTTAATCTTTATTTTTAATTCTTGTTGCATTCTTTGAAGCCGTTTTCCTCTGTAAGCTATTCAGAGTTGTTGGGAATTGTGTGGCATGCACATTTAATAAATAAATAAGCAGAAAATGCGATCCTACCACGAAGGCAGTTAAGTTCATCGAGAAAATATTGGTTGTCCAGGGTTGCGGTTTAAGAAACATCTTGCCAAACAATGGAGGTCTCGGCAAAATAACAACTTACAGTAACAGAGTGTAAAATGTATATTGTTCTCAAGTCTGCAATACGGGAATAAGGATATTCACATAAGAATACCCAACAGCCACTCGGATGGCTGCTGACAAAATGTACGTAGACTGTTCAAAGATTCCAAAAAGGTTTTATAAATTGTCATTTGCTGAACGTTCAAACTTTTAAATTATGTAACATCCCATGTTTCAAGGAAGGTTAATTTAAATAGGAATAGCACCTTCTTCCCCTGCTTAGAGGTTTATCCGAGGCTTGTAATTAACATGCGAAGCTGATGTTGGCTTGTGAATATAGTAACTGAAATCTGAAATGTAAAATTGGATGAAATGTAAAATTTGTTACTACCGGTTCTGTGGGTGGGGCTTGGTGGGTTAATGTGACAGAGTGGGAGTGGCCAACTTTTTTTTTTTCTTTTAAAAGCATTTTTTCTACAAATGCTCCTGGTTCCAGCTGAAGAGGTTGTAAAAAAATGCTTTTAAAAGGCTCTGATGATCCCAGATGAGATGCCTGATCGTCAGAGGCTTTTGTTTTATTTTAAATGCATTTTTTTGCCTTTAAAAGAAAAAAAAAGCCTTTGACAATCAGGCAACTTAGCTGGGATCGTCAGAGCCTTTTCGGCTGAAGAGGTTGTAGAAAAAATGCTTTTAAAAGGCTCTGATGATCCCAGCTGAGTAACACGATCATCAGAGGCTTTCTTTTTACTTTTAAAAGCATTTTTTCGGCCAAAGAAAAAATGCTTTTAAAAGTAAAAGGAAAAAAAAACCTCTGATGATCGTGCGGCTCAGCTGGGCATGGGGGTGGGCAGGGATTTTTGCTACTAGTTCTCTGAACCACCTGCCACCATCGCTATCGGATCAAGCGATCCGGTCCGAACCAGGAGCATTTCACCCCTCCTATAAGCCCCAATGTCTATTGATTTTCATAAATCCTAGGTAGTGCCTGCCAAGCCTTTTCCTTTATCTGAATTCAATAATTTGCCACTTGATGGTGCTGTTAAAATCCTGCTTCTCCAAAGCAACTCATGTAGCTTTGAGAAACTCAGAAGGTTTCAAACAACCAGGATTTGCATAATCGACCTAATCTCCACTTCCTTAACACACACATACCCCACCTCATCCCAATTTAAACCCTACATTGGCTAGCCATTCTACCATGAATACAGAATAACAGAGTTGGAAGGACCTTGTATGTCATCTAGTCCAACCCTTGGCTCAAGAATAGCTCAGGGCCATGAATAGCTCAGGCTGTTAGAAGCCTGTTATTAGAACACAGCAGCCTGCAATTACTGCAGGTTCAAGCCCGGCCCGAGGTTGACTCAGCCTTCCATCCTTTATAAGGTAGGTAAAATGAGGACCCAGATTGTTGGGGGGGCAATAAGCTGACTTTGTAAATATACAAATAGAATGAGACTATTGCCTTATACATTGTAAGCCACCCTGAGTCTTCGGAGAAGGGCGGGATATAAATGTAAATTTAAAAAAAAAGGAGACCTTATACCATTTCTGACAAGTGGCTGTGTAGTCTCTTCTTGTAAGCTTCCAGTGATGAAGCACCCGCAACTACTGAAGGCAAGCTGTTCCATTGATTGATTGTTCTTACCATTGTGTTTCCCCAAAAATAAGACCCGGTCTTATGTTAATTTTTGCTCCAAAAGATACATTAGGGCTTATTTTCTGGTTAGGTCTTATTTTCAGGGAAATGTGTCCATCTAGCTGGCGATCTTAACTGGGGCTTATTTTTGGGGTAGGACTTATATTACGAGCATCTGGAAAAATCATGCTAGGACTGAGCAAGATTGAGTCGTATCGGAAACACGATATCGGAAAATTTCTCCTTATTTCTAGGTTGAATCTCTCCGCGGTCAGTTTCCTTCCATTGTTCCTTGCCTAGCCTTCGCTGCTTCGGAAAATAGGTTGACCCCTGCTTTTTGGCAACCCCTCAAATATTGGAACACTGCTATCATGTCAGCCCTGGTCGTTCTTTTCATTAGACTAGACATGCCCAGTTCTTCTAAATATATAGTTTTAGCCTCCAGACCCCTTTTCATCTTTGTTGCTCTTCTCTGCACTCTTTCTAGAGTTTCAACATCTTTTTTATAGTGTGGTGACCAGAACTGGATGCGGTATTCCAAATGTGGTCTTACTAAGGCTTTATAGAGTGGTATTAGTACATGATCTTGATTCAGTCCCTCTGTTAATGCAATTTAGGATTGCATTGGCTTTTTTGGTTGCTGGCTCATATTTAATTGATTGTCCAACTGCAGCTGACAAAAGCTTTTACTAAAATTTGTTAGTTGGAAAAGGTGCCAATGTAGACTAACAATGTTCTTTCTATTCTGCTACAATAGATCTGAACTTTATCAATGGAATGCTATCAGTTTTTCTGCAAAGCAGGAGAAATTTGCAGGGATACGCAAATCTTCATTCTCTTTTAACAGATAAAGTAGAACGGCTACGCTACACAATCAAATTTTGTGGCCCATTAAGTTTGCAATTGCAACTCCTCTCCAGAATCTCTTCCTAAATTGCCACGCAGTCACTCCTCAGTTCCACCGAAACGAATAGCTGCTGTTGTTGATGATGATATTTGATGCTTAATTTTAAATTTCTGGTGTCATTTGTTCTTACTCAGGGCCTGTTTTGATGAACTTAATCACAACAATGTAGAGATGTGGTTGATTTTGGACTATTCTGCAGATTTTATTTATATCGCTGACATGTTTGTGCGGACGAGGACAGGTAAGAGTGTGTTCTGTTGTCTCTGTTGCGCGCTTGAAAATTGGTACAATGATACATATATTCCTCAACTTGTGACCACAATCGAGCCCCACATTTCTGTTGCTAAGCGAGGCAGTTATTGAATGAGCTGCATCTCATTTTACGACCTTTTCTTGCCACAATTAAGCAAATCGTTGCAGCTGTTAAATTGCAGTCATTAAGGAAATCTGGCTTTTCTCATTGACTTTGCTTATCGGAAGCAAAGGAAGTTTCCAGATAGCGATCACGTGACTCCGGGACAGTACAGCTCTCATAAATATGCAGGTGGTCCTCGACTTACAACTGTTCACTTAGTGACCGTCCCAAGTTACAACAGCACTGAAAGAAATGACTTATGACCATTTTTCAGACTTATGACCGTGGCAGCATCCCCATGGTCACATGATTTACATTCAGATTCTTGACAATTGACTCACATTTATGACGGTTGCAGTGTCCCGGGGTCATGTGACCATTTTTGCCACATTCTGACAAGCAAAGTCCATAGGGAAACCAGATTCACTTAACAACCTGGTTACTAATTTAACAACTGCAGGGATTCACTTAACAAACGTGGCCAGAAAAGTTGTATGGTGAGGCAAAACTCACTTAACACATTTTCACTTAGCAACATAAATTTTGGACTCAATTTTGGTCGTAACTTGAGGACTACCTGTAATGCCAATTGCCAAGTATTCGTGCCTTTTTTCCCTTCCTATCTAAATTCCAGTAGAACTTTCAGTTTTTGTTATTTTGTCACTGTGCACAGGAAAACCAAGAACGAGAAATAGTTTAATCATCTTTTTGTAATAACGTTCATTCTAGGCATTGGTGTTTAAATAAATTTTACCTGAGCTATTGTTTGCATATTTAATCAAACTGGTATTTCAACTGGCTAAACAGCATCTCCAAGATATAGAAATGAAACAGAGGGTCCACAGTGGTCCAAAAAAATCAAGCTGGAGATCACAATTGTGCAATCAAAACCACATCCTTCTTTTCCAGATACGACTGCATGTTTGTGGCTGCCATCTTGAGTTTTTTGTCCTCTACCTTGCAGGTATCTCTGAATGGACACATGTATCCAGAAATCAACTTTCAATAGAATAGAATAGAATAGAATAGAATAGAATAGAATAGAATAGAATAGAATAGAATAGAATAGAATAGAATAGAATAGAATAGAATAGAATAGAATTTTTTATTGGCCAAGTGTGATTGGACACACAAGGAATTTGTCCTGGTGCAGATGCTCTCAGTGTCCATAAAAGAAAAGATACCTTCATCAAGGTACAACACTTACAACACTTAATGATAGTCATAGGGTACAAATTTAACACTTAATGATACACTTAATGATAGTCATAGGCTACAAATAAGCAATCAGGAAACAATATCCGTATAAATCGTAAGGATACAAGCAATAAAGTTACAGTCATAAGTGCAAGGAGATGGATGATGAGAGCGATGAGAAGATTAATAGTAGTGCAGATTTAGTAAATAGTTTGACAGTGTTGCGCAAATTATTTGTTTAGCAGAATGATGGCGTTCAGGAAGAAACTGTTCTTGTGTCTAATTGTTCTGGTATGTAGCGCTCTATAGCGTCGTTTTGAGGGTAGGAGTTGAAACAGTTTATGTCCAGGATGTGAGGGGTCTGTAAATATTTTCACAGCAATATTCAAAAATTCAAATATTCAATATTCAATATTCAAAAATTCAATAGCACTTATGCGCTAGATATTTATCCATATACATTCAATATACCTTATGCATTTTTTGTGAATTCTATTTGAATGTGTTTATTTTTAATGTGGAACAGTTTGAGATGTATTTTATGAGGAAATTTTTAAAATTAGCTAGATCCAGAATCTCATTTCTTACCACAAAAAAAAAAGAAAAAAGAACACACAGTTTCATTCAGTGGTTAAGGCGCTGAAACTCGGAGACTAGTTTCAGTGCCTTAACCACTGGCTAAAAACTAGGAGACCGTGAGTTCTAGTCCAATCCTAAGGATGAATGCTAGCTGGGCAAGCAGTCACTCATTCTCAGCCCAAACCACTTCACACAGTTGCTGTTTTGGGGGAAATAGGAGGAGGGAGTATTAGGTATGTTGAGTATTAAAAATAAAATTAAGATAGGAACTAAATAAAAACAATAAATTTCAGATCCCCATTTTTTAATTTCTGGGGATGAATATCTTAATTATCCATAATGCTGGATAGAAATAGGAAACAGGTGGTCTTCCAAATTCCCAATTATCACAAACCAAGGCCAAATCCTAGTTTGAAAGAGGTGCTTAGTTTCTTGGTTTTGAAGTTATGGGAAAACTGTAAGCCCTGCATAAAAATATAAAAAGAACTTAGCAGTGTTTCCGCGCAATTTTATATAATGAACAATCAGATTAAGAAGTTAATTCAGAATTTTAAGTGTGATAAAGTTTCATGGAAGTTCACTGTCCTAACAAAGTGCTGTTGGAGAAAAAAGATGATAAATTTCTAAATGTTGGTTTGGTTCTTCGCATTTTAGTTTTAAGTGTGAACTGGAAAGGGTCAAAATTCTGACTACTTGCAAAAACGACGAGAGATGCCTCTAGTTATAGATAATGGTTTAATAATACATTCTGTTAACCTCTTGTCATCCGTTAAAAACAGATTTGTACAATAAAGAATTGCTTACACTTTGCTTCAGGTTACTTGGAGCAAGGCTTGTTGGTGAAAGAAAAATCTAAGCTCAAGAAAAGATACAAGCAAACATCACAATTCAAATTAGATCTGCTGTCCATCCTGCCAACTGATCTACTTTACTTCAAATTTGGACTGAATTACCCAGAAATAAGAATAAACAGATTACTTAGAATATCACGTATGTTTGAATTCTTCCAGCAAACAGAAATGAGGACAAGTTATCCAAATATCTTCAGAATCTCTAATCTTGTCATGTACATTATAATTATCATCCACTGGAATGCTTGTATATATTTCTCCCTCTCAAAAGCGATTGGCTTTGGAACAGACACGTGGGTCTATCCCAATGTTACTCATCCTGAATTTGGCAGGCTCGCTAGAAAATATGTGTATAGCCTTTACTGGTCAACACTGACTCTGACAACTATTGGTGAAACACCCCCTCCTGTTCAAGATATTGAGTATTGGTTTGTTGTTGTTGATTTCTTGGTCGGTGTATTAATCTTCGCTACTATTGTTGGTAATATTGGATCTATGATCTCTAATATGAATGCTGCCCGGGAGGAATTTCAAGCAAAGATTGATGCTATCAAGCAGTATATGCAGTTTCGTAATGTAAGCAAAGATTTAGAAAAACGAGTTATCAAGTGGTTTGATTATTTGTGGACAAATAAAAAGGCCGTAGACGAAAGAGAAGTCTTGAAATTTCTTCCAGATAAATTACGAGCAGAAATTGCTATTAATGTTCATTTGGAGACATTGAAAAAAGTCCAGATTTTTTCAGACTGTGAAGCCGGTCTGTTAGTTGAGCTGGTCTTGAAACTACAACCTCAGGTATATAGTCCAGGCGATTATATCTGCCGGAAAGGTGATATTGGGCGAGAAATGTATATTATCAAAGAAGGAAAACTGGCAGTGGTCGCTGATGATGGAATAACTCAGTTTGTGGTTCTTAGCGATGGCAGCTATTTTGGAGAGATTAGCATCCTTAACATTAAAGGTAGCAAAGCTGGAAATAGGAGGACAGCTAATATTAGAAGTCTTGGCTATTCAGATTTGTTTTGTCTGCGTAAAGATGACCTGATGGAAGCTTTAATAGAATATCCAGAGGCAAAAACTTTGTTGGAAGAGAAGGGAAAGCAAATCCTTATGAAAGATGGGCTACTGGATTTAGAGGAAGTAAACATGAAAAGAGACACGGAAAACCTGGAGCAAAAGGTTAGCCAAATAGAAGGAATGCTAGATAATTTACAAACAAGATTTGCTAAACTTTTAGCTGAATATAGTGCTGCACAGCAGAAATTAAAAATAAGGTTAAGGCAAGTGGAGACCATTGTGAAACCATCCCTAGAGTATGATTTGTCAGACTTAGAAGAACTGCAGAGAACATCTGGTCATTAAGGATTAAAAAAAACAACCTTTCAGGTGTTCATACTTGAGGATAAATTAATAAATGATGGGCAGAGTTATGTTAGATATTCCATTAGATATGGGAAACTATTCATAACAACTAGGTTTTTTTCTGGGCAGTGTTTTTTTTTAAATAAACCGTGTTTAACAGACATGTTTAAGAACTTGAATTTTGTCCCTGGAAAAAATACAAGAATGCCATCATGTACTGTGGTTCTACAAATCAGAATTTCATGATTCAATTTGGAAACGTGGAAGCTCAAGGAATTAATGAAGGATCAGTAGGTTTCATTCTAAATTTCGTCTGTATAATCCATCTAGAAAGAAACATTTTTTCCAGCTACTCAGTAGCTATTGTGGGTTTACAATTGATGGACATTGTTAAACTATTTGATCGTATTAGATTCAGGACAACTTTGTTACCATAACTATCCAGAAAACTCAAAGTAGTTTGTGTAATGTGGAAATATTTCTACAAGAAAATCCTGCACTGCTAGTAATATAATAATGATGTTTTTGCAGAATTGTGCTAGTTGTATTGACTGTAAGCTATTCATCATAAGTTGAAGTATTTGTTGGATAAACAGACACAATGTTTACTATGAGAGTTATTCTTTTTGCTTATCAGTGTTTTCAGCAAAGTATAATTTCTGTAGCAACCAGATGATACAAGTGAAATGAAGCTAGCCCTGCTGTCAAATTATAAGACTCAGTAATGGAGAAGATACCTAATTGAGGAATCCAAAATGAAGATGTAAGACAGTGATAGTCAACCTGGTCCCTACCGCCCGCTAGTGGGCATTCCAGCTTTCATGGTGGGCGGTAGGGGTTTTGTCCGATACTGAAGCACTTTCCTTTTTTTAAATTTAATTGACTTTTTAAAAAAATTTCATAGCATTATTTAAAAACATTCCCGTTAGGTTTACATAAAATTCCCTGTGACAATTTAAATTTCTGAAAATATACTATTTGTATCGCCCGCACATAAGTTTAGTTCACGTCACGTAAGTGAAACTAAATGGCACTATAATGCGACTGCAAACAAAAGAGCCTCGTCCCAGAATAGCTCGTGCATCTCCCACCACACCACCCAGCTATAACAGACAAGCAGAGCTGGTAGCCATCACCCCCACCCCAAACCCAATCCACGATGTGCGAGAGGCATGCACAGACGACAATACCCAGTGCATTACTGTGGAACCGGTGGGTGGTTAGAAAATTTTACTACTAACAGAGATAGAAAAGTGGGCGCTGGTATAAAAAGGTTGACTACCCCGGATGTAAGATATAGTACAGGCATGTAACCTTTCATAAAGATTCCCTGGAAAGGCAGAGCTTGGGTCTTGGAATAAAAAAAAAAGCTTTGATACCTATCAAAAAATAATCTGCACTAAGTGTCCCATTGCAAAGTGGCAACCAAACTTCTTTCAAATGGAGCAGTGTAAGAACATGAGATGAGAAATGCACTGCAGCCACATCAGAAAAAGGGAACAACTAGAGAACATCCACCAACAAAACAAACAGTCATGCAACTTTATCAAAACCACTCAACACCCTACAGCACAACCAACACAAGCTGTGAAAAAGATAACACTACCGTACATGAAAAACATCTCAGAAGCAGCCAACAGATTATTACAACCACACAGCATCACCGTAGCACACAAACCAGTTAAAACCCTCAAAAACATCTTAGGTTAACCAAAATATTCAATAACTCAAGAAGAAAAAAAACAGAGTCATCTACAAAATATAGTTTAATGATTGTAGCAGTCATTATGTAGGATAGGAAGGCAGAAGACCAGCACAACACATCCACAAACACCAACTAGCAGTAACAATGAAATTAATTTCACAATGTGTGGGTAGACTTGACCATGGCTTCAACTGGGAAACTGAGCAGGCCTTAACTAAGCTAATTCCTGGAAGCTTGGCGCTGAGACAAATCACAAATAGACACATAAAAGATAAACCACGTACCACTCAGAAGAGAGAATTAAAAAATGAAGAAGGGATCAAAAAGACCAGAACGCATATTCTGCAACCAACAATCAGATAAGCAGGAATTAACACCAGACAAAAGAGCAGAAAACAATATGCTCATCAAAACACTACTAAAGTGACCCCTCCCCACTTGGGCAGGGTGCTGTATATAAAAACAGGGAGCAAACTCATATTCGCTTGCACTGATGGATTTACCTAGACACAGAATATCATTGTTTTTTTATTATTCTCTTCTATTGGAATTGGGTGAAAAACCCAAAATGTTTGGCCTTGGTCTGGTCTGATCTAGCACTAAAAGTCCTAGCCTAATTTTTTGCACTCAGTGACAGGTGTAACAAGACAACACAGGTTCTCCTTGGACATAGCCATATCAGCCGTTTGGGTGGGAGGAATTTTTGAGTTAAGAATTTATGGATTCAAATGAAAAAGAAAAGGAGGAATTTTATAATTAGCTGCTGTTGCTTATAATATTTCACCCCTGTTGGCCTCCAGTGTTTGTACAACCAATTAAATGTATCATTCAGACTGTGAAATTTAATATAGCCCTGGCTTTATTAAAAAAAAATTTCTGCCAAAATTGTTGAAGAGCGGTGGAATTCAATTTTTTTTTACTACCGGTTCTATGGGCGTGGCAGGGGAAGGATACTGCAAAATCTCCATTCCTACCTCACTCCAGGGGATGGATACTACAAAATCCCCATTCCCACCCCACTCTGGGGCCAGCCAGAGGTGATATTTGCCGGTTCTCTGAATTACTCGAAATTTCCGCTACCGGTTCTCCAGAACCTGTCAGAACCTGCTGAATAGCACCCGTGGTCCCACCCTTGGGAAGTTTACTTATACGTATGAGCATTACCTGTGGTATTCCAGTAATTAGAATGCTTACAAAAGCATCACAATGCTTTTTATTTACAAAAAAGTTGACAGTCCCTCAATTTATAGACAAATAAGCCTCAATTACATTGTGGCAAAAATAGTACGCTAGATATCTTTCGCTTACAATTAAGGACTGGGTACTAGAAAAGCTTTAATCCCTGAAGAGCAATCAGGCTTTAGAACTGATAGTTCTACCATTAATAATGTCGTTTTATTAGCAAATATGCACTAAAAGTGAGGCTTCTTCACAGTTCTTACAGTTCTCAGCACAGCTTTTGATTCAATTAATAGATACACTTTGCAAGAAACTATGGCTTTGGATATGGAGACCAGACGTCGCTATTTCAGCAAGCCTTTATATAGAAAAAATCTGCTATGAATGGTGCTTTCAGTAAATTAGCACCTTAATAGGGTTAGGCAGAAATGTATTTTGGCTCCTATCCTATTTTATTGGTACATGAATGATATCCCAAGATGTCTCCAGTCAACTGATAGCACTAGCACTTAGATTTATGTACCACTTTATAGCCCTCCCTAAGTGGTTTACAGAGTCAGCATATTGCCCCTCAAAATCTGGGTCCTCGTTTTACCAATTTCAGAAGGATGGAAGGGTGAGTCAACCTCGAGCCGGTCAAGATCGAACAGCTAGCAGTTGGCAGAATTAGCCTGCACTACTGCATTCTAATAATCATAGATGAGTTTTTACCAAGGCATCTTTTGAACAGCTCAAAGCAGTGGTTAAACTGGGGAGGTTTTATAGAGTTGTGGAAAAGTTGGGCATATATTGTACAAATGGCATTGATGATATTGTCTGTATGTTACTTGAATGTTGATTATATGCTGTAAAAAGGGCTGATCAGTTAGAATATTATGTAAAATTTAGACTCTTTTGGTGACCAAGGTTAAATTGTCTAAACAGCAGGAAAACAGCTGGCCAATTTATATATAGAATAATGCAGAAAAAAATATCATCTGGTACAAATTGGGGTTAATTGTAGAGGAGATGAAATGATTGGATCTATATTAATGCTGATGACCTTTTAAATTGTGTTGCATTTCTTTGTGAGTATTTTATTGTTAGATGACATATCCCAGTTGAAAGACTAATCAACAAGTTGTTTATTTACCTAAGCCATAATAAAAGCATTCGTTTTTAAAGGTGCAAATTATTCTGTGCTGTTTTTCCATAACTGATATTTCTGTTGGAATATATCTTCATCCCCATACAGAAAGTGCTTTTGAAACCATTATCACTTTATAAAGAAACAATTTATTTTGTTTACAGATTGTCAAAAAAGAATCAAACCTCTGGCTGGTTTGCAACCAAAAGGAACATGGTGGGTTTCTAGGAAACTGAATCTGGAAAGAACAATTTAATGCAGCAGTCACCAATTGGTAGTCCTTGGACCACTGGTGGTCCGCAGAAAAATTATTATCTCTACCTTCGGGGTCTTTTTGTGTGAATCAGAGGGGGATAGAAATTCCGACTTGGGGTCTGCTTTGGCCTCCTGATGCAGGGCTTTGGGCGAAGGCTGGAGGGAAGTGGCACTGGTGGCGAAGAGCCAGAGGGTCTTGTTCCAGTGGGACTGCATCATGGCCTGGAACTGGCTGACCATCTCAGCCCTCTGACCCTCCAGGCGCCAGTACCTGGCCTTGCACTCCCGCAGGTCTTCCCTCTGCTTGAAAAGCCTATGCTCGTAGTCCTCAGTGAGGTGCTTCTACTGAGCCTTCTTCTCGGTCAGATCCAATTTGAACTGAGCTGTTTTGCCAACTCTTTCTCATGGTGGCTGCTTAGCTCCAGCAACTGCTTCCTGTTGGGGCCCTAAGGAGCCCGGGCAGGGAGGCGAGGAGTGGCTGGGAGCGGAGGTGTGAGTAGAGGCTGTCGAGGCACCCCTCAATGTGAGTAACATCAAGTTGGCCACGCCCACCCAGTCACATGACTACCTAGACACACCCACCCAGCCAGTCATTAGGCAGATCATATTAGTGGTCTGGGGGATTTAAAATTATGAATTTAGTGGTCCCTGAGGTCTGAAAGTTTGGGGGACTCCTGATTTAATGCATATTTATTTATTTATTTATTTATTTATTTATTTATTTATTTATTTTGTCATAACAATATATGTAGGTATCATACAAAAAGATTATATAATATATAAACACATATATGAGTAAATATAAGGAGGTATAAGCATATATATATATATATATATAAGAAGAAGAAAAGAAAAAACAATAGGACAGGAACGGTAGGCACGTTTGTGCGCTTATGCACGCCCCTTATGGTCCTCTTAGGAATGGGGTGAGGTCAATAGTAGAGAGTTTTTGGTTAAAACTTTTAGGATTATGGGAAGAGACCACAGTGTCAGGTAAAGTATTCCAAGCACTGATGATTCTGTTACAGAAGTCATATTTTCTGCAATCTAGATTAAAGCGGTTGACATTAAGTTTAAATCTATTGGTTGCTCTAGTATTATTGCAATTAAAGCTGAAGTAGTCTTTAACAGGAAGGACATTACAATAGATGATTCTGTGAGTTAAACTTAGGTCTTGTCGAAGGCGACGGAGTTCCAAGTTTTCTAAGCCTAGGATTTCAAGTCTGGTGGGATAAGGTATTTTGTTGTTTTCAGAGGAATGGAAAACTCTTCTTGTAAAATATTTCTGGACACGTTCAATTGTATTGATGTCAGAGATGTGGTGAGGGTTCCAAACAGGTGAGCTGTATTCTAGAATTGGTCTAGCAAATGTTTTATATGCTCTGGTTAGTAGTGTGGTGTTTTTGGAAAAGAAGCTACGCAAGATTAGGTTTACAACTCTTAGAGCTTTTTTTGCTATGTAGTTGCAGTGGGCTTTGGCACTTAGATCATTTGACATGAAAACTCCAAGGTCTTTAACGGGATGGGGGTCATCTGTAAGGTAATGTCCATCTAGTATGTACTTAGTGTTTGGGTTCTTTTTTCCTATATGTAAGACTGAGCATTTGCTGGTTGAGATTTGGAGTTGCCAAGTTTTAGACCAAGCGGTTAGATGATCAAGGTCTTTTTGAATGATAGATGTATTGTCTGTGGTGTTAAATAGTTTGACATCGTCAGCAAAGAGAACACAATTACTTGAGATATGGTCACAAAGATCATTAATGTATAGTATGAAGAGTGTTGGTCCAAGGACGCTGCCTTGAGGGACGCCACTCTTGACAGGAACAGGATTTGATAGAGCATTGCCAATTTTGACCACTTGTTGTCTGTTAGACAGAAAAGCAGATATCCATTTGTGAAGGGGTCCTGAGATGCCATAGGATTTTAGTTTTAGGAGAAGTTTATCGTGTACTACTGAGTCAAAAGCTTTGCAGAAGTCTATGTAGATTGCATCTATTGTTTTGCCTTGATCAAGATTTGTAGTCCATATGTTTTTACAGTGGAGAAGTTGTAAGTTACATGTTAATTTTTTCCGGAAACCAAATTGTTTATTGGAGAGTAGGTTGTTCGTTTCTAAGTGTGAAGTAATGAATTGGTTGATGATTGATTCCATGACTTTGCAGGTGACGCAGCACAAAGAAATCGTAATTAGTCTGTAATTTTCGACTAAGCTGGGGCCTCCTTTTTTGAAGATAGGGATTACTGTGGCTAGTGACCAAAGTTTGGGAAGGGAACTGGTAGTGAAGGCTTTATCAAAGATTATGCTTAGGGGTTCTGCTATATTAGTGGAAAGTTTTTTTAAGAAGTATGCACATAGTCCATCGGGTCCAATAGATAGCGATGGTTTTAAGTTATGAAGAGCTTTTCCAACGTTATCTTCTGTGAAATCTATATGAGTTAAGTCATCATAATCATTGCTGGTACATTTGTGGAATGTCGGATGTGTGTTATCGGAGTTAACAAAAACTGAGCCAAAGAAAATGTTGAAGAGGTTTGCTTTAACTGTTTCGTCATTGCATTCTTTGTTGTTAGAATCTTTTAGTGGTGGGATGGATCTTGAGTCTTTAAGTTTATTGTTAACAAAATTATAAAAGGCACGATTGGAATTTGTGCGCAGAAGGTTCTCTTCTTGCTTGGTGTGGTAATTTGTGCATTCAGTTTTTATTTGGTTGCATATATTTCTGTAGCGGATTTTGAAATTTGCAACATAGCCTTTTTTGTTTCTTTTCCAGAGGGATTTTTTTTTTTGATTGAAGCTTTTTTATTGATATGGGTAGTTTGCTTTTCCTGATCATGGTAGTCATTTGTGGTACATATAGTTTAATGACTCTATTGATTTCAAGTAGGAAGACTCTATAGTGGTCTTCAGCGGTTATGCAGGTTGCAAACAGATTTTGCCAGTCCAGAAATGAAAGATCGTTGTTTATAAGGTCGTAATTGGCTTTTTTGAAGTTTTAGTTGGGAATACTATTGTTATGATGATTTAAGTATGGACGTATATTGAGACGAAAATCAATCATGCAGTGGTCACTGATGGAAAAAGGTTCTTTAATTTGTAGTCCATAAATTGAATTTGGGTTGTTGCAGAAGATGAGATCAAGGCAGTTGCTGAGTCTTGTATTGTTGGTTACAAGTTGTTCGAGACCTAGGTTTGTAACAGCGTTGTATAGTGTAGTATGGATTGGGTCAGTTGAAAAATCATTAGTTATCCAGTTAATGAGAGGTAGATTTAGGTCACCCAGGAAGATGAGAGGATATGGGCAAGAGGTAGCCCATGTTAGCATTGAGGTTAGCATATTTGCATAGGTAATGTCATAGTCAGGAGCTCTGTAGCATAGTAAGAATCGAAGAGTAGTGTTACGGGATAGGTCGCATACAATAGTTTCAGGAAGAGAAAGTTAATGTGCTACTTGGATATTTTTTAGATTCAGTGACTTTTTATAAAAGATAGCCACTCCACCACCTCTTCGGTTTTCACGATCTGATCAATAGACTTGATATTCTTTGTTTGAGATAATGGAGTCAGGAAGGGATGAGTTCAGCCATGTTACACAAACAAAAATGATATCAAATGTGCCACTGTTTAATAAGAGGATAAATTCAGGTAATTTGTTAACAATGCTTCTTGCATTTATCAATTTGCATTTGAGATCTGTAGTGATTGATGTTGAAGAGATAAGGGGCGTGCATACCTAGTTTTGGATGTTAGTAGGTTGGGGGTTGTGTACAACAGATGGTTGAATAGATAGTTGGATGGTAGTTTGGCTGGTTGGATGGATGGTTGTTTGGATGGATGGTTGGGTGGTAATATATAATATAATATATAATAATATATATATATTATATTATATTATATAATTATAATTCTATAATATAATATAATATAATATAATATAATATAATATAATATAATATAATATAATATAATATAATATAATATATAATGTAATATAATATAATAATATAATATAATATAATATAATATAATATAATATAATATAATAGGTTGTATTATACATCTTAAATTTCTTCTTTAAAATGCCCTCAAAACCGTATCATTGATGTTATTGTTTGAGAGCCAATATGGTGTAGTGTTTGGGGTAGTGTGGATCCAGATTCTAATCATCACTTAGGCTTGGAAGATAGTTGAGTGACCTTGGACCAGTAACTCCCTTCCAGTCTTAAACCAGGGTCACTCTCAGAGGGAAGTGACCTGCTGGCTGCTGGCTGAGGAATTCTGGGAGTTGAAGTCCACAAGTCTTAAAGTTGCCAAGGTTGGAGACACTTGGTATGTAGGATAGTGGCTAAGGAAAAAAATATCCTTTTCAGGGGTGCTATTCAACAGGTTCTGACAGGTTCTGGAGAACCGGTAGTGGAAATTTTTAATAGTTCGGAGAACCGGCAAATACCACCCCTGGCTGGTCCCAGAGTGAGGTGGGAATGAAGATGTTGCAATATCCTTCCCCCAGGAGTGGGGAGGGAATGGGGATTTTGCAGCATCCTTCCCCTGCCACACCCACCAAGCCACACCACGCCCACCAAGCCATGCCCACAGAACCATTAATAAAAAAAATTTGAATTCCACCACTGATCCATTTCCATTCAGTTGTCTAAGAAATGTCCCTGTGGTTAATGGAATCTTCTTGACTTGGGTTTATACAACACAAAGAGAACCAATTTATTATACTGGTTTTGTGCTGTCCCACTCACTCACACACATGCATCAGTGTGGTGTCTAGAGAGTTCTGTTCATGTTCCTCAGCAATTCTCTTCACCCAGCTTCAGAACTGTTCCAAATAAAGGCAGCCACGAGCAACCTAAGATTAGTCCACCAGGCAATGGCCAAGAGTCCATAAAGTAAACAGAAAGCTGCTCCAACAAGTAAGTCCATTAAACTAATTCAAAGCCACTTGTTGTGGTCCGCCAGCAGCCTGCGGAGCTGGCAACCGAGTCGGACAGCATTGAGGCTGAGGAAGAACATGGGCCAGTCCTGGAGGTTGGGGAACGCCTGGTTGAGGGCTCTGCATCAGAAGCTGAGATGGGGCCAGAGCCATCAGGGAGTGAGGTGCAGACTCCGGAGCCTCCAGAGGCTGACAGTAGTGAGGCAGAGGAACAGGAGGAGCCTGTTCCTAATGCACGCATGAGAAGAGCTGCCAGAAGGCAAGAGCAGCTCAAGCAAAGAGGACGACTCGGGAGTAGGCCAATCATCTCTTGATCCCATAAGTCTTAAAAGACCAGCAACAGCATTTGGGCTTTGCTGGAAAACAACATTGATAGCTTCGTCTTCTTGCGTTTGTTTTGTATCAGTGTCTTCTGAACTTTTTCCAAGAAAGGCCTTTGGTGATTTGCCTAATTGGACCAAGGTTGGTGATAGGACTGAGGAATTTGTGTTGGGAGGAATTTGCTTTAATTTAGTTGAACTACGCTGAGAATGAAGTAATTCTCAGCTGTTCGAATAAAGTTTGTTTGTTTTTACGCTGACTGAGTTTCCTACTACCTACTTGGGCCTGGATCACAACACTGCCAAGCAAAGTACATCCATGAGAGCTCACTTGTCAAGAGAAGTTCAGAGTCTCAAAAGTCAAGCCGGAAGCAAGAACAAACACACAACCATAACCCAAAGACGTTCCCAGCAACACGCTTCCCTCTGCCTGTTCTGATAATTAGCTTTCCGGTGCAGCCCATCAAGACGGATGGGGCCTTCTTACGAGTAATCTGGCAGACCTCCGTTACTGTTACCTTTTCTCTGCCCTGCTTGCTTTCAATTCCACCAAAGAAGGCAGCTCCTCCTCCTCTTCATTGATCTGCAAACTGTCCCTAGCTAAAGTCTATAATTCTCTTTCTGCTGGCAGTTCGCAGTCATTAATTAAACCCCATTCCTGACGTGCCAGGAACGAGCTCATCCTTCCCCAAGCCGGCCTCCGAGGAAGAGTCAGAGGAGTCATCCAAGGGAGACATCACAGGTTTAGGCGCTATGCTAAAAAACTAGGTGACCAATGATGTCTAATCTTGCCTTGGGTAACTTTGGACCAGTCACACTCACTCAGCCCTATGAAGAAGGCAATGGCAAACCACTTTTGAAAATGTTGCCAAGGAAACTAGAGAGTAGTCTAAGGAAAAGCCAGGAGTCAACACTGAGTTGAAGGCACAAAATAAAATAAAATAAAGATACAGCACTAAACCAGGAGTTTCCAACCTTGGTCCCTTTAAGACTTGTGGACTTCAACTCCCAGAGTCCCTCAGCCAGCAAAGTTCTCAAACAAAGCTGGCTGAGGGACTCTGGGAGTTGAAGTCCACAAGTCTTAAAGGGACCAAGGTTGGAGACCCCTGCACTAAACCATACTGGCCAGATTCACATAATATATAGCTTATTTGCATAATAGCTGTATTTAGCATAAGCCACTGCTAGTTTACTTACTCAGTGATCCAACCCGAAAGCAACTAGCATCCCAGGAACAAACTAGATTTACTGAAGAGCAGCCACTTAGTACAGGATGTGGATCCTTTTTATGTAACAGTTTTTTTAAAAAAACCCTGAAGTGGACTGAAACAGGAAACATAGCTGAGCTAGCATTTTCATTTCCCCTGGAAAAATGTATTTATGTAAGGAGCTTTTTGACCTGACCTCCAATTTTGTATTTCACTCCTCTTATTTATTTTTATAGGTCATCAGAGATAAACTATCCAGATCTCACTGGAGATACTTCCTGGGTACCACCAGATGGCAATGTGTAATAAGGATGGCATTGTGCCAAGCCTATTTGATTTTGTTGGGCAGTCAGATAATCAGAGCTAGATAGTTCCTCCAATATCCAAGCCTTTATACCATGAAGAGCTTTGTACATGACAACCAAAATATTGAGTTACAACCAGATTATTTATTTATTTATTTATTTTATTTATTAATCGTATTTATATACCGCCCTATCTCCCGAAGGACTCAGGGCGGTTCACAGGCATTTAAAAACATATAAATATAAATACAGAATAAAAACAATTAAGAAACTTATTTGAAAGCCCGTTAATTAAAATATACAAATAAAACCCAATTAAAACCCATAAATTTAAAACCTAGCTCAGTCCTGCACAATTAAATAAATATGTTTTAAGCCCGCGGCGGAAGGTCCGAAGGTCCGGAAGCTGGCGGAGTCCGGGGGGAAGTTCGTTCCAAAGGGTGGGAGCCCCCACAGAGAAGGCCCTTGCCCTGGGCGTCGCCAGACGACATTGCCTTGCTGACGGCACCCTGAGGAGACCCTCTCTGTGAGAGCGCACGGGTCGGTGAGAGGTATTCGGTAGCAGTAGGCGGTCCCGTAAATAACCCGGCCCAATGCCATGGAGCGCTTTAAAGGTGGTCACCAAGACCTTGAAGCGCACCCGGAAGGCCACAGGTAGCCAGTGCAGTCTGCGCAGGATGGGTGTTATACGGGAGCCACGAGGGGCTCCATCTATCACCCGCGCAGCCGCGTTCTGGACTAACTGCAGCCTCCGGATGCCCTTCAAGGGGAGCCCCATGTAGAGAGCATTGCAGTAATCCTACTGCAATGCCTACTGGTAACCAGTAGTACTGTTAAGAGTAGCACAATGCCCACATTATTGTATTGTAGCAGCTGTGGCTTCCAAGGGGTTTTTGTGGGCAACTCTATCTAAACTATATAGAAGAGAAGAGAATTTTTACCCCAAATGCCATCACTCTGCTCAACAAATAATTCCCTCAACATTGTCAAACTATTTACTATATCTGCACTACTATTAATCTTCTAATCGTTCCCATCACCCATCTTTCAGTTATGACCGTAACTTTGTTGCTTGTATCCTTACGATTTATATTGATATTGTTTCCTGATTGCTTATTTGTACCCTATGACTATCATTAAGTGTTGTACCTTGAAGGTATCTTTTCTTTTATGTACACTGAGAGCATATGTAACAAAGACAAATTCCTTGCGTGTCCAATCATACTTGGCCAATAAAAACTTCTATTCTATTCTAAGAATTAAAAATTAAAAAGAGGGATCTGTAGGGTTTTTTCCCATTAGGTTTTTATCCTACTTGATCTCAGGTAATACTCTTTCCTTAATCATTAATTCCTTAATAAAAAATTCTATTCTATTTTTTATTGGCCAAGTGTGATTGGACACACAAGGAATTTGTCTTGGTGCATACGCTCTCAGTGTACATAAAAGAAAAGATACCTTCATCAAGAATCATAAGGTACAACACTTAATGATAGTCATAGGGTACAAATAAGCAATCAGGAAACAATATCAATATTAAGAATACAAGCAACAAGGTTATAGTCATACAGTCATAAGTGGAAGGAGATGGGTGATGGGAATGATGAGAAGATTAATAGTAGTGCAGATTCAGATTTAAGGAGCAGAATACATGATTTAACACTTCTCGTTGACTTGCTCCATGCAGAGTTATTTTCACACAAAAAAGGTAGGGCGGCATTTCTGCAATTAGGGGAACCCACAGCGGATGTAGATTGATGTGGTTTCTAGAAGCTGAAAACGATTTGATGGCATATTAAATAAATCCAGGGGTCTCCAACCTTGGCGACTTTAAGCCTGGTGGACTTCAACTCCCAGAATCCCCCAGCCAGCAAAAATAAAGCTGGCTGGGGGATTCTGGGAGTCGAAGTCCGCCAGGCTTCAAGTTGCCAAGGTTCGAGACCTCGATACTAATCCATAAATGCAGAGGGTAAATAAATAAATACTTCCTTGTTTCTCCCCATATATATGTTTATATATTATATAATCTCTTTGTGTGATGCTTGTGTATATTGTTATGACAAAATTAAATAAATAAATAAATAAATAACCGCTTCTTCCCCTTTTTTGTATTAATGTTTGCATCTGAACCGATTTGGGAGCCTTTAACCAATGCATTGCAATAGATGCGGAAGACGTGACACTGACGATTTTTTTTTTCTATCCGAATTGATTTGCACATAAACATAAACATAAAAGGACAGCGATCAGAAAAGCATAGACACGCTCCCACCGCGGAAAGACCGGCACGGCCGCGCTACTTCCGGCGGCTTCGGCTGGCTTCGATCAGCGAAGCCCCGCCCTTTGGCCGCTTCACTCTCCTTTCATGGCGGCGCTTCCTGTTCTTCGGCCGGCATTCGGCGCAAGGGGTAGCTGGGAATCGTAGTTTTAAGTCCTGCCGATGGCCGCTTTCCTCGCCTCTTTCATGGCGGCGCTTCCGGTTCTTCGGCAGGCATTCGGCGCAAGGGGTAGCTGGGAATCGTAGTTTGAGTCCCGCCCATGGCCGCTTCCCTCGCCTTTTTCATGGCGGCGTTTCCGGTTCTTCGGCCGGCATTCGGCGCAAGGGGTGGCTGGGAATCGTAGTTTGAGCCGCCGAACCGGCTGGAGCGGGAGCCGAAGGTGTTACGTCGCTTTCTCCGCGGCTCGCACTGGCGGAAGAGCGGCCGGAGGAGCAGGAGCGGCGGCCGGAGGAAGCCACTAAGCGGAGGGATGGAAGCCGCTGCTTGGCGCCAGGGAGGGCGCGGGAGAGGCAGGGGCCGGGCTGCAACCGGCGGGGTCTCTTTGGGGAACGGACCCGGCGGGCGGGGAAAGGCGAGAGGAGCGGGAGGGTTGCCGGCCAGCGCAGGGGGAGCCCATGGTGAGTATCCCGCCCTGCTGTGCCGCAAAGGAGAATGGCGGGGCGGGGAGGGGGCGCTTCATCTTTGGCCAGATGGGAAGCTTTCTGGAGCCGCCACTATCCGAAAGGTGATAATTGGGGAGGGGGAGGAACCATGGCTTCCTGCTCACCTGGAGCCCTCCACCTTTGTGGGGGTCCCAGGGTGATGGGATGAAATCTGATTTTTTTGCTACCGGTTCGGTGGGTGGGTGGGGCTTGGTGGGCGTGGCTTGGTGGGTCATGTGACTGGGTGGGCGTAGCTATGCAACCAAGTGACGGAGGGGGGGGAAATCAAAAGACAAGAAACTTTACTGACAATGTCCTGCTGGAGCAGGGTTGGACTAGATCAGGGGTCTCCAACCTTGGGCCACTTTAAGCCTGGTGGACTTCAACTCCCAGAGGGGGGATTCTGGGAGTTGAAGTCTGCCAGGCTTAAAGTGGCCAAGGTTGGAGATCCCTGGACTAGATGACCTCCAGATGCCTTCCAGCCCTGGATTATCCTCTGAATCTGCGTCTAGTGCCAGGTTTGTACTCCTTCCTTCCTCTCCTCCTCCTTTCCTTCCTCCCTCCCTCCCTCCTTTCTTTCTTTCTCTCTCTCTCTCTCAAAAATGAACCCCCCACCCCCACCCCTTTTTTGGCTAGCAGGCTTCAGCGAAGCCTGCTGGGAGCAAAAATGGGGGGGGGGGGAACCCTCATTTTTTGTCTAGCAAGCTTCAGGGAAGCCTGCTGGAGCAAAAATGGACACCCCTCCCCCCCGTTTTTTGGCTTGCAGACTTCAGGGAAGCCTGCTGGGAGCAAAAATGGACTCAGCCCCCCCCCCCCCACACCTCTGTTTTCTGGCTAGCACCCAGCTGAGCTGCACAATCATCAGAGGCTCTTTTTTTTTTAACTTTTAAAAGCATTTTTTCCACCCAAGAAAAAATGCTTTTAAAAGTAAAAAACAAAACTCTGATGATCGCATGGCTCAGCTGGGCATAGGGTGGGGGGCAGGGATTTTTGCTACCGGTTCTTCGAATTTTTCTGCAGCGACTTGTCCCTTGGCGAGTTGGCTGTGCTGCATTGGCCGTGGTGAGTTTGCTGTGGAATAGAATAGAACAGAACAGAACAGAACTCTTTATTGGCCAAGTGTGATTGGACACACAAGGAATTTATCTTTGTTCCCATGCTCTCAGTGTACATAAAAAGACAAGATACTTTGGTCAAGAATCCTAAGGCACAACAGTTAATGATAGTCATAGGGTACAAATAAACAACCGAATCATACTAGGAAACAATCAATATAAATCGTAAGGATACAAGCAACCAAGTTACAGTCATGCAGTCATAAGTGGGAGGAGATGGGTGATAGGAACGATGAGAAGGCTAATAGTAATAGTTTTAAGCCTGGAGGACTTCAATTCCCAGAATTCCCCAGCCAGTGCTGGCTGGGGGATTCTGGGAGTTGAAATCCTCCAGGCTTAAAGTTGCCAAGGTTGGTGACCCCTGGTTTAGAACATCCACTGCTAAGTGAAACAGACATTAAAAGAAGCACATCCAATTTTATAACCTTTTTGTTGCAGTCATTAAGCAGGTCAACAAATGAAGTGGTTCCCCCTGCCTGGAGGGTCGTAAATAGTGATCACATTATCTTGGGACACTGCAACCGTCATTAATACATACATGTGACTTTGACACGGCAAGGGTTGTAAATGTGAGGACTAGTCACTTTTTTCAGCCGTAACTTTGAACAATTGTTCAACACATTTAATACATTTCACTTTGAACAATTGTTAAGCAGTTTGGTTTAAGTCGAAGGCTATCTATGCTTCTCAATTGCTTAACGGTCTTTGGAATTTCAGTAGCTTCCAGTTTTCATTCTCGTCCTTCCAGGGATATAGAAATGGAAAAGAAACTTGCTAGGGATCCAATTTTGCATCCGCACATGGTAGTTATGGAAACGAGCAACGCATTCCTCTTCCTTAGCTTAAAGTCTTAGCATTGATCATATACACAAGCCTTGATAAAGCCACATTTGGAATACCGCATCCAGTTTTAGTCACCACGATGTGGAAAACATGTCAAAACTCTGGAAAGACTTCAGAGAAGACCAACAAAGACGATTAGGGGACTGGAGATCCAATGAACAGTTGCTAGAATTGGGTATGTCTAGTTTAATAAAAAGAAGGACTAGGGGAGACATGATAGCAGTGTTCCAATATCTCAGGGGTTGCCCCAAAGAAGAGGGAGTTTCTCCAAAACACCTGAGGGCAGGAGAAGCAGCAACGGGTGACAAACTAATCAAGGAGTGAAGGAAGCTTAGAACTAAGCTAAATTCTAACATGTTAATGGAATATTTGTGGATATTAATATAACTGAAATTGGATTCTCAAAAGGCACAGAAACATTCATAAAGGAAGAGAAAAATTACTTGAAACAGGTTACAAAGTAATAGCTGGGTACGTGTACATCTTGGGCAAAACAGCAGAGTTCTAATTTGTATTACTTAAATATTGTAGCTTACTTTCCTTTGTCATCAGGAAGTTTATAGTTTGATTCTTATAATGGGCAAGCCATGATTCCTGTTCTATTTTCTCCAAAATATGTCAAGAAAAGAAAGCCAGGAGGTTGAAGAAAGAATTTCCCTGTTTCTTTAGAATGAATGAATTTATTTATTTTTTATTGGCCAAGTGTGATTGGACACATAAGGAATTTGTCTTGATGCATCTGCTCTCAGTGTACATAAAAGAAAAGATAGGCTCATCAAGGTACAAAACTTACAACACTTAATGATAGTCATAGGCTACAAATAAGCAATCAGGAAACTATCAGTATAAATCGTAAGGATACAAACAACAAAATTACAGTCATAAGTGGGAGGAGATGGGTGATAGGAATGATGAGAAGATTAATAGTAGTGTAGATTTAGTAAATAGTTTGACAGTGTTGAGGGAATTATTTGTTTAGCAGAATGATGGTGTTTGGGGAAAAACTGTTCTTGTGTCAAGTTCTGGTGTGCAATGCTCTGTAGCATCGTTTTGAGGGTAAGAGTTAAAACAGTTTATGTCCAGGGTGTGAGGGGTCTGTAAATATTTTCACGGCCCTCTTTTTGACTCGTGCAGTATACAGGTCCTCTATGGATGGCAGGTTGGTAGCAGTTCTAATTATCCTCTGAAGTCTGTGTCTGTCTTGTTGGGTTGCAGAACCAAACCAGATAGTTATGCTCCAAATTAGCCTTTCTTGAAAAAAAGAGTTTCATGCGTTTTTGTATTAATGCTTAGATAAAATGTTTGATTCAAGCTATCATTGACTGACCTTCTTCAGATCTGCTTTCATCTGAAAGATTATATTGAAAAGATTATTTATTTTAGAATTTTGGGTGCTATTAGTGAAGTACAGTAAGAAATAGGAAATCTAACCATAAGGCAAGAGTAACCTTAATTTTCCTGGTCGTACATGCTTGAAGATAATTGAGATTATAGTATCTGGAGAAAAGCTCACATCAAAAACTCTTTTTAAAGTGTCTGATCTTTATATAGATTTATTATAGGTAAATATTTACACAGAACTTCAATTTATTGAGCTTAATGTTGAAAAACTAGGGTCTGGATTCATAGTTCATGCTAAACCGTTACGTGGGTTGTTTGGTTTGGCCGGAGTATACTTAGATACAATGTTAATGTGATTTATTCAACATTGTAGTTGAACAAACCATTCCTTGTTTCAGGTTCTCCTAATGTGTAATTTTATTATTTTAACAGAACTTGCATCACAGAAAAAGTTCGACGAAATTAAGAAGGCTAATCAAGCTGCAGTTAAGAGACTTGTTGAAAATCAATTTAGTTCCTCATCCGATGATGAAGGTGATGATGAAGAAGAAGAAATTGAAGGAAAGCACGGACAAATCTTGGCCAAAACGTTTACAAAATATACTAATCAGACTGGTAAGTTTTTCTATATTGTTTTCCCAGCTTTTCATTTCAAAGAAAAACATAGCATTACATTAAAAATATTGCTTAGAGATTAATTTCCATCTTTGCGATAGAATATTACTTTGCTACATTTGGAAAGCTGCTGCTCGTGTTCACGTAACTTGGTAAGCTAAACATATTATGTCAACCTTTGCTCGTGTGTTTTGGAAAAAGTATGTAAAATCTCAGGATAATTTGCTTCCTCAAGGTGCTAACTTGTGGTTGCTGTTCCTGCCAGTGAAATTGAAATTTACCCTTCAGGATACGGATCTGAGGAAGTGAATGATGATTACTCAAAAGGGTTTATAAGTATTTGAGGCCCAAAGGGGCTACAAAAATCATTGCCAAAAATTGGCCTTCATTGTTTCACAGGCAAAATGTGTGCAGTACTATCCTAGGAGTGATTGCCAGACAAAAAATTCCCCTCAAAGCAAGTGTACTGTACTTGTACCTGGAAAGATTACAAACAACCTCAGGGTAAAAGCAAAGGATCTGCAAGTCGCTCTTGCAAAGTTAGACATTAGTGTTTAAAATTCTTACATTATGAAATTATTGAATACAAGGTGTATGCATGAAAGGGTATGAGGGAGGCAGCAGAGGTGGGTTTCACAAAATTTTACCACCGGTTTGCCGCGCACCAAAAATGTGAGCGCGCGCACCTTCCGCACATGCGCCCGGCTTTCCGCGCATGTGTTTTGTTCACGCGCACATCTTGCACGCATGTGCACATCTTAGAAAACGTGGCTAAATAGGATGGCAAGATGACTCGGGGCGTGACACAAAGGCAAGACAGCCAGTGAACCGATATGAGTCCCTTTATTATCACCAACTGTGTCCCCGATGTCCCTTTCAACTCTCCAGCCTGGAGAGAGCTCTTCCACCAACCTGTAATAGTTTTTGGCTGGCAATACTACAGTTCCAAACGTTGTAAGCAGAAAACTTCTAACAAAAAATCCAACAAGGCAAGACAAGTAATTAATCCGGCAGGGCAAGCAAAATAAGGAATTCCACAGGTAAAGTAGCACGGCAATAAATCAAGCCAGTTGGGAGGATGCCAGGATTCAAAGAAACACCAGATAAACTCAGCATTTGTTCCCGACAACCGCCCCTCCCATTTGCCTTTCCTTTTAAACTCCAGCAGCATCTGTGCCTTGTAAAGAGGATCGGGTCCCTTTCTTCCCTCGTAAGCCACACAACTCACGTTGCTCTTTTCTCCGTTCCTCCCTGTGCTGCCTAGGATGAGGAGGGGGTGGGCCTTGGTCTTCATCTGAACCCCCTCTCCCTTGTTCTACCTCTCTCCTGCTCTGCCCAGCCTGACTTGGCACTTTTCCCAGTTTCTTCCACAGCCAACGGATCCACACTCTCACTCTCTGTCATCTGTTCCTCTTCCCCTTCAGATTCAGACTCCAATAGGGGCATGACACCGCAGGTTGCCACTACCGGTTCAACCAAACTGGCTTAATACCACCACTGGGAGGCAGCCACTGTTCCCTGGAATAATTGCCATCCCTCTCAGGTTTGCTAGTTATCATTTAGATAATCCAGATAGTTTTTAGAATACAACACTACATTTTTATAAAAGACTCTCCTCTCCGCGAAGCATGGTGATTAAAATAAACTGAGGCTGCTTGCTAGCCTACAAATATGGATGGCTCTTCTTCTTTGAGGGAACATTATATCTAGATTGTACCAGCAAGTTCTGTGAGGGAATGTCCAGGGACTTGTCTACGAAGTGAAGCTTAAACGAATACACGTTGTAAGAATGATCACACAGTGATTACAAACAAGTAAACTCTATAATCGAACGGCTGGAGCAAGAGAAATTTCACTTTTTGGAATGCCTGAACTTTCCCCAATTGAAAGGTGGTATGACTTGAAGCAAGGCCACGCAAAATAGCTTTGAAATATTAATGAATTTAAACAGTTCCACAAAGAGGACATTCTGTAGAATTGATTAGAACGAAGGTGAAAGGAAATATTTCACACTTAGTGTGATAGAGGCTTCAAAAGAACATAAGTGGTTTTGAGATTCTACACTTTCTAGCCCATGGAGGCCGAAGCTAGAAATGACCAGCATGGAACTCTAAAAGGACATATTGGTTACCCATCTGCCTTTATACGCTAGCATAATAAAAAATTTATTACGATCTTTTTCTATTCAAAGATGGAGATGCAAGTGAATTGGAGCGTACAAAGCAGTATATGAATGACGCCTTTCAATCTGGGGCACTGACGTGTCTGATTTGCATTGCTTCAATTAAGAGAAACCAAGCGGTAAGTATCTTACATTGCTGTGTTATCTTTTTCCCCAATCTGTATTCACTAATCTCTTGAAATAATCTTGGCTTCCAAAATGGATCAGGATGCTTATTTGAGAGTTCCCCTGTGGAATCTCCAACTGGTGGTATTCCAGGGGTGAAATCCAGCAGGTTCTGACAGGTTCTGGAAAACTGGTAGCGGAAATTTTGAGTAGTTCAGAGAACCGGAAAATACCACCTCTGGCTAGTCCCAGAGTGGGGAGGGAATGGAGATTTTGCAATATCCTTCCCCCAGGAGTGGGGTGGGAATGGAAATTTTGCAGTATCCTTCCCCTGCCACGCCCACAGAACCAGTAGTAAAATATTTGAATTTCACCATTGGTGTATTCCACGTCTCCTTTTCTGTGGTGGGTAATTGAATCAACCTGAGTGAAAAGATTTCCTTATTAAGTTTATACAAACAGTTCAAATTACTAAATTTATAAACACCTAACATCGTTAAGACTTAAATAAAAATTAAAACCAGTGGCATAGGGTAGGATCTTGTCTCTTACCTCATCAACCATTTTTAGCAAAGCGCTCCCTCAGCGATGCTCCAAGCTAAGTGGCAAAACCAGGTTTTAAATCCTTTCCAGAGGGCAGAAGGGTTGGGGAGACGAGATATCCAGTGGTAGAACGTTTCACCAGGTAGGAGCCACAGCAGAAAAGGCCTTCTCCTTGACCCCCCATCTGCCAAAGTTCCTTGATTGATGCGGTTTGTTGCAAGTCCCTTTTGCTGGAGTGAATTGGGTGGGCCAATCCCATTGGGGCAAGATGGCACCTCAGATACCTGGACACATGCCATAAAGGCAGGGGTGAAATGCTCCCGGTTCGGACCAGATCGCCCGATCCGGTAGCGATGGTGGTGAGTGGTTCGGAGAACCGGTAGCAAAAATCGCTGCCCCCCCACCCATGCCCAGCTGAGCCACGCGATCATCAGAAGTTTTTTTTTTACTTTTAAAAGCATTTTTTCCTCGGCCAAAAAAAAATGCTTTTAAAAGTAAAAAAAAAAGCCTCTGATGATCGCACGGCTCAGCTGGGATCGTTAGAGGCTTTTAAAAGCATTTTTTCTACAATCTCTTTAGCCGAAAAGGTTTTTAAAAATGCTTTTAAAAGATGTTAAAAGATTCTTAAAAGATTTAAAAGACGATTAGGCCAATTTGCTTCCAAATCCAATTCAAGATGTTGGTTATTAATTTTAAAGCCCTTTATGCAGGGGTGATATGTAAAATTTGTTACTACCAGTTTTGTGGGCGTGGCCTGGTGGGGGGGGTAATGTGACTGGGTGGGCGTGACCAACTTTTTTTAAAAAAAACTTTTAAAAGCATTTTTTTTACAACCGCTTCAGCCAAAGAGGTTGTAAAAAAATGCTTTTAAAAACCTCTGACGATCCCAGCTGAGCCGCGCGATCATTGGAGGCTTTTTTTTTTTTTTACTTTTAAAAGCATTTTTTCGGCCGAAGAAAAATTGCTTTTAAAAGTTAAAAAAAAAAAAAAGGCTTTTGCTACCGGTTCTCCGAACCACCCACCGCCATTGCTACCAGATCGGGCGATCCAGTCTGAACCGGGAGCATTTCACTCCTGAAGCAGCCATATATGTCAGCTGGTTGCCAAGTGACCAAAATGTGACCATGTGACTGCGGAGGGCAGTGGCTGTCAGAACTTGACAGTAAGTATCTTTTGTGGGGTCCATTGCCAAGCTACCAGTTGTAAGTTGGTCTACCTGTAGCGGGGGTATTTGGCTTTGTGTTTTAAAATACCTCATTGAACACAAGTGGAGATAGAAACGTTTGGGGAAAAATAAAGTAAGAAAGTTAACTGTTATTAATTAATGGCTAAGACATCTCTAAGGGACGCGGTGGCTCATGTGGCTAAGATGCTGAGCTTGTCGATTGAAAGGTTAGCAGTTCGAATCCCTAGTGCCGCGTAACGGGGTGAGCTCCCATTACTTGTCCCAGCTTCTGCCAACTTAGCAGTTCGAAAGCAGGTAAAAAAATGCAAGTAGAAAAATAGGGATCACCTTTGGTGGGAAGGGAACAGTGTTCCGTGCACCTTTGGCGTTGAGTCATGCCGGCCACATGACCATGGAGACGTCTTCGGACAGCGCTGGCTCTTCGGCTTTGAAATGGAGATGAGCACCGCCCCCTAGATTCGGGAACAACTAGCACATATGTGCGAGGGGAACCTTTACCTTTACCTTTTAAGACATCTCTGGCCACAAAATGCTATGTTTTCAGAAGATGAAGATGAGCAAAGTTAATATAGTGGCTGCCCCAGCCAGTTAGACAACCAGGTATTTCACATCGGACAGAAGCACAACCTTTTCTTAGTTATATTATTTTTAAATAATTGTTTACGGTTTACATCAACACATTGCCAAGAAGGACTTCTAACCATATCCTTGTTTTTCTTCCAAGGTCTGGAGTTGCTCTGGATGTTTCTGCATATTTCACATGCCGTGCCTACAAAAGTGGGCGAAGGATAGCCTTTTCTTAGTATCTTCTCCTCTGACAGATGATGATTTTGGAAAGAAAGATTATCCATGGCCATGGTAAGCTTTTAAGATTTTGTTCTGAAAGGTGGTCTATGCATCGGGGAATGGGGAGGGGGAAATGGAGCAATAGCTTTGAAAATAAAGAAAAGATGTAGCCAGGAGCCTATACCGTAAATGCTGCAATTTCAGTGTAAAAGCTCCATAGCTGATAAATGTTACATTTATTTTGAAGTTTATTTAGCTAATCTAGCACATCTTGGATATCGTACAAGTTAAGAATATGACCACTGTGATATATTCACCGGGACCAATTCATCCAAAATTGTGCACAACCTTTGCTTTCCATTCAGGATTGTTGGACCTTGAAAATATTTATACCCGTATGTTTCGGGCTATAAGATGCACCGGAGTATAAGATGCACCAAGATTTTGAAGAGGTAAACAAGGGGAAAAAAAGCTTTTGCCCTCCCCAGCCTCCAGGAGCACTCTGCAGGCCCCCCAAAGCCTCTGCAGATCCCGTTTTTGTGAAAAACGGGGCTGTTTTTGGCGAAAACGGGACGCGCAGGGTGGGGCTTCGGGAGGCTAAAAATGGCTGTATTTGGTGTATAAGATGCACCGGTATTTCCACCCTCTTTTAGCGGGGAAAAGGGTGCATTTTGTAAAGTTTTTTTGTTTTTTACACACAAACAACAACATATAATGCATCTTTTCTGAACAGAATATCAGCCAGGTTACATGTTCATACCAAATTTAGTTCTCCTCCACCACATCTTACATGCTTTCATCAATGCATTTATAATATATAATATATTTTAAATATATTTTTATTTTCCTTTTTTCATTTCTCTTTATAAACCTAATCTTACCCTTCACCCCAAATTTTAGTCTTTTATCTAATTTTCCTTCTTTTCCCCCCTCCCTTTTCTACTCCCATTTATATTAAACCCTTATATTCCCATTTAATATTTGTATTCTTTTATATCTTCTACTTATCCAACATCAACATCAATCCCGTCTTTACAATTCATTGACAATTCATATACTATTAACCATTCTCAAAAAAAAGAAAAGAAAAAGCAAGAAAACACTCAGTTTTTCTTTATAATATCATCTCTAGAATATCATCAATAAAATCCATAATAACCTTCAAACATTTTTTCTCATTTTAAATTCCATTATCAATATTTTAATATATTGCCAACTCTTTTTTATGCTCTCAATTTCATTGATACTTCAACCCGTATGTGTTTCAGTCCTTTTTTATTTTCCTCCTTTTTCTCTTCCTCCTCTTTTTTTCTTTTTTTCTCTTAAAATTCTCTACTCTCTTTGCCTGTCCTGTATTTCCATCGATTCTCCTTCTCCCCTCTTCCCCCGTTTTTATCTTTTCTCTATTAATCCCAAAGTGATCCTTTAACTTTGTATTTTTTTTTCTTCCCTTCTTTCTCTCCTCGTCTCTTCCTGTTGTGTCTTGCCCGCTCTCACCGCAGCCGGGGTCTTCTTATCTGCTTCCGAACGCTGAGGAATGTCCTAGTATGCCTCCCGGCCCCAGCCCTGGCTCCATGCCCAGACAGGCTGAGGAGGAGGGGGCACCTCCCGGCCCCAGCCCTAGCTCCATGCCCAGATAGGCTGCAGAGGAGGGAGCATCTCCCGGCCCCAGCCCTGGCTCCATGCCCAGGCAAACGGAGCAACTAGACCCCTCCCCCTCCCCCACAGCATGTGAGCCTGAGGGAGGCCAATTACCAACAGCTACCGACTGGAGTGACCCTCGCTTCAGAAGAATTGATAGGCGGCGGCGTCAGAAGGAAGGGAGGGGCAGGCCTGGATAAGTACTGAGTCATGGAGCCACACCCCATGGCCTATATAAAGGATCTGCTTTCTGGCATTCTCTGAGTCAGGCAAAGTCGAACATATCTTGCTGAAGTCACTTTCTGGTCTCCTGCCTGCCTTGAGGACTTTGGGCAGAGCTGCAGAGGCACGCCTGATTCGGATTTCCCTGACCCGGCCGTCAGCGGAGGAGTGGGACACGACACTTCCTTCCCTCCTTATTTTTGTTTGCCCTCCTTAAAAAAAGTGCATCTTATACTCCAAAAAGTACGGTATTTGGCACACAAGTAATCTGTGAGTTTCTCTGTTAGTTAGCGTTGAGTTGAATTTAGTTTACCGTTCACAGTATATCCGTCACATTTTTGGGGAAAGTGAACTTTCAGACTCTTTTGCTTCAATCCTGCTGAATATAACAAATGTAACAATGCATCTTCTCACATCATATGGATGTGAGCAGATTGAGCAGGGAGCAAATATTGCTGAATGTGACAACAAGGAGCTGCTGATTCAGTTCTACAGAGGAATTATTGAGTCTGTCATTTGCACCTCTATAACTGTCTGGTTCAGTTCTGCAACCCAACAAGAAAAACACAGACTTCAGAGGATAATTAGAACTGCAGAAAAAATAATTGCTACCAACCTGCCTTCCATTGAGGACCTGTATACTGCACGAATCAAGAAGAGGGCCGTGAAAATATTTACAGACCCCTCGCATCCTGGACATAAACTGTTTCAACTCCTACCCTCAAAACGACGCTATAGAGCACTGCACACCAGAACAACTAGACACAAGAACAGTTTTTTCCCGAAGGCCATCACTCTGCTAAACAAATAATTCCATCAACACTGTCAGACTATTTACTGAATCTGCACTACTATTAATCTTCTCATAGTTCCCATCCCCAATCTCTTTCCATTTATGACTGTATGACTGTAACTTGTTGCTGGCAATCCTTATGATTTATATTGATATATTGACCATCAATTGTGTTGTAAATGTTGTACCTTGATGAACGTATCTTTTTTATGTACACTGAGAGCATATGCACCAAGACAAATTCCTTGTGTGTCCAATCACACTTGGCCAATAAAAAAATTCTATTCTATTCTAAAAATTCTATTCAATTTTTGTTTTTCCTTTTCAGTCCAAAATGCAGGTTTGAATACAGGCGATCTGAGATTCCTACTCGATACTACTGCTATTGCGGGAAGACTGAAGATCCACCTCTCGACCCCTGGCTGGTTCCACATTCCTGTGGCCAGGTCTGTGAGAGAGATTTCAAACCTTCTTGTGGACACAGGTGTCTATTGCTTTGCCATCCAGGTATGTAATATTAAGGCAGCTGTTTGTAAGCTATTACAGATACAGAATTATACGCACCTAACGCCATCACTAAATGAGAGTTTCGAGTTTATAGTCATTTGAGGAACCATTTATCTCAAAGTGATATTGAGACCACGGTAATACATGAGATTAAAATATGAAAATTCCTCTGTAACAATTATGCAGGTTAGAATAGGATAAGATATTTATAATGAATTTTTTTTCAGCGGCGAGGTTTTCTTAAGCCTATTCTGTCAGTTTATAAAGCAGCATCTACAGTCGTGGCCAAAACCTTTTGGGAAAAGTGTATTTTCTAAAACTAATAACTAATAGCTAATTACTAATAACTATTAGCTAACTAATTAGCTAATAGCTAATAACACCACTCTGTTTTGGGAGTAATACCATAAAATTATATCTCAATGGAAAGATAATTTAATCAAGAATGCAATGCAATAACTTTTAGGAAGGATTTGCTATTAGAAGAGCAGTTACAGTATAAAGAAGAAAAGTGAAACATTTAGAAAAAATGAGATATATAAAAATTATCACCATAGAGAAAACGAGATATATAAAAATTATCACCATAGAAAAAAACGAGATATACATAAATTATCACCAGGTCAGTTAATACTTAGTTGGGTAACCTTTAGCGTGAATTACAGCCTTACAACGTCTTCCCATGGAGTGAACCAAGTCTTTTAGTTCTTCAGCTGTTAAGATGTGAAACCAAGATTGTATGATTGCTTCTATTAACTGGGTTTTACTTCTGGGTCGCGTCTGACTAACAAGTTTCTTTAGTCGGCTCCATAGATTTTCAATTGGGTGAAGGTCTGGGCTATTCCCAGGTCATTCCAGCAGTGGAATAGGATTATCTTGAAACTCCCCTCTCCTCAAAAAAAGTGGTGTTATAAGCCATCAAACCTCAAAAATACTTTTCTCAAAAGGTTTCCACAATTTTGGCCACCACTGTAGGCAGCTCAAATTAGCCTGGGAACAGGGAACAGGGAGCATCTCTCCCCCCCAAACATCTGTTCAATTGCAAACAACATCAGTCATAGCTGCCTGCTATGCTGCCTGCTGCCACCGATAGCCTCCCATTGACCTGTGCACTCCCACAGGGTGGGCCTTCTCAGGGTGCCGTCGACCAAACAATGCCGGTCGGCGGCCCCAGGGGAGAGCCTTCTGTGGCGCCACCTGCCCTTTGAATGAGCTGCCTCGGGTTGTGCTAACTCCCGCCTCCGGACCTTCAATCGTGAACTTAAGACATTATTTCACCGTATGGACTGGCCTAAGCGAAATTTTAAATGGAAATTTTAATGGGTTTTATGTCGGTCTATGACCATTTTAGTTTGATTCGCCTATAGTAATTTGGTTTTTAATTTTGTTTTAAATTTGTGTTTGTATTTTGTGTCGGTTTTAATATGGCTGTAAACCTTGAGTCCTCCGGGAGAAGGGCGGTATAAAATTGAATTATAAATAAATAAAAAATAGTTATTCAGATCATTTATAGTGACGTCAGAGGAAGGAATTTTACATCACAACGTCATTTGTAGTATGACATCACCCACAAATGACGCTAGAAGTAAAATTCCTTCCTCTGGACATCAGTTATAAATACAATAGACTTGTCTGTTATTTCCAGTGTTTTTGTGCATTAGAATTCTGTCCCGTTATGTCTGACGTGTGTTAAATTGAGGTCCCAGCTCAGGGGTGAAATGCTCCCGGTTCGGACCGGATCGGTCGATCCGATAGCAATGGCGGCGGGTGGTTCAGAGAACTGGTAGCAAAAATCCCTGTCCCCCACCCCATGCCCAGCTGAGCCACGCGATCGTCAGCACCTTTTTTCCCCCTACTTTTAAAAGCAATTTTTAAAAGGTAAAAAAGCTGAAGCCTGCTAGGCAAAAAATGGGGGGGGGGTGTAGGCAAAAAATGGGGGGGGAGTGAGGGGTTCATTTGAGAGAGAGAGAGAGAAAGAAAGAGAGAGAAAGAAAGGAGAGGAAGGAAGGAGAGGAACTTGGAACTAGACGCAGCTTCAGAGGATGATCCAGGGCTGGAAGGGACCTGGAGGTCATTTATTTATTTTATTTATTTATTTTGTCACAACATCATACAAAAAGATTATATAGTATATAAACATATATATGAGTAAATGTTAGGAGGTATAAGCATATATATATATAGGAAGAAGAAAAGAAAAACAATAGGACAGGAACGGTAGGCACGTTTGTGCGCTTATGCACGCCCCTTATGGTCCTCTTAGGAATGGGGTGAGGTCAATAGTAGAAAGTTTTTGGTTAAAGCTTTTAGGATTATGGGAAGAGACCACAGAGTCAGGTAAAGTATTCCAAGCACTGATGATTCTGTTACAAAAGTCATATTTTCTGCAATCTAGATTAAAGCGGTTGACATTAAGTATAAATCTATTGGTTGCCCTTGTATTATTGCAATTAAAGCTGAAGTAGTCTTTGACAGGAAGGACATTACAATAGATGATTCTGTGAGTTAAACTTAGGTCTTGTCGAAGGCGACGGAGTTCCAAGTTTTCTAAGCCTAGGATTTCAAGTCTGATGGGATAAGGTATTTTGTTGTTTTCAGAGGAGTGAAGAACTCTTCTTGTAAAATATTTCTGGACACGTTCAATTGTATTGATGTCAGAGATGTGGTGAGGGTTCCAAACTAGTCCAGTAGGACATTGTTAGTGAGTTTCTGATCCCGTCACATAGACACGCCCACCCAGTCACATGACACACACACCCCCACCAAGCCACGCCCACAGAACCTGTAGGAAGGAAATTTAGATTTCACCACCGTCTCAGCTGTATTAGTACGTTAACTTCTTGATTTCGTCTTTTGCTCCCTAGGTCCATGTCCACCTTGCCCAAAGATGGTCGTAATAACTTGCTACTGCAAAAAGGCCAGGGCGGTGCCGCGGAGATGCAGCATGAAAGAATGGTCGTGTCAACTGCCCTGTGGACGAAAATTGCCCTGTGGGCAGCACAACTGTGGGAACCCTTGTCATCCAGGTGCAAATTGTTCTGTTTAACGACTTCGTTTGGCGTTCTGATCCAGCTCCCTAAAACATGACGAACCCTCTGTTTTGGGAGTAATACCATAAAATTATATCTCAATGGAAAGATAATTTAATCAAGAATGCAATGCAATAACTTTTAGGAAGGATTTGCTATTAGAAGAGCAGTTACAGTATAAAGAAGAAAAGTGAAACATTTAGAAAAAATGAGATATATAAAAATTATCACCATAGAGAAAACGAGATATATAAAAATTATCACCATAGAAAAAAACGAGATATACATAAATTATCACCAGGTCAGTTAATACTTAGTTGGGTAACCTTTAGCGTGAATTACAGCCTTACAACGTCTTCCCATGGAGTGAACCAAGTCTTTTAGTTCTTCAGCTGTTAAGATGTGAAACCAAGATTGTATGATTGCTTCTATTAACTGGGTTTTACTTCTGGGTCGCGTCTGACTAACAAGTTTCTTTAGTCGGCTCCATAGATTTTCAATTGGGTGAAGGTCTGGGCTATTCCCAGGTCATTCCAGCAGTGGAATAGGATTATCTTGAAACTCCCCTCTCCTCAAAAAAAGTGGTGTTATAAGCCATCAAACCTCAAAAATACTTTTCTCAAAAGGTTTCCACAATTTTGGCCACCACTGTAGGCAGCTCAAATTAGCCTGGGAACAGGGAACAGGGAGCATCTCTCCCTCCCAAACATCTGTTCAATTGCAAACAACATCAGTCATAGCTGCCTGCTATGCTGCCTGCTGCCACCGATAGCCTCCCATTGACCTGTGCACTCCCACAGGGTGGGCCTTCTCAGGGTGCCGTCGACCAAACAATGCCGGTCGGCGGCCCCCAGGGGGAGAGCCTTCTCTGTGGCGTCACCTGCCCTTTGGAATGAGCTGCCTCCGGGGTTGTGCCAACTCCCCGGCCTCCGGACCTTCAATCGTGAACTTAAGACATTATTTCACCGTGCGGGACTGGCCTAAGCGAAATTTTTAAATGGAAATTTTAATGGGTTTTATGTCGGTCTATGACCATTTTAGTTTGATTCGGCCTATAGTAATTTGGTTTTTAATTTTGTTTTTAAATTTGTGTTTGTATTTTGTGTCGGTTTTAATATGGCTGTAAACCGCCCCGAGTCCTCCGGGAGAAGGGCGGTATAAAAATTGAATTATAAATAAATAAAAAAAATAGCTATTCAGATCATTTATAAGTGACGTCCAGAGGAAGGAATTTTACATCACAACGTCATTTGTAGTATGACATCACCCACAAATGACGTTGTGAAGTAAAATTCCTTCCTCTGGACATCAGTTATAAATACAATAGACTTGTCTGTTATTTCCAGTGTTTTTGTGCATTAGAATTCTGTCCCGTTATGTCTGACGTGTGTTAAATTGAGGTCCCAGCTCAGGGGTGAAATGCTCCCGGTTCGGACCGGATCGGTCGATCCGATAGCAATGGCGGCGGGTGGTTCAGAGAACTGGTAGCAAAAATCCCTGTCCCCCACCCCATGCCCAGCTGAGCCACGCGATCGTCAGCACCTTTTTTCCCCCTACTTTTAAAAGCAATTTTTAAAAGGTAAAAAAGCTGAAGCCTGCTAGGCAAAAAATGGGGGGGTGTAGGCAAAAAATGGGGGGGGAGTGAGGGGTTCATTTGAGAGAGAGAGAGAGAAAGAAAGAGAGAGAAAGAAAGGAGAGGAAGGAAGGAGAGGAACTTGGAACTAGACGCAGCTTCAGAGGATGATCCAGGGCTGGAAGGGACCTGGAGGTCATTTATTTATTTTATTTATTTATTTTGTCACAACATCATACAAAAAGATTATATAGTATATAAACATATATATGAGTAAATGTTAGGAGGTATAAGCATATATATATAGGAAGAAGAAAAGAAAAACAATAGGACAGGAACGGTAGGCACGTTTGTGCGCTTATGCACGCCCCTTATGGTCCTCTTAGGAATGGGGTGAGGTCAATAGTAGAAAGTTTTTGGTTAAAGCTTTTAGGATTATGGGAAGAGACCACAGAGTCAGGTAAAGTATTCCAAGCACTGATGATTCTGTTACAGAAGTCATATTTTCTGCAATCTAGATTAAAGCGGTTGACATTAAGTTTAAATCTATTGGTTGCCCTTGTATTATTGCAATTAAAGCTGAAGTAGTCTTTGACAGGAAGGACATTACAATAGATGATTCTGTGAGTTAAACTTAGGTCTTGTCGAAGGCGACGGAGTTCCAAGTTTTCTAAGCCTAGGATTTCAAGTCTGATGGGATAAGGTATTTTGTTGTTTTCAGAGGAATGGAGAACTCTTCTTGTAAAATATTTCTGGACACGTTCAATTGTATTGATGTCAGAGATGTGGTGAGGGTTCCAAACTAGTCCAGTAGGACATTGTTAGTGAGTTTCTGATCCCGTCACATAGACACGCCCACCCAGTCACATGACACACACACCCCCACCAAGCCACGCCCACAGAACCTGTAGGAAGGAAATTTAGATTTCACCACCGTCTCAGCTGTATTAGTACGTTAACTTCTTGATTTCGTCTTTTGCTCCCTAGGTCCATGTCCACCTTGCCCAAAGATGGTCGTAATAACTTGCTACTGCAAAAAGGCCAGGGCGGTGCCGCGGAGATGCAGCATGAAAGAATGGTCGTGTCAACTGCCCTGTGGACGAAAATTGCCCTGTGGGCAGCACAACTGTGGGAACCCTTGTCATCCAGGTGCAAATTGTTCTGTTTAACGACTTCGTTTGGCGTTCTGATCCAGCTCCCTAAAACATGACGAACCCTCTGTAGTTGAAGCAATGGTTCCTTTATTAGGAGCGCCAGCAGCCCCGGCAAAAAGTTTCTCTCTCACATCAGGCTAATAAATCTATCTGGCAGGGAGACGAATAGTTGTCTGCTACATCTATTCATCTCCGCCCGCTGCCTTTTATACCCAGAACTTGGGTGGGGCTTCGCTAGCAGGGATGGCTCTTCCGTCCCAAGGACCGGCCCATAGATTTCCACTGCTCTCCTCTCCTCTGCCTTCTGAGCATCCGCACGTCAGGCACCCAGCTGTTTCTCCTCTTCCTCATCAGCCACCTCCAGACCTGGGGGCTGTTGACTCTCCATCTGAGGGCTGACAGACGGCCCAGGCTCTGCCTCTGTCTCTCTCTCTCTGACAGCTCCAGTCCCTCTTCCCCCTCGGAGCTCTCAGGTTACCTTGATGCTGACCCTGACTCCCACGCCGCCTCCTCATCTGATTCAGCTGTTGGAGGGGCTGGCGGCCGACAAGCCACAACACTTGAATAATTTATTTATTTATTTATTATTTATTTTATTAAATTTTTATACCGCCCTTCTCCCGAAGGACTCAGGGCGGTGTACAGCCAAAGATAAAACACGAAATATATACAATTAAAACATTTAAAACCTAGCAAATTA
Organism: Ahaetulla prasina; assembly: GCF_028640845.1. Lineage (NCBI taxonomy): Eukaryota > Metazoa > Chordata > Lepidosauria > Squamata > Colubridae > Ahaetulla > Ahaetulla prasina. Next base: position 80,997,049 of record NC_080546.1, on the reverse strand, counting down.
CAAAAAGGCTGATAATTAAAAATTTAGTTTTAAAATTTTAGAACTATTAATAAAACCCCGAATTAAAATTTAACACTATTATGCCAGTCCCGCTTGAATAAATAGGTGTGTTTTTAGCTCACGACGGAAGGTCCGAAGATCAGGCACTTGACGTAAGCCAGGAGGAAGTTCGTTCCAGAGCGTCGATGCCCCCACAGAGAAGGCCCTACTCCTGGGGGCCGCCAGCCAGCACTGTTTGGCGGACGGCACCCTAAGGAGACCCTCTCTGTGAGAGCGTACGGGTCGGTGGGAGGCATAATTCCTCATTCTATTACATTATGGTTCTTTTGTCACTATGGGTTCTGAATAGAATTGATGGCTCACAAATCAGAGGAATAAAACTTCTCTGTTAACTATTAATGAGGTTTTCCCTTTTCCCCTACCCACCTCAACAGGCATATATTTAAAATACTCTCTTTCTGTGCTGGTTTCTGATCGTTAGTTTCATCTCACTTTTAGGAGATTGCCAATCATGTCCAAGAGTCAGTAAACAAAGTTGTGTCTGTGGTAAACAAATAGCAGAAAGGCAGTGTGCAAGCCCTTTATGGCAATGTGATGAGGTAAGTTTCCTTACAAACAGCAGATTTGTTTACAGTATTATTAACTATCATAACAACTCCCAATACTTCATTGTCCAGAAGAAAAAAATGTGGGTTAAGATTAAGAGCAGGGGTTTTAAGATTGAAACAGGAAAAAATAATTCTTTCAGTTCAGATATTCAGGATCTCAGTATGACAACTGCAGTGTAGCTTGCTGACACATATGTGCAGTGTTAGAAGCCTGTTATTAGAACACAGTAGCCTGCAATTACTGCAGGTTCAAGCCCGGCCCGAGGTTGACTCAGCCTTCCATCCTTTATAAGGTAGGTAAAATGAGGACCCAGATTGTTGGGGGGGCAATAAGTTGACTTTGTAAAATATACAAATAGAATGAGACTATTGCCTTATACACTGTAAGCCGCCCTGAGTCTTCGGAGAAGGGCGGGATATAAATGTAAATAAAAAAAATTAAAAAAAAATATATGTCAAATTCAGCATAGAGTTGGAAGGGATTAATTTCCATCCCTTTTTTCTAGTCTTGCCTTCTGGAAAATAAGTTGATTCCCTCTTCTTTGTGGCAGCCCCTCAAATACTAAAATACTGTTAGCATGTCGCCCCTAGTCCTTTTTTTCTCTAGACCAGCCATACCTAAATCCTGCAACCTGTTGTGACCCAGACCCAATTAGGTAGTAATAAACTTAGTCTGTGGAAAAACAAACTTTATTCGAACAGCTGGGAATTACTTCATTCCCAGCGTCGTTCAACTAAAAGTAAAACAAATGCCTCCCAACACAAATTCCTCAGTTATCTCACAAACCTTAGTCCAATTAGGCAAATGTCCAGAAGCCACAAAAACAAAGATGGAGATAAAGCAGAAGACGGAGCAGAAGACGCAGCTACAACGTTGTTTTCCGGCAAAGCTGAAACATTGGTGCTGGTCTGTTTTAAGCCCTATGGAAGGGGCCAATCATCTCTTGGCTTTACTCCCGAGTTGTCCTCTCTGCTTGAGCTGCTCTTGCCTTCTGGCAGCTCTTCCGATGCGTGCATTAGGAACAGGCTCCTCCTGTTCCTCTGCCTTACTACTATAAGTCTCTGGAGGCTCTGGAGTCCGCACCTCACTTCCCGATGGCCCTGGCCTCACCTCAGCCTCATCGCTGTCTGACTCCATCACCAGCTCCGTAAGCTGCTGACGGACCACAACACCTCTAACTATTCAGCTGGAAACAAAACCAGATACAACTTTGGAAAAACTTTAGTCCAGACGTGGGGATGTGGGTGAGCCTCTTAATGTCACTGAACTTCTATTTTCATTAGTCTTTCCTATAATGGCCAATGATGGATAATACAAGGTAGTCCTTGACTTAAAACAGTTCATTTAGTGACTGTTTGAAGTTACAGTGACACTGAAGAAAAGCAACTTACGATCGTTTTTCACACTTACGACTGTTTCAGCAGCTTCATGGTAACACGATCAAAATTTAGATGCTTGGCAGCTGACTCATATTTATGACGGTTGCAGTGTCCCCAGAATCATGTGATCACCTTTTGCGACCTTTCTGACAAGCAAAGTCAATGGGGAAGCCAGATTTACTTAACAACCGTGTTACTAACTTAACAACTGCAGCGATTCACTTAACAACTGTGGCAAGAAAGGTTGTAAAATGGGGGAAAATTCACTTAACAACTGTCTCGCTTAGCAACAGAAATTTTGGGCTCAATTGTGGTCATAAGTTGAGGACTACCGGTATTCGGAGATGTTATCCAGCAATATAATTTATGAACTAGAGTTTTCACATCTGATTTTTTTATTCCATGATATAGGAAAAGTCCTCTCAGTCCGATTAATTCCCGTCACTCCAATTAATTCCCCACTGGAAAATTGTTTATACTGATTGGGGCTTATAGGACTGTAGCCTAGAACATTAGCAGATCAGGTCACGCTGTGGTGCTTTAAATCAGGGGTCCCCAAACCTTTCGGACCTCAGGGACCACTAAATTCATAATTTTAAATCCTGTGGACCATTAATATGATCTGCCTAATGACTGGCTGGGTGGGCGTGGCTAGGTGGTCGTGTGACTGGGTGGGCGTGGCCAAAACTCCTCACCTCCCCCCCCCCCCGGGTTCCTTAGGGCCCCAAAAGGAGGCAGTTGTTGGAGCTAAGCAGCCACCATGAGAAAGAGTTGGCAAAACAGCTCAGTTCAAACTGGATCTGACTGAGAAGGAGGCTTAGTAGAAGCACCTCAATGATGACCAGGAGCATAGGCTTTCCAAGCAGAGGGAAGACCTGTGGGAGTGCAAGGCCAGGTACAGGCGCCTGGAGGCTCAGCGGGCTGAGATGGTCAGCCAGTTCCAGGCCATGATGCAGTCCCACTGGAACAAGGCCCTCTGGCTCTTTGCCACCAGCGTACTTCCCTCCAACCTTCGTCCAAAGCCCCACACCAGGAGGCTGAAGCAGACCCCAAGTCGGAATTTCTGTCCCCCTCCGATCCACACAAAAAGACCCCAAATGGGGAGACTCTCTGCAGCAACACAAAAGTTCATTGCACATATCCATCCCAGGGGGCGTAGTTTGGGGACCCCTGATTCAGTGCAATATTAAAAATGCAAATAACTTTTCTGCAGACCACCAAAATTTTCTCGTGGACCACCAGTGGTCCATGGACCACTAGTGACCACTGCTTTAAATCATTTATTTCTCTGATTTAATTTTTTATGTAGTAACTTATTTGGAGAACTGGCTTTTACTTCTTGTATTTTGTTGAATTATATTTGAGAAGTTTCTGTGTCCCTTACTTGCCATTGATATGGGTATTTTCTCACAAGATTTGTGGCCGAACCTTGTCTTGTGGCTATCATGTCTGCGAACAAATTTGTCATGGTGGCTCCTGTGGAGAATGTCCCAGATCTGGGAAAAGGTCTTGTCCTTGTGGAAAATCAAGTAAGTTTCCTTCTCTCCTGTCTTTTTATTCATGTTAAAGTTATTTGATTAATACAATTCTCCTAAAACAGTTGTGTATTCAAATTGCATTAAGAACGAGCGAAAGGCAGAAAAATGAAAGTACCGTATTTTTCAGAGTATAAGATGCACCTTTTCCCCCAAAAAACGAGGGTGAAAATCTGGGTGCGTCTTATACTCCGAATGTAGCCCTGCCCAGCTTCTCAAACGGAGGTTTCAGAGGCTGAAAAAAACATCAGAAAGGGAGCTTCAGGAAAAAACCCTCAAACGGAGCTTCAGAAAAAAAGCCCCAAATGGAGCTTCAGAGGCTTTTTTTTTCTGAAGCTCTGTTTCAGAGGCTTTCAGAGGCAGCAAAAAGTTTTTTCTGAAACAGAGTTTCAGAGGCAGGAAAAAAAAGTAAAAAAAAAAAAAAGCAAGGCACAGAGCTCACAACCAAGGAACCTGTTGCTAAAATTCACCTCTAGGAACAGCTGATTGGGAGTATTCCGAGAGGCCGATCCACCTGCCAATCAGCTTTTTTCTTATTTTCCTCCCCAAAAACTAAGGTGCGTCTTATACTCCGGTGCATCTTATACTCCAAAAAATACGGTAGTTAAAAAAAGAACTGAAAAGTGGCTGTAAGTGATGTCCAATACCTCTGCCTGAAACTATTTATACATCTGATCATAGGTGTAAAAAAAAATAATCAAGATTTTCAAAACAACACAATGTCTAGAAGCAATATATTTCTTTTAGGTAAATGCCAAAACACGTGAAAAATATAACCTTGCATTTTCCTCTGTATATTAAATGGCAGCAATTTGGAGTAGTGCAGTGGCCTAGAAGTGGAGCTCTCGCTTCACAATCAGGAGGTGTGAGTTCGATCCTAGGTAGAGGGGTGATATTTCTCTTTCTCTCTGGGCGCACTGAGAATTTATCTGCTGAACAAAACTCCGCATTGGCGACAGGAAGGGCATCCAGCCATTAAAACACTCCATTCAGTTGTCCAGACTCCACCCTGCAAGGAATTATGGGATCATTAAACAGTGATGATGATTAAATGGAAGCGATTTGTATGGTTTCAATTTCGCTTTTCTTTTAGAATTTTCTTTGCCGTGTACTGAAGACGTGCCTACTTGCGGAGATAGTTGCGACAAAGTCCTTGAATGTGAGATCCATAGATGTTCACAACGCTGCCATCGAGGTCCTTGTGAAATCTGTAGACAGGTTAGCATTTTTTTTTCCTTTGGGTTCTTTTGAATAGATTTCCATTGCTTCATTTTCAAAGGTCTTTCAGTGTGTATTCTTGAGGCACTGAATTCTTTTCCCTGTACACAGACACTTCTCACTGAGTCCAAAAACTCTCTCCATTATTTCTAGGTGTGATCCAGCAGGCTTCCACATCTTTTTTTTTTATTTGCATTTATATCCCGCCCTTCTCCAAAGACTCAGGGCGGCTTACACTATGTCAAGTAATAGTCTTCATCCATTTGTATATTATATACAAAGTCAACTTATTGCCCCCAACAATCTGGGTCCTCATTTTACCTACCTTATAAAGGATGGAAGGCTGAGTCAACCTTGGGCCTGGTGGGACTAGAACCTGCAGTAATTGCAGGCAGCTGCTGTTAATAACAGACTGCATTAATCTGTTGAGCCACCAGAGGCCCTTGTAGTTTCTAAGTTCTTTTGTTCAAAACCAAGATAATTCCCAAGTAATTATGAGAAAATGGCTTGGGGGAAAATATTTAGGAGTATATTTAAATGAAGCTGATCCAAATACATTTAGTCCTTGACTTACAACAGTTCATTTAGTGACCATACAAAGTCACAACGACACTGAAAAGAGTGGCTTATGACCGTTTTTCACACGTATGACCGTTGCAGCATCCCCATGATCACATGATCAAAATTCTGATGCTTGGCAACTGTCATAGTTATGTTCCAGGGTCAGAGGTGGGATTCCTTCTCTACCGGTTCGCAGATGTGAGCGCGCGCTCCTGCCTCTGTGCATGGGCACAGCCTTCCGTGCATGCGCAGTAATCACGCGTTACGCCCAGGCGGGTGGGTGGAGCCTCCTGCAGTTGCCACTACCGGTTCGCCCGAACCGGACAGAACCGGCTGAATCCCATTTCTGCCCAGGGTCATGTGATTTCATTTTGCGACCTTCCGAAAATAAAAGCCAATGGGGAAGCCAGATTCACTTAATAACCATGTTAATGACTTAAAAATGCAGTGATTCGCTTAACAACTGGGTTAAGAAAGGTCATAAAATGGGACATTGTGGTCGTAAATCGAGGGATTGCCTGTAATGACATCATAGTGAACAACGCAGGAACCGTGTGTGAATAACTGGTTTCACAATCAGTAAAAGGGGATCCCAATAAGCTATTGTTTTTCCCAGAAATTGAGGTAACTAAGGGGTTATTCCAAAGTGTTATAAAAGATAAAGTTTCCCCTCGCACATACGTGCTAGTCATTCCTGACTCTAGGGGGCGGTGCTCATCTCCGTTTCAAAGCCGAAGAGCCAGCACTGACCGAAGACGTCTCCGTGGTCATGTGGCCGGCATGACTCAACGCCAAAGGCGCATGGAATGCTGTTACCTTCCCACCAAAGGTGGTCCCTATTTTTTCTACTTGCCTTTTTTACATGCTTTCAAACTGCTAGGTTGGCAGAAGCTGGGACAAGTAACGGGAGCTCACCCCGTTACGGGGCAGCACTAAGGATTTGAACCACTGAACTGCAAACCTTTTGATTGACAAGCTCAGCGTCTTAGCCCCTGAGCTTGTCCCTAGTTATATTGAGGTAAATAAATAATAAATAAAATAAAATAATGATATAGATTTAATTATATAGATTTTTTTTCAGTTGTGAGACTATTTTAAGCTGCGCATTTTTTTCCCTAAAGGGTTATTTTTACACATCATCCAATTTGTTATCAGTTAGCTAACTAGATTTTAATATGCATAATGTATGCCAGCTTTGGTTTTTTTCCATTGTACTTTGATAGGAAGTTGAAAAGCAGTGTCGATGTGGGAAGCATATGAAGCAAATGCCCTGCCATAAACCATACCTCTGTGACACCAAATGTACAAAAATACGGGATTGTCAGAAACACCAGTGCAAGAGAAAGGTAAATGTTGCAGATGGGTACTGCATTTTAGTACTGTATTTTAGAAATAGAATAGAATAGAATAGAATTTTTTTATTGGCCAAGTGTGATTGGACACACAAGGAATTTGTCTTTGGTGCATATGCTCTCAGTGTACATAAAAGAAAAGATACGTTCGTCAAGAATTCTAAGGTACAAGACTTAATGATAGTCATAGGGTACAAATAAGCAATCAGGAAACAATATCAATATAAATTGTAAGGATACAAGCAACGAAGTTACAGTCATAAGTGGAAGGAGATGGTTGATGGGAATGATGAAAAGATTAATAATAGTACAGTGAATAGTTTGACAGTGTTGAGGGAATTATTTGTTTAGCAGAGTGATGGCGTTCGGGAAAAAACTGTCCTTGTGTCTAGTTGTTCTGGTGTGCAGTGCTCTGTAGCGTCGTTTTGAGGGTAGGAGTTGAAACAGTTTATGTCCAGGATGCGAGGGGTCTAAATATTTTCACAGACCTCTTTTTGACTCGTGTATTATACAGGTCCTCAGTAGAAGGCAGGTTGGGAGCAATTGTTTTTTGGCTATTTAATTTAATGTTTAAATTTGTTTTGGTGCATATGCTCTCAGTGTACATAAAAGAAAAGAAAAGCAAGGCACAGAGCTCACAACCAAGGAATTGCCTGTAATGACATCATAGTGAACAACGCAGGAACCGTGTGTGAATAACTGGTTTCACAATCAGTAAAAGGGGATCCCAATAAGCTATTGTTTTTCCCAGAAATTGAGGTAACTAAGGGGTTATTCCAAAGTGTTATAAAAGATAAAGTTTCCCCTCGCACATACGTGCTAGTCATTCCTGACTCTAGGGGGCGGTGCTCATCTCCGTTTCAAAGCCGAAGAGCCAGCACTGACCAAAGACGTCTCCGTGGTCATGTGGCCGGCATGACTCAACGCCAAAGGCGCATGGAACGCTGTTACCTTCCCACCAAAGGTGGTCCCTATTTTTTCTACTTGCCTTTTTTACATGCTTTCAAATTGCTAGGTTGGCAGAAGCTGGGACAAGTAACGGGAGCTCACCCCGTTACGGGGCAGCACAGTGATTTGAACCACTGAACTGCAAACCTTTTGATTGACAAGCTCAGCGTCTTAGCCCCTGAGCTTGTCCCTATAAAGTGTTATATTGAGGTAAATAAATAATAAATAAAATAAAATAATGATATAGATTTAATTGTATAGATTTTTTTCAGTTGTGAGACTATTTTAACCTGTGCATTTTTTTCCCTAAAGGGTTATTTTTACACATCATCCAATTTGTTATCAGTTAGCTAACTAGATTTTAATATGCATAATGTATGCCAGCTTTGGTTTCTTTCCATTGTACTTTGATAGGAAGTTGAAAAGCAGTGTCGATGTGGGAAGCATATGAAGCAAATGCCCTGCCATAAACCATACCTCTGTGACACCAAATGTACAAAAATACGGGATTGTCAGAAACACCAGTGCAAGAGAAAGGTAAATGTTGCAGATGGGTACTGCATTTTAGTACTGTATTTTAGAAATAGAATAGAATAGAATAGAATTTTTTTATTGGCCAAGTGTGATTGGACACACAAGGAATTTGTCTTTGGTGCATATGCTCTCAGTGTACATAAAAGAAAAGATACGTTCATCAAGAATTCTAAGGTACAAGACTTAATGATAGTCATAGGGTACAAATAAGCAATCAGGAAACAATATCAATATAAATTGTAAGGATACAAGCAACGAAGTTACAGTCATAAGTGGAAGGAGATGGTTGATGGGAATGATGAAAAGATTAATAATAGTACAGTGAATAGTTTGACAGTGTTGAGGGAATTATTTGTTTAGCAGAGTGATGGCGTTCGGGAAAAAACTGTCCTTGTGTCTAGTTGTTCTGGTGTGCAGTGCTCTGTAGCGTCGTTTTGAGGGTAGGAGTTGAAACAGTTTATGTCCAGGATGCGAGGGGTCTGTAAATATTTTCACAGACCTCTTTTTGACTCGTGTATTATACAGGTCCTCAGTAGAAGGCAGGTTGGGAGCAATTGTTTTTTGGCTATTTAATTTAATGTTTAAATTTGTTTTGGATCTATGAACCATGTGATTGCATTCACAAATATGCTGAAAAAATACAAGGGAGAAAGGAGGAGGAAGAAAAGAACATGTTAGGAAAAGATAAGATAAGGCAAGATAAGATAACCTTTATTATCACTTTTTTCTGTGAACCACTGGCACACATTAAAAAATGAAATTCTGATGCTTGGCAACTGTCATAGTTATATTGAGGTAAATAAAATAAAATAATGATATAGATTTTTTTCAGTTGTGAGACTATTTTAACCTGTGCATTTTTTCCCTAAAGGGTTATTTTTACACATCATCCAATTTGTTATCAGTTAGCTAACTAGATTTTAATATGCATAATGTATGCCAGCTTTGGTTTCTTTCCATTGTACTTTGATAGGAAGTTGAAAAGCAGTGTCGATGTGGGAAGCATATGAAGCAAATGCCCTGCCATAAACCATACCTCTGTGACACCAAATGTACAAAAATACGGGATTGTCAGAAACACCAGTGCAAGAGAAAGGTAAATGTTGCAGATGGGTACTGCATTTTAGTACTGTATTTTAGAAATAGAATAGAATAGAATAGAATAGAATAGAATTTTTTATTGGCCAAGTGTGATTGGACACACAAGGAATTTGTCTTTGGTGCATATGCTCTCAGTGTACATAAAAGAAAAGATACGTTCATCAAGAATTCTAAGGTACAACACTTAATGATAGTCATAGGGTACAAATAAGCAATCAAGAAACAATATCAATATAAATTGTAAGGATACAAGCAATAAAGTTACAGTCATAAGTGGAAGGAGATGGTTGATGGGAATGATGAAAAGATTAATAATAGTACAGTGAATAGTTTGACAGTGTTGAGGGAATTATTTGTTTAGCAGAGTGATGGTGTTCGGGAAAAAACTGTTCTTGTGTCTAGTTGTTCTGGTGTGCAGTGCTCTATAGCGTCATTTTGAGGGTAGGAGTTGAAACAGTTTGTGTCCAGGATGCGAGGGGTCTGTAAATATTTTCACAGACCTCTTTTTGACTCGTGTATTATACAGGTCCTCAGTGGAAGGCAGGTTGGTAGCAATTGTTTTTTGGCTATTTAATTTAATGTTTAAATTTGTTTTGGATCTATGAACCATGTGATTGCATTCACAAATATGCTGAAAAAATACAAGGGAGAAAGGAGGAGGAAGAAAAGAACATGTTAGGAAAAGATAAGTTTCCCCTCGCATACGTGCTAGTCATTCCTGACTCTAGGGGCGGTGCTCATCTCCGCTTCAAAGTCAAGAGCCAGCACTGACCAAAGACGTCCCCGTGGTTATGTGGTCGGCATGACCCAACGCCAAAGGCGCATGGAATGCTGTTACCTTCCCACCAAAGGTGGTCCCTATTTTTTCTACTTGCCTTTTTTACATGCTTTCAAACTGCTAGGTTGGCAGAAGCTGGGACAAGTAACGGGAGCTCACCCCGTTACGGGGCAGCACTAAGGATTTGAACCACTGAACTGCAAACCTTTTGATTGACAAGCTCAGCGTCTTAGCCCCTGAGCTTGTCCCTAGTTATATTGAGGTAAATAAATAAAATAATGATATAGATTTAATTGTATAGATTTTTTACTCAGGGAAATCTGGATAGACTTGCAATTTCATATAGCAGTTTCTATATTTGAGAACTTATATATTTGATACAGTGTTGTCCTGGAAATTGTCCGTCATGTGACCAAGTCTGTGGTCGAACGTTGGGATGTCGTAATCACAAGTGTCCTTCAGTCTGCCACAGAGGTAAGAGTGAACTGGAAATCCGGCTTATAACTTTTTAAACCAAATGGCCTCTGACTCCTTGCTTGCAGTTGCAAAACATTGACTGTATATAATCGCAGGTAAGTCAACCTTTGCAATTTCAGCCAAAACACCATGAAAATGCATCATTCACAGATTGACCCTTGTATTTTTAACTGCAGCAACAAGTAGGAAATTGCAAATGGTTATGTCATCATTTATCAAACCATACTATTTTAAAGAATAGAATAGAATAGAATAGAATAGAATAGAATAGAATAGAATAGAATAGAATAGAATAGAATAGAATAGAATAGAATAGAATAGAATAGAATAGAATAGAATAGAATCTATATTATCACTTTAGATGTACACTAATCAGCATACATAAAAATGAAATTTCGCTGCATTCAGCTCTCAAAAGAATATATATGAATGCTTGCTTAGAACTGCTGTACATACTATTATTTACTCAGGGAAATCTGGATAGACTTGCAATTTCATATAGCAGTTTCTATATTTGAGAACTTATATATTTGATACAGTGTTGTCCTGGAAATTGTCCGTCATGTGACCAAGTCTGTGGTCGAACGTTGGGATGTCGTAATCACAAGTGTCCTTCAGTCTGCCACAGAGGTAAGAGTGAACTGGAAATCCGGCTTATAACTTTTTAAACCAAATGGCCTCTGACTCCTTGCTTGCAGTTGCAAAACATTGACTGTATATAATTGACTGTGTATAATCGACTGTATATAATCGCAGGTAAGTCAACCTTTGCAATTTCAGCCAAAACCCCATGAAAATGCATCATTTGGCCTCTGTGGCTCAGACTGGTAAGACAGTCTGTTATTAACAGCAGCTGCTTGCAATTACTGCAGGTTCAAGCCCCACCAGGCCCAAGGTTGACTCAGCCTTCCATCCTTTATAAAGGTAGGTAAAATGAGGACCCAGATTGTTGGGGGCAATAAGTTGACTTTGTATATAATATACAAATGGATGAAGACTATTGCTTGACATAATGTAAGCCGCCCTGAGTCTTTGGAGAAGGGCGGGATATAAATTCAAATTTTAAAAAAATTCACAGATTGACCCTTGTATTTTTAACTGCAGCAACAGGTAGGAAACTGCAAACGGTTATGGCATCATTTATCAAACCATACTATTTTAAAGAATAGAATAGAATAGAATAGAATAGAAAGAATAGAATAGAATAGAATAGAATAGAATAGAATAGAATAGAATAGAATAGAATAGAATAGAATAGAATAGAATCTATATTATCACTTTAAATGTACACTAATCAGCATACCTAAAAATGAAATTTCGCTGCATTCAGCTCTCAAAAGATAACCATTATGCATATGCCCACATAACACAAACATATATGACACAGAGAAACATCACAGTCTAGTTCAGATGTATATGTAGCGAAAAAAACGAATCTTGCAAGTTTGTCAGACAGATAGCATAGGGAACAAAGCTGTTACATAATCTGGTAGTCCTGCTAGAAATACTTTGAAACCCCCCTCCCAGAGGGGAGCAACAGAAACAGACTGTGAAATGAGTGTGTGGGGTCTCTAACAATGCTTTGAGCTCCAAGCACCTAGTGCTTATAAGCAGAATCCTGAATAACGGGAAGCGAACTCCTTATCTTTTCAGCTGTCCTTACCACTCTCTGTGTGGACCTTCTATCTGAGGCACTGTGGTCGCCAGATCAAACAGTGATACAGTTTATTAAAATGCTCTCAATCGTGCCTCTGTAAAAAGTGGCCAGGACAGAAGGAGAAAGTTGTGCTCTCCTCATCCGACACAGGAAATGCAAATGCTGGTTTGCACGCTTCACTAAAGATAACACATGAAGAGACCAAGTCAGCTGTGGCTTTAAAAAAATCTTGAGCTCTGATCTGCAGTTAACCTAAAGAATTTTGGGATGTATTTTGGAATCTAAAATTTTGTCTTTTCTTTGATAAGGTGTGCTAGTGCTAGTGTAGGTAGTAATAAACTTAGTCCATGGAAAAGCAAACTTTATTCGAACAGCTGGAAATTACTTCATTCCCAGCATCGTTCAAGTCAAAGTAAAACAAATGCCTCCCAACACAAATTCCTCACTTATCTCACAAACCTTAGTCTAATTAGACAAACTGCCAAAGGCCCTTCCTGGCAAATGTCCAGAAGCCACAAAAACAAAGACAGACACAAAGCAGAAGACGAAGCATAAGACGCAGCTACAATGTTGTTTTCCGGCAAAGCTGAAACACCGGTGCTGGTCTGTTTTAAGCCTTATGGGAGGGGCCAATCATCTCTTTTTTTTTTAATTTGAATTTATATCCCGCCCTTCTCCGAAGACTCAGGGCGGCTTACACTGTGTTAAGCAATAGTCTTCATCCATTTGTATATTATATACAAAGTCAACTTTTATTGCCCCCAACAATCTGGGTCCTCATTTTACCTACCTTATAAAGGATGGAAGGCTGAGTCAACCTTGGGCCTGGTGGGACTTTAACCTGCAGTAATTGCAAGCAGCTGTGTTAATAACAGACAGACTTAGTCTGCTGAGCCACCAGAGGCCCTACTCCTGAGTCATCCTCTCTGCTTGAACTGCTCTTGCCTTCTGGCAACTCTTCTCATGCGTGCGTTAGGAACAGGCTCCTCCTGTTCCTCTGCCTCACTACTATCAGTCTCTGGAGGCTCTGGAGTCAGCACCTCACTCACCTCAGCCTCATCGCTGTCCAACTCCATTGCCAGCTCTGTAGGCTGCTGACGGACCACAACAGCTAGGTCAAAACCTCTCACTCCAGTTTAGTTGT